>NC_081840.1:215636920-215957881 GCF_963259705.1 Myotis daubentonii
CAGAACCAAGAGGCACAGAACTTAAACACAGAACCTAGACACAGAAGAACTTCGCTGGAGAGAACATGGCAAAAGATCCTGGACAGAAACTGGCTACAGAACTTGGTTGGAGAACCTAGCCAGAACCTGGCTGAAGAACCTGGCTACGGAATCTGGGGACCGAACCTGGCTGGGGAACCTGGGGAACCTGGCTGGAGAACCTAGCAAGAGAACATGGACACAGAACCTGGCTGGAGATCCTAACCAGAACTTCGCTGGAGATCTACACCAGAGCTTCGCTGGAGATCCAGACCAGAACTTGGCTGGAGATCCTGGCTAGAGATCCTGGTTAGGCTGCTGCTCAACTGAACACTGTCTCCGTGTCCTTCCTTCTTCGCCGACTCCGTCTACACCTTTGGGAACCCCTGGACCTGCAGGGGTTGGACCCCGGCATCTGGCGCCCGAACAGGGACCCCTAGGTAAGCCCCACTCTTGGGATGGATAGGACTCCACCGTAGGAAGAGGGTGGATAGTCTTCGCCGACTCCGTCCACACCTTTGGGAACCCCTGGAACAGGATTCCCCTAGGTAAGCCTTCTCCCCTCATTGAGAACCCCACACTCGGGACGGATAGGACTCCACCAGGGTACTGCAGACCCCCCTATAGAGGATAAGTAGGGTAAGAAGGTGGATAGTACAGAACTTAGATTGAGAAGATGTGCCATACTGAGTCCAAAGAAAGAAGACTCTGTATTGATCTTTAGATTAAGAAGATGTGCCATACTGAGTCTAAAGAAATAAGACTCTGTATTGATCTTTTAACACATATGCTTGCTAGCAGAGGAATTAAGGTTACTCCAGTCAGACAGAACGTTTTATATAAGAAGTATGTCCATGCTTTTCTGAGGAAGGAAAGGTAAATGTAAAGGCATGGGAGGAGGTAGGCCCAAGGAGCCTTATCCTTAACCCCACTGCAGCCTTTCCACCCCGGGAAAGTGCAGGATTGGCAAGTTCTCCCTGGGGTGATAGATCAGGACTCAGGTAATAGCAGAAAGCACTAATCCTACTCTTAAAATGGATACAAGAGAACATTTGGGGTTTTTCTTTCAATGCCTGCTTTTAAAAAATAAAAAAGGAGGAATTTGGCGGGAGCCGGTCCATCCTTGCTGTTTCAAGGGACCTGGCAAACATGGCATACTGTTCTTAATATGTTTGCTCACCTTCTTGGCACTATGTGTTTTAACCAAGGTCACCTCTCTGAGAAAGGTTGTTTCCCCAGGTAGGGATTTTCCCCTGAAGTTAGGGAGGGAATAAAACCCCTTAACTAAGTGCCAGGCTGCCGGGAGCCGGTCCATGCTTGCTGTTTCAAGGGACCTGGCATATATGGCATACTGTTCTTGGCACTATGTGTTTTAACCAAGGTCTCTGAGAAAGGTGGTTTCCCCAGGTAGGGATTTTCCCCTGAAGTTAGGGAGGGAATAAAACCCCTCAACTAAGTGCCAGGTGGGTAATTAATCCCTTTAACTACGAACAGTCATGCTTAAACTACATAATCTTTTCTCCCTGGAATGGAGATAAGAAACGCCCTAACCTTTGGAATAGAGATTGATAGGATTGAATCAACTGGTATAAATACAGTTGTAACAAGACAGAAACACTCAGAACTCAGAACACAGAACTCATAAGACAGAAAGACACAGAACTTAGAACAGAATCAAGAAGACAGAATCTACTCGGAGCCTAGAGACAGAGCCTAGCGGGAGAACATGGCAAGGGATCCTGGACTGAACCTGACTACAGAGATTGGCAGGAGAACCTGACTGGAACCTGGACACTGAACCTGACTGGAGAGCCTGGACAGAACCTGGCTGGAGAACCTAGCGAGGGAACATGGCTACAGAACCTCGCTGGAGATCCGAAGCAGAACCTCTCTGGAGATCCGGGCTAGAGATCCTGGCTAGGTTGCTGATCAACTGAACGCTGTCTCCGTGTCCTTCCTTCTTCGCCGACTCCGTCTACGCCTTTGGGAACCCCTGGACCCGCTGGGGCTGGACCCCGGCACCAGGCGGGTAATTAATCACTTTAACTATGAACAATCATGCTTAAGCTACATAATCTTTACTCCCTGGAATGGAGATAAGAAACACCTTAACCTTTGGAATAGAGATTGATAGGATTGGAATCAACTGGTATAAATACAGATGTAACAAGACAATAAAGAAGCAGAACCTCTCTGGAGATCCAGACCAGAACTTGGCTGGAGATTCTGGCTAGGCTTCTGATCAACTGAACACTGTCTCCGTGTCCTTCCTTCTTCGCCGACTCTGTCTACACCTTTGGGAACCCCTGGACCTGCTGGGGTTGGACCCTGGCAAAAGAACATGAGGTTCTTTATGACAATTAGAAGGAAACAGACAGAATATTTGAAGAGACAGTGAGTTTGCAGTCGTTTAGGATAATGACATCCATCCTGCCCACTTACTCAGATTGACGGAGGGCTTCATGGAGGAAGATTGGACAGTTGTATATTCAGGCTTCACAAGAAAGAGTACAAGGATTACTTGGGGATGGGAATAGTGACCTCGTATGGTTTCCAAATTGGCCACCCTGTTTTGGAGGATGTGTACATAGAAATAATTGGCTTACCTGGTTATAGAGCCAAATCTGCTGTGTGGGCTGGCGGATTAGAGACCACAGAGAGCTAATGGTACCAATGAAGTCTGAATGCAGTCCTGCCAGAGGATTCTCCTTTGCTGTGGAATGAAGATCTTTATGTTCCACTGAGGCCTTCTATTGATTGGATGAAACTCACCCACCTTATAGAGGGCAATCTGCTTTACCCCGAATTCACTAATTTAAATGTTAATCTCATCCAAAACAACCTCCAAATTGACATCTAAAAGCAATCGGCTCAATGCCCAGGAAATATTTCAGGACTGATGTGTTTGTAGGTATAAAATACAAATATTTGCCCTAACCAGTTTGGCTCAGTGGATAGAGCGTTGGCCTGTGGAATCAAGGGTCTCAGGTTCGATTCTGGTCAAGGGCATGTACCTTTGGTTGCAGGCACATACCCAGTGGGGAGTGTGCAAGAGGCAGCTGATCAATGTTTCTCTCTCATCGATGTTTCTAACTCTCTGTCCCTCTCCATTCCTCTCTGTAAAAAATCAATAAAATATATTTAAAAATACTATATATTTGACATTTTCATTCTCTAATGCAGTGATTTTCATACTTCTTTATTGCATGGCACACATAAACTAATTACTAATATTCTATGGCATATGAAAACCATATTGTATTTTTTGCCCATCTGGCAAGAGAAGTAGGCATAATTTTGATTCTCTCAGAGCAGATAGATATTGTTGTGTTGACTGTTATCTTTTGTTGTTTGTTTGTTAATCCTCACCCTAGGATAATTTTCTATTGATTTTTAGGGAGAGTGGAAGAGAGAGGGAAAGACAGAGAAATATTGATGTGAGAGAAACACATCGATTGGTTGCCTCTTGCATAGGCACGGGGAGGAGGCTGCAACCAAGGTATGTGCCCTTGAGTGGAATCGAACCCATGCCCTTTGGTCCACAGGCTGACACTCTATCCACTGAGCCAAACTGGCTAGGGCTGTTATCATTTTATAATTTGACAACCCAAGGGAAAAGAGGTCAGCGTCCTTTACTAAATAGATATCTATGTTTCAAAAATTCTTACAGCATACCAGTTGAAAATTGCTGCTCTAATGTATTATTGTTTCTACTAATTGTACTTAAATCAACATGTGAATTTATGCTTTATGATTGGAAATAATATTTTAGAATTAAATAAATAGTAATTTCAAAATGTATTCTTATGGTTTTGTCTTTAAATCTATTTATTTATTTGTTTATTTATTTATTGTCTATAGTTTTACATATTTCTCCTTTTTCCATGCTTGACCTCCCACTTCCCCAACCATTGCCACCCTGGGCAAGCTCCCACTGCCTGTATCCATTGGTTATGCTAATATGCATGCATACAAATCCTTTGGTTGCTCTCTAACTCCCCCCCCCCCCCGCCCCATCTATTCTTGTTCATCAAATTATGTTGATCATTATATCCCACATATGAATGAGATCATGTGATATTTATCTTTCTCTGACTGGCTTATTTCACTTAGCATAATGTTCTCCAGTTCCATCTATGCTGTTGCAAATGCTAAAAGTTCCTTCTTTTGTATAGTGGCCTAGTATTCCATTGTGTAGATGTACCACAGTTTTTTAATCTACTCATCTGCTAATGGGCACTTAGGCTGTTTCCAAATCTTAGCTATGGTAAATTGTGATGTTATGAACATAGGGGTGCATATGTCCTTCCTGATTGGTGTTTCTGGTTTCTTGGGATATAGTCCTAGAAGTGGGATTACTAGGTCAAATGGGAATTCCATTTTAAACTTTTTGAGAAAACTCCATACTGTCTTCCATAGTGGCTGCACTAGTTTGCATTCCCACCAGCAGTGCACGAGGGTTCCTTTTCCTCCACATCCTTGCCAGCACTTGTCATTTGTTGATTTGTTGATGATAGCCATTCTGGCAGGTGTGAGATGGCATCTCGTTTTTTTGATTTGCATCTCTCGGATAACTAGTGACTTTGAGCATGTTTTCATATGTCTCTCAGGTTTCTGTATGTCTTCTTCCACAAAGTGTCTAGTTAGGTCTTTGCCCATTTTTTGATTGGATTGTTTATCTTCCTTTTGTTAAGTTGTATGAGTTCTCTGGAAATTTTGGAGATTAAACCCTTATCTGAAATATCATTTGCAAATATGTTCTCCCATGCAGTGGGCTTTCTTGTTGTTTTGTTGATGGTTTCTTTTGCTGTGCAGAAGCTTTTTCTTATTAAAAATGTATTTTCTTTCAATAGGTAACAACAATGGCACAGCATTCAAATGCTAATTATTTCTATATAAATATCAAAAGACTATAATTCCTTCATAAAAAAGATATAATTAGACCATTTTAGAAGCTCTTTAAGTAATCATTTTTAAATCGAAAGGTTTTTCATTTACAAATGACTCTTCAGCACAATATTTTAAAATTATGTAAATTCAAAAGGTTAACAGACATTAAGCATCGGATCTTTATAACTTTATTTATAACATATTCCCAAATGCATTTGTCATTTTTCTGAAATGCTTTCATGGTTCATATCTGATTGTGTTGAAATTTCAATTAGGAGAAGCCTTTCATGAAAACACTGATAGTTTTGTAAAAAATAATTGAAGGCCATTCTGCGAAGTTTCTTCCTTTAATATAGTCACAAGTAATTTGAAGTAAGGTTTTAATTTCCCCAAAACAGGCATACCACTTTGTATGAGCTATAGGAAAAGAGACATGTTTATTCAAGAAATACTCTGAGTGTGTTCTATGACATTATATAATCTTCCTTTTAAATTATTAATTTTGAATTAATGATAAAATGTATGTCATTTAATTTGACTATATAAATACTAGAAGCCCAGTGCTCTAGTATTCATGCTCTTGGGGGGTCCCTCAGCCCGGCCTGTGCCCTCTCCTAGTCCAAGACCCCTTGGGGGATGTCCACCTGCCAGTTTAGGCCGGCTCCCCAGGGAATCAGGCCTAAGCTGGCAGTCAGACTTCTCTCTGGCAGCCTAGGAGCCCTCAGGGGATGTCTGACTGTGGCTTAGGCCCATTCCCCTGTGGCCACCTCTACAGAAGGTGTGGCACCAGGACTGGGACCAGGCCATGCCACCTCCTCTGTGGAAGGGGGGGCGCCAGGACCAGGCCCGCACCACTGTTTCTGCAGAAGTGGGGTGCCAGGACCACCATTGCTGGCCTGGCAGCACAGTCTCACTAGCCCTTCCCCCCACCTACTGGTCATTTGGGCAGGTTGCTCCCCCATCTGGTCTAATTAGCATATTCTTTATTATATAAGATTTGGCATCATTATATATATATATATATATATATATATATATATATATATATATGAATTGGGATCTAATATATCTGATAACACACACACCCATAATGTAGAAGTTGAGGTTGTAATACCTAGTACAGCTAGTACAGCACAGAGGAGAGATAATTTAGGTCAGAACAGCAAGGAAACTGAATTGGTGGTACTCATAAAAGCTTACAAGAATTTAAGGAAAGTGGCTGGTCATGAAGAAAAAATATCACAGTGTGAGCTATAAATTTGGACAGATAGGTTTCTGAGGAAAGCATCAGATGCTATTTCTTTCAAATTATTTTAAAATGTGATACCCTTTTTCTTTTACAGAAAAAAGTGTGTTAAAAATTGTAGCACTACTAAAACAAAGAATAGGATACACCTCAAAGGTCTGCCACTGCTGTCAGTCTATTTCCCCAAGGCACAGAACTGTTTCTTTCCATTTTTCTTACAATATGTTCTTATAATTTGGCCAGTCAATTGTTATGATTCCCCAGAAAAAGATCCTTCAACACCTCATATAATAAATTGATAGCTCTTGCTGTCAAGTGTCGACTAGAACCAACGAAAATGATGCCTCCTTGATTATCTTTTTTCAATTGAGATCAAAGTCCATTAAAGACATCACAAGATCGGTTCAAGGTAGAGAAAGCCAAGGGCAGAGTAAGTCAGTAGCAAAACCGGGATAAAATCTATGAATTTTTACAATCAGGACCATATTATAACCACAAGAATTCACAAGCATACCTTCCTAATCCAAAATGAATTCAGTGCTTCATGTCCTTCCCTCCCACACTCTTTTCTTCCCTTTTCCTCCCTCCCTCCCTTCCTTCCTTTCTTCCTTCCTTCCTTCCTTCCTTCCTTCCTTCCTTCCTTCCTTCCTTCCTTCCTTCCTTCCTTCCTTCCTTCTTTCCCTGTCTTTATACTCTACTTTTCAAAATAAAACTATCATCAGTTTCCATCTAACCATTACCATGTTAATTTAAAAATTTCTTTATTTTTATTTTCTTTTAAGCATTATAGTCTTTAATAATTATTAATAATAAAAGCTCACATATGTAGTTTTATGCATATTCTGAACATAGATTTGTTATTGAAGCTATAAATACCATAGTATATTTAGAAAGCATATTAAAATATTATACAATATGGCTTCTGTCATATGGAAAATTACGAGCACCTCATGGTAGACAACTCGATCTCCAGGTAATAAAGAGTAACCCTATTTTGTTGCTAATAGTTTCATAGTTTTAGTTTTAATCTCTAGGTTGTTGATGTATTTTGAGTTAATTTTTGTATATCGTGTAGATAGGTGGCTTGATAGGAGAAAAAAATGTGGCTAATGCAGAATATCTCTTTTTGCATCATGGTTATATATGCATTCATCATTCCTGACAAGAAATCTATAATTCATGTCTTCACTTCTTTAGTAGAATTCTCACATGTTTCTGTCAACAAAGTTACAAAAGTTTCATAAATTTTCTTTTACAATCATTGTTTGGTTTGGGACACTGTGGTTTTGTTATTTGCTGTTATAGGAAAAATTGACTGAAATAGTGTGTTAATATCTGATATTCTGACATAGTCTCTAAGAAAAAGTAGATTATTAGGAGAAAAACTATTATTTCTTTTTTGCATTACATGTGTAGGTATGTGCTTACACACACACACACACACACACACACACACACACACACACATCCCTTCATATACTCTAGATTACCTTACAAATAATGTCAACATTTACTATTTCAAGTGTAGAAAGAAAGGGAGACAGAGCAGGGCTGGGTTAGGAAAAATATAAGTATGCAACTCCAAAACTCAGTACACAAGGTAAATATTTAATGCATATTTTAAAATCAAACTTAATGCAAAATAAGTCATGATGCACAAAATACCAAATTTTAGATTCAGGCAGGATCAGCAACTATAACTTGATAAAACCTATTTGAGCCTGAGGCAAACGGAACATTCAGTGGTACTGCATTAAAATATTTACCTCAATTACTGAGTATTTTGGTTTCTACCTTAAATTTTGTGCTCAAGGCAAGTGACTCACTCTCCTCATATTAGTCTTGCTGGATCTAAATTTCTGTACTCCTGAAAAATTTTGGGTGTCCAGGCATGAAGTAGTAAAATTATTCTTTTATTTACTCAGCCAGAATTTTCCATTCGACTATTTATCTCCCCTAGCAACTACTGGTAGGTTGTTGAATATTAAAATTTCATTTCTGAAGAAGTATATTTTATTAATCTCAGTAGGGAGTTTAATGTGGATAACTGGGACAGAAACCTAGTGACATTCCACACTCTCAGAGTATGACTCCAAAATGAAAGGACAGATAAAAGGGTGAGAAAATGTTAACTGCTCTTGATAAGCACACAGCCAAGAGAATCTGGAGGCACTGACCAGAGAATGTAATAACTTAGAAAAATACCAGAAACTGATGAATTTCTTTTCCCACCATCTGCTCTGTCTTTGATTTCTATCTCTTTCTGTCTCTTTGTCTCTCTGTTTCACACATATACAAACACACATACTCACACATAACCACAGAATTTGAAGAGGTTATATTGCATGTACAATGATGTTCAAAGGATATGACAAAACACATCTATTAACCACCAACATCGGTGAATGGTCTGAAAGACCAGAGAAACTTTTCTGGAAAAATGTGCATTATGATTAATTCATCTATCCATCATCCTTTACTTCTTCTACAAACAAAATTTGGCACAAGACCAAGCCACTCTATAGCATGAAAATCAACTAGCATGTGAGAGAAAGCTAAAATGTAACATGAAATCACCTGGACTACATAGGAATTATATATCAACTGAAAGATGTAGGGAAGTATACAACTGACGTAAGTTGCTATGGGAAATAGTATTTTGACTGGACACCAAAAAGCTAAGGATAAAAACACCTATACACATATACTAGATACTAAATTTGTTTTTCACAGGGCATGGGGTCCTCAATTCTGAAACAACTCTATGTGTATACTAGTGTACAAATAAGTAAACACATTGTAGATAATAAGAGCCAGGTTTTTCACTTAGAATGAACCCTATGATGTATAGCATTCAACATATCATATGAACTTATGGTATGTATGTATATATAGATAGAGATATGAATCTATCCATATATCAATGTATCTATATCTATCTATATATGTTGTGTGCATGTGTGAATCTATCTACCTAGCCATTCAGATACAAAAATAAATATGTATATATTTTTAAGCTCTAGCCACTTAGAAAGCAAGGGCACTTTGGTAGTTATTTTTCTAAATACCAGATAATGATTTATAAATACTGTTTTTCAATAATAGGAAGAAGGCCTTATTGAAGGAATAATTGATTTCAGGGCTGCAGCATACACAATGTGTTGTGCCCAGATTTCAAAGTTCCCAAGACCCCCAGGGAGCCAGTCAGTCCGATGCAAAAGCAAAGAGTCATCTATTTCAAACCCGGGTTTGGCTCCCCTGCCACACTCACCGATGCAACGGTAAGCTCCAGTGGCCGAGAGAGAGAGAGGCCTGATGGGACAGGGGGTTTTAAAGGGGGGTGGAGTGAGGGCAGGAGAGGGGACTGTGGGCTCTGCTGATTGGCCAGGCGCGAATCGGGTAGCACATGGCGGCCGCCCCAAAAATGGAGGACCCAGGGCAAGATGGAGGGTGCAGTCCTAGCTCCCCCCAGGGCGAGCTGAGCCCGGGCTCCAGGGGCCAGTCCGGTTGCTGGGGGTCCAGTAGATCGACCAGTTCCAGCCCAGGCAGGAAGTCCACGTCCTCCGTCTCGTTCCCGGGGGCGTCGGCGATCGCCTCCTCCTCCATCTCCTCGCGCCTCCTCCTCCATCTCCTCGGGCGAGGGCACGCGCCCCGCCCCGCCGCCGCTGCTGCCGCGTGGGTCCGGTCCAGGGGCGGCGGGCGGGTGGCAGCCTGCGCCGGGCTCCCGCCGTGGGCTGGGGAGTCGGTGCCCGAGGCCGCCAGCAGCGTGGTCAGGCCCCGAGACGACTCGCCCTTTCATTCCCCCCTTGTCTTGGAACTTCCGGCTCAATCATGAGACGGACTGCATTTCTATTCCACCATTGCTAGAGGCCCGTACTGGGCATACAGAACTATCAACTGAACTATCCCTATAAGCTTAACAAATGGTCCGGTGGAAGGGAAAGAAACCATTTTAGATTCAACAACTTCTATTGAAATAGGATCTTTCTTCTTAGAATTCCTCCATGGTTATCATAAAAAACCAAATCAAGATTCCTGATGTTTGCATAAACACAACAAGAATGGTAACTGATTACCTTTGCTGGAATTTCATGGTTGAACCTTAATGTGCCCCGTAGGGCCAGGAAGCCAAGCCATCCAGATGCCATCAGGCCTGCCTGCAGTATCTGCTGAGTTAGGTGAATCCCTCACCTGTAGTAACTCCACTTGAGCCCACGCTCCAGGCTTTAAGGCCCATCTCAGTAGCCCTCCTACTCGTTGCGGCCCAGAGTGTGTGGGGGTTCCGCAGGGATGCAGAGGCATCTTTACTGCTCCCCTTCTACTCTTACCAACCGCCAGTGATGGTAGGGCATGGGCCTGACGCTCCAGCGCCAGCCATCTTCAGGGCTCCCAAGCAGGATACCAGGCTTTCTTCGTGGCATTCTTAGTGGCTTCAAGTCTTTAGAGCTCAGATTGGGCTCTTTAAAACATGATACTCCAGTTAAAGTTAATAAACCAATCTCATTGGATCTATGCAAAGAAACGTACTTATTTAGCATTGCCAGATTTCGGAGGAATTACATAAGGAGAAAAACATACTGATCTACTCTAAGATTTTTTGACTTTCCTTGCTACTTTCTTTTCATGGATTTGAAACAAAACAGTAACTGTTGGCATAAAACCTTCTACCTAGGCATAACTATGCCCCAGACCTTCTATTCTAAACAGGCTTTTTCCAGCTTTACTACCCCTGACATGGGCATGGTGACTCAGGCCTGCAAGGCAGTATACAAGCTGCCAACTGTTAGCTGTCTCTCAACAGAGTCCAAAACCTGATGGGCACCCTTTCCTGCCCAGTTGGGCACCTGCCCCCTTGCCAGCTAGACACCCTTTACTTTTGGGGGTCACCCCACACAGCTCCCTTCCAGGACAGCCAACATACATTCAAAACCTGCAAAAGAATCAAAGGTTAATGTAACATATCAATACAATGAAAAACATGTGACCCCATAAATTGTCCTTGTCTCTTTGGAGCCTTGTCCATGAAGATGCAGGCATTATCTAAGTGTATTACACAGTATTGTGGGGGCTCCTGGTGACAGGAGTGATCGCGAGCCATGTTACCGGCCATGGATGGATCCGCTGACCGCACGTGAGTGCGATAGATCCAGGTTGTGACGCCGTCTACCTTTACAGTCTTGGGATCTTGAGCAGACAGGAACAGATGTGGAGGCCTCCCTTTCTCACATCCTAGGACAGGACTTTTGACCTATGTCTCATCCAGATAGAAACGGTCCACATTTATACCACAAAATACCAACAAATCACTTTCAGTTGTGTAGCCAGTCTGAGTTTTGACTTCTCTCTGGAAGTCTCAGAGATGGTGAATACCATCTAGAAGCTATTAATCCATTCACACAGTCCCCCAAAAGTTAAAGAGGAAGGAAAGAATCATTCAATGTCACTCAAGAGGATTTCGGCGAAACAACAAAATTGACAGATTAAACACATTGGAAAACCAAGGCCAGAAGTACCCCCTGACGTTTCAGGGGTACCAAGGAAGGAGAAGTTAGGCCACGACCAGCCCTTCTCACAATCCACCATTAGTGACCAGTCCCAGCTCACTGGTCTACCATTCATTTAACATTTCTTTTTTCCTCCTATCACACCAAGGCCATGCTTTCCAGGTAGCTAGAACTTTTAGCCTTAATTTTTAGGTGATTAGCACTAGTTAAACAATTTTAAACAACAAAGATACATATTTAAGTAAACACATTATCTAGAACCTAGGTTAAACTTAGGCATATCCTGGGTCTTCCAAATACTGAGTTGGCAAGGTAACTGGAGCCCTTTAAGATCAGTATGAAACCACAGTTTCTACCTGAAAGACTTTGACATAACCTTTAATTGTCCTTAGTTTAAGGAAAGCAGTGTTTTCTAGATTTCATTTCTCAATACTTAACCAACAGATTTAATTCTGTCTTTTAGATTTTTCATGAGGCAAATTACTTTTTACTTTCAAGTGGCTCTGGAGAACCACATTCGAGCCTTGCAAGACAGGTTTTTGGCCTCCCTGGTCTTTTCAGATGTAAATTGACCACATTCTTTAAGATTTTGCTGCAGGCAGGAGGCAACTATCTCCTCCCTCCATTAAGAAAAGCTTTCTTAATTAGCAAAGGACCAGTGTTTTTTTTTGTGTGTGTGTTTTTTTTCCTTTGGAAAAACTGTTCTTTATTATGGATTAGTCTTGGGATTTATCCTGCACTTTTGAAAGGAGACGCTAGCTCAAAACCCTATCCAAAATCGGACGGTGCGCACATTGGTTTTAAGCCAGCTTTTCTCCCTACACGTGCACAGAAATCCCAGACGCATTTACTTGGGGAGGGGGTGACCTGTTTCCACAGACCCTCACTCAGGCAGCCGCAGACTGCCACACAAAGGAGGGGGGAGGGCAGTCCCCCTCCCTCCACACTCGCATACCTTCACCAGACAAACAATCCATTCAATTTCTAACAACTTCCCAACCCCTGAGGGAGCTCTAAAGCCTCCCCCAGTCTCCTTGAAATGATCAATCACAATATGCAAAGGTGCAGTCTGAGTCCATCCCATAACATCCATCCAGTACAAACACAGAACACTAAACAGGGCCCGAAAATACAGGCTTCCAATTCCATGGAAGCCAAACCCGAAAGCTAGACAATGGCCTTATACCAAACTAGCTAGCAGGAGCGACCTGCTTTCCGCGAGGGGCATATCCATCCCTCTGAGGGGCATATCCATCCCTCCTGGGGTGAGGGGCATATCCATCCCTCCTGGGGTGAGGGGCATATCCATCCCTCCTGGGGAGCGGAACGTCTTCCAACTCTCCCCCGCCTGTGGTCGTTCACGGCGCGTCCGCCTAGACCCCTCAGGCAATCCAGAAAAGAGCTCAAACAGAACAGAACACACAAGGACACACACCTACCGCGGTCAGTCAGACTCTTCGGACTGGGGGTCCCTCAGTGGTCCTGGGAATCCCGGACGAGCCCCCAAAATGTTGTGCCCAGATTTCAAAGTTCCCAAGACCCCCAGGGAGCCAGTCAGTCCGATGCAAAAGCAAAGAGTCATCTATTTCAAACCCGGGTTTGGCTCCCCTGCCACACTCACCGATGCAACGGTAAGCTCCAGTGGCCGAGAGAGAGAGAGGCCTGATGGGACAGGGGGTTTTAAAGGGGGGTGGAGTGAGGGCAGGAGAGGGGACTGTGGGCTCTGCTGATTGGCCAGGCGCGAATCGGGTAGCACATGGCGGCCGCCCCAAAAATGGAGGACCCAGGGCAAGATGGAGGGTGCAGTCCTAGCTCCCCCCAGGGCGAGCTGAGCCCGGGCTCCAGGGGCCAGTCCGGTTGCTGGGGGTCCAGTAGATCGACCAGTTCCAGCCCAGGCAGGAAGTCCACGTCCTCCGTCTCGTTCCCGGGGGCGTCGGCGATCGCCTCCTCCTCCATCTCCTCGCGCCTCCTCCTCCATCTCCTCGGGCGAGGGCACGCGCCCCGCCCCGCCGCCGCTGCTGCCGCGTGGGTCCGGTCCAGGGGCGGCGGGCGGGTGGCAGCCTGCGCCGGGCTCCCGCCGTGGGCTGGGGAGTCGGTGCCCGAGGCCGCCAGCAGCGTGGTCAGGCCCCGAGACGACTCGCCCTTTCAAATGCAAGATGAGTCTGGAACATTGTGCCATGCCAGAGAGTAAAGAAATGCTAAACACAAGAATGAGCACAGTTCAAACGCTTACGGAGCCACACTGAAATAGCACCTAATGGTCAAAACAATCACTTTGAAGACTATAGTAAGGAAAGATAGTTTTGGATTAGAAAGCATAGAATGAAATAGTTATGAAACCAAAATATGGTGGCTGGGCCCAAGTTCATTTTCTTGCAAAATCGAGGAATGAATTCACAGACAAAAAATGATTAGAGGAAGCAAAGTTTATTGAGAGAAGCGAGTCCTGGAAAAGGTGCAGCTGGGGTTCCAAAAGCAGGCCAGTGCCCAAATCTTCCGTTACATGTTGCAGCTGGGTGTAGTTCAGCATACCAGCTACTTAAATTCTATTAGTCCATTAGTGGAGGCCCACATGGCCATAAGCCACTTGGGCGCAAGGGAGCGTGTTTCCTGTCTTCGGAGAGCCAGGAGCCCAGTTTGCCAGAGAGAGAAGAAGAGAAAGAGAGTGTGTGTTTCTTTGTCTAGGAGTAGATACATGCTTTGCTATTCCTGATTGGTTGTTTCAAAGAATTCTGCTTTAGTAACATTCTTGGAATTGTTTATATGCCTCACTGTCTTGGGATTGGTTATCTGCAAGCTGCCTGTCTTTTAAAGCTCACATCTCTCTCAAGTGTCCTCCTTTCCCCACCCAGCTGGGTTGCCTTAGTAACTTCCACCTAGCAGGGTTCCCCATTCTACTTCCCCTCCCCATGGTCCTGTCCCTGACTACCTGGCTTCCTTTTGTTTCATTTATCCATAGGCATCTAATAATATAAACTGATAATTTAAAACATAAATAAATGAGATAGAATAACCACAATGTAGAAAAATAGAGATAGGTAGAAAAAAATCACTGCTAGAAAACTATAGGAAGTCATTCTGACCTTTACTGATGCAATTATCCCATTAGCCATTTTGCGGTTATCACTCTGGTTATTGTTCCATTCACTGTATTGTACATATTAATCATTGGCCTGGAATATTCTTTTCCTTCTCTTTGCTTAAATAAATCTACTTCTTCTTCAGGTCCCAATATAAAAATCACACCCTGAATCGTTAACCTACAATCTGTTTTACTGTTTCTTTGGATGTGCCCAAATTTTCCCTTGTAGAAAGTTGCAGGAAAGGCTAGATTCAGCAGTTCGAATTCTCTGTATTTTTGTGTGTGTGCTGACAAGTCATTTATATAGTTGAGCCTTCCATGATCATGATGCATCCAGTCTGTTTAGTTGAGCGTGCTATCTCACGGAGCAGACAGGGTCAGCGACCATTCAGGGTGTGAAATAAATGAAGGAATTAATGAATTACATGGCAGTTAAACTGCACATGTGTGTTCAGTAAGCATACCACACAATAAATGGGTTATATCATTTGGTTAGTTTAGTCAAAACCTGATTAACTCATTGCATTAATCAGTTATATTTGATGCCCTAATTGACTAGGATGCTAGGCCAAGGGCTAAATAATCCAGTGTAAACAATGTTTAAAACCTGTTCTCTCTCCAATTCCAGATATTTACAAATATCCCTGAAATTGTAAAATATTTTACTTTCATGAAGAATTTGTAGATAGCTTGGCCTACAGGAAATGCCATAATATCCCATTCATAATGTACTTTACTATGCACTGTTCCATGCACTAGAGAGAACCAATTTATACTATTGGATGGATTTTGGTAATTAAGCAAAATAATGTGTAAATTTTATAGTGAAATCTGAACTTTAAAACTTTTCTCATATACCTTTGTGTTTCTTTTTCATGCGTTCAATAAACTCAAGAATAAAACAGGCATTTAAAATAGATTGATGATAAACTCCAAAATGTTGTTGATACTGGTGTCTTATCCTAACATTTGAGCAATCATAGCCCAAATATATTAAAAAAGTGAAGTCACAGGTCTTCATCAAAGTAAATGTGCTAGGGAAAATGTTGCTATCACTGACATCATATCTTTGAACAGCCATAATTTCCTCACTTTTGTGCTTCTCTAAAAATCACCTTGAAAAGTATGACTTTATGTTTGTTTTTTTATTTAACAGAGAAAAACAACAAATATACTATATGTACAACTTTGTAAGTATATTTTTAAAGGTTAAGAAGATATGTTTCAGCATTTCTCCCAGAGGACTGTAGTAAGCATGTAAGTTCAGTTAACAACTTTCATAATATCTATTGATAGTTTATGGTATTATATTAATTAAATATTTGTATTAAATTAGAGCTTCTCTATTGGGAAATGCCATATTTTTCTCCCATATTTCTGTGCATATTTAATTAATAGGTTCCAATCTAGCATTTTCCACATAATAGTCTATTTTAAATGCTCCCTTTAAATACATGAATAGTATAGCCAGAAGCTAAACCTGGTCTCTTAGACCTGGAAATAGTTGTAGAGGTTGTTTAAGTTAGAGTGTAACCTAGGTCCCGGGGGAGCTAATGAAGTGCTCTTCACTATTTAATGGCTGCAAAGCCATATGAATAAGAACTCAAATCCAACACCCCTTCTTGATAAAAACTCTCAGCAAGATAGGAATTGAGGGATCATACCTCAACATAATAAAAGCCATATATGACAAACCCACAGCCAACATCATACTCAATGGGCAAAAACTAAAACCATTCTCCCTAAAAACAGGAACAAGACAGGGATGCCCCCTCTCACCACTCCTGTTCAACATAGTACTGGAAGTACTAGCCATTGCGATCAGACAAGAAGAAGAAATAAAAGGCATCCAGATTGGAAAAGAAGAAGTAAAACTGTCCTTATTTGAAGATGACATGGTACTGTACATACAGAACCCTAAAGACTCCATCAAAAAGTTATTAGACTTAATAAATGAATTTGGCAATGTAGCAGGATACAAAATTAATGCTAAGAAATCCATGGCATTTCTTTACACCAATAGTGAACTTACAGAAAGTGAAACTACAGAAGCAATCTCATTTACCATTGCACCAAAAAATTAAAATAACTAGGAATAAACTTAACTAAGGAGGTAAAAGACTTATATGCCAAAAACTACAGGACACTGAAAAAAGATATAGAGGAAGACATGAATAGATGGAAGAATATACCGTGTTCATGGATTGGTAGAATCAACATCATCAAAATGTCCATACTACCCAAAGCAATTTATAGATTCAATGCACTTCCCATTAAATTACCAACAGCATATTTCACAAATCTAGAACGAACGTTCCAAAAATTCATCTGGAATAAAAAAAGACCCCGAATAGCTGCAGCAATCCTGAGAAAGAACAAAGTAGGTGGGATCTCAATACCAGATATCAAACTGTATTACAAAGCCACTGTTCTTAAAACAGCTTGGTACTGGCACAAGAACAGACATATAGATCAATGGAATAGAATAGAGACCCCAGAAATCGACCCAAACCACTATGCCCAATTAATATTCGACAAAGGAGGCAAGAGCATACAATGGAGTCAAGACAGTCTCTTCAATAAATGGTGTTGGGATAATTGAACAGATACATGCAAAAAGATGAAACTAGACCACCAAATCACACCATACACAAAAATAAACTCAAAATGGATCAAAGACTTAAACGTAAGATGGGAAACCATAAAAATACTAGAGGAATCCACAGGCAGTGAAATCGCAAACATATGCCGAAGGAATTTCTTCTCTGATAATGCTCCTAGGGCAATGGAAACTAAAGAGAAAATAAACAAATGGGACTACATCAAAATAAAAAGCTTTTGCACAGCAAAGGAAACCATCAACAAAACAACAAGAAGACCCACTACATGGGAGAACATATTTGCCAATGATACCACCGATAAGGGTTTAATTTCCAACATTTACAGGGATATCATGAAACTTAACAAAAGGAAGATAAACAATCCAATAAAAAAATGGGCAACGGACCTAGATAGACACTTTTCAAAAGAGGACATACAGAAGGCCGAAAGACATATGAAAACATGCTCAAAGTCACTAATTATACGAGAGATGCAAATCAAAACGACAATGCGTTATCATCTCACACCTGTCAGAATGGCTATCATCAACAAATCAACAAACAACAAGTGTTGGAGAGGATGTGGAGAAAAAGGAACTCTTCTGCACTGCTGGTGGGAATGCAGACTGGTGCAGCCACTGTGGAGAACAGTATGGAGCTACCTCAGAAGACTAAAAATGGAACTCCCATTTGACCCAGTGATCCCACTACTAGGAATATATCCCAAGAAACCAGAAACACCAATCAGAAAGGATATATGCACCCCTATGTTCATAGCAGCACAATTCACCATAACTAAGATTTGGAAACAGCCTAAGTGCCCATCAGCAGATGAATTGATTAGAAAACTGTGGTACATATACACAATGGAATACTATGCTGTGGTAAAAAAAAAAAAAAGGAACTCTTGCCTTTTGCAACAGCATGGATGGAACTGGAGAGCATTATGCTAAGTGAAATAAGCCAGTCAGAGAAAGATAAATACCACATGATCTCACTCATTTGTGGATTATAGAGAACAACATAGACTGATGAAAAGGGACAGACCCAAAGACTGAGAAACAGCGATCAGGCTATCAATCCCCAGAAGGAAAGTAGGGGAGGGCGGGGGTAAGGGGAAGAGATCAACCGAAGGACTTGTATACATGTATATAAGCCAAACCAATGGACATGGACAACAGGGGGATGGGAGCATGAGTGTGCGGGGCGGGGAGGGGGGGAGGGTGAGGTTGGGGGTTAATGGGGGGGATGAGGACACATTTGTAATACCTTAACTAATAATAATAATAAAAAATAAAAAAAATTAAAAAAAAGAATAAGAACTCAAGCTCTCCCCACCCTGGTCATGTATCCTTTCCACTAAACAAAATAATTTTCAGAAATGTTGTTTAAAAGATTTCTTTAGGTAAAACACAACTAAACATTCTTAGGGCAAGGGAAAGGCAAGTTTGTACCTCAAGGCAATGTTAGTCTCTGAGATAGTAGGGAAAATAATTGAATTGAATAAAAGACTAAAAGAATAATAGAACTTTTTTTTTTTCATAAACTCTTTCTGTTGTTACTAGGTCTGGGAAGATAAGGTTTAATACCTTCCGTAGGTGTGCTGATTCAATTTTATTGCTAACTGATAACAAAAGCAAGGCTATCCTTTGTTTGCAAAAGAGTTTTTCTAAATAGAAAAATTGCTAGTCATTATAATCAATTCAGTTACTACATACCACATTGGGGGTGGGGTAGAATAAGAAAGCAACGGTGGATTAAGGAAAGAAGAAACTCCAAGTATGGAATTAGAGTCACTTTCTGTTTAAGGGAAAGTTATATTTACCTACTCTTGTATACAGTTTGAGATATCTATGAGTTAGAATTGTACACATTTTCTATTAAATCTAATTTAGGGTATGGATAGCACCCTAGTTTCCCAAACATAAATCGAATTAATTCTATGCAGAATTTTTTTAACATAAATTTGAACATTTTTCCTTGGTTTCCCTAACAATCAGAATTTCAATAAATATTAGGAGCAGAGATTTAATCCAGAGAACTATTGGGAGCGTAGGATCTTAGCTCTACCTCAGAACGCTACATATAGAATTGATTAACCAAGGGAGCTACAACTTCTGAAACATTCAGAAAAGTGAAAAATCAGGATGCTACAACTAAACCAGAGTTTGACATACTGTCCTGATAAATCAGAAGTGGCTGCCACCCCAAAACTCTAATTAAATACTAGTGAAGCTGGAAACTGTACTCTTTTTATAACTTGCTTGCTATAAAAAATAAAGAACCAGCAAAATTCAGAAGATGACTTCCTCCCAATTTTCATCTTCAAAACACTCATATAAATGCATCTACCATAATTAAAAGAATTGATTTGCATCCAAGACATGCAAGAAAATTTAGAAACAATAATTAGCTCTCTGCTCTTGTAGTACAGAAAAACACCCCAGCAGGTGATCAGAATGGATCCTGGTAGTCAACACACCTACCGCAGCTCATTGCAAAGTATGCAAGTACTTCAACAGGCCTGAAGTCTGGTTCCGATTTGTTTGTCTAAATTACTGATAACTTGTTTAGCTGCTTATATTCTTCAAAGACCAGAGCTACTCCTTATATACAACTAGACACTAGCCTAATAGGAGTGGACACATTTAAAACTATCATATGATTTTAAGTGTTTCTGTATTCCATTTTCAAACCTGACATTACCTCTCTCTCTCTCTCTCTCTCTCTCTCTCTCTCTCTCTATATATATATATATATATATATATATATATATATATATATATATATATATATATATGGAACTCTATTTCTGCCCATGATTTTTCATACCTCAGCCTGCTGCCTTTTTGGAGAATGAATTAAAGCACCTGGCTTTCCTATCTCAGCCAATTGTTTTGATTTAAAATGTAATACCTTTATGGTTTCAAATAAATATAGATACTTAGAATTATTTTGGCAGAAGTTCCAAATTATAGATTTCTATATATAACATTTTTTAATCCGAAATTTATTTAGGGAAGTTTCCAAGCTGGCCTTAGACTTTTGTATTGGTTTTCTGGGACTTCCATCAAAAATAGCACAGGTTAGGTGGATTAAACAATGGCAATTTATTTTCTCAAACTTTTGAAAGTCCTTCAAGATAAAGGGGCCAGAGAGTGGGGTCTTCTGAGGCTCTCTCCTAGTCTTGCAGATGTAAGCCTCTCCCTATGTCCTCACATGGTCTTTCCTCTGCCACAGACATCCCTGATATTTCTTCTTCCTAGAAGGCCACCAGTCATGTTGGATTAGGGCCCCACTCTCATGACCTCATTTAACCTTAATTATTGCTTTAAAGGCTTTATCTCCAAATATAGTCACACTGGAGGTTAGGGCTCCAACATGTGAATTAGGGGAGGGGGCACAATTCAGTCTATAAGAAATTTACATAAATATTTGTGAATAAAGTAAAAATATAAATAATTATGGACATGGAATTTTAAGTTAAATTACTTATATTCTGAAATAAAACTCATTAAATAGATGGATTACTATGACATAAGATGTACTGGATACATATTGCAGTATAAACTGCAATTACAATTTCAATTTCCCCAAAACGTTGATTATTTTTACTATTGCAATCTTGCAAATAAAGTGTTCACTGAATTGAAAAAACTTTATTTGAATTTAATAAAACATTTTAACAGTTAAAAATAAGTGGAAATTTCATCCCAAGATTATAATTTTACTCATAACACATTTTAATATTTTAGAATTACTATTTTTCAGAAAGAAGAACACTTTTAGACAGTTTACATGTTCAATGACCATATTATGAGGGAAAAAACAACACAATAATTTGAACTAATGATTCTGAAAATCAGCTAAATTAATTCACTAGTGAACTTATTATTTCCTGATACTTTCTTTGTAGTCCAAATGATTGCAATTGTTACTTCAAAAGATAAAATAATAAAAAATAAGAGTAGGTTAGATACTTTCAATTTTTGTCATGAACAGTTTAAAACAACAGTTGAACAGAGAAGATAGGCCATTGATAAAAGTATTTTAGTAGATTTATTTGCAGAATTTAATGATAAAAAGATCATATACAAATGATTTTCATAAGATTCTGTTGCCAGGGAGTTAGTTAAAAACTCTTTCACCTGAAAAATTGATTGAGAGAGACACATAGATTGGTTGCCTCCCACATGTGCCCCTACCAAGGCCAGGATTGAGCCTGCAATATAGGTACATGCCCTTGATTGGAACCCAACCTGGGACTCTTCAGTTTGCTGGGGCAGATGTTCTCTCCACTGAATGGAACCGGCTAGGGCTAAAAACTCTTTAAACCAGGATTTTCCTATAATAGTAACTTTGTACAATCATGTCAAAATATGTTTTAAAATGACTTGCATTCTGAAACATATGATGATCTGACTAAATAATCTAGCCAAACAGGTCTGGATCCGATTTTGGAAAGTGACTAGTGGAGGGAATAAAGGCATTTTCAATTGAAAACTGCTTCTAGATCGTTTTAAATATTTGTTTCAAGAGAAATAAATGAGGTGTGATAGCATAGACAGTTATAAATAAAAAGAAAGTGAGAATTTCCTGGCAGGCAATTTTACTGTAAAGTTTGTCCATTGAAGGGTTGTTTTCTGACACATTTGCTAGTTACCAACTGATTCTAAAAGTAGTCAGCTTTCCAAGCTACGGCTATGATAGTCTTTATGACCCTAAATCTTATTCATTGCCATTTGGACTACATTGCTCCATGAACCATTTTCTTGAAAGCTGGTCAGGAAAAGTTGGAAGAGGCAGTGAGCATATCGGTACAAGCAATATTCAGAGACCTAATTTGTAGGGTGTCTTGACTTCTAATCTTGAGACTTTTTAAAGTTTCTGATGAAACATTAATTCTATTTACTTCCACACATGACATTATTTTTGTATAAGGCAGGCACATAATAATTTTAAACCCTCTGCACTTAATATGTGATTAGTTGTCCCCATTTTACATTAAGATATATTGGTAACATTTTGGGAGGTTATTTTTGAAATTCTAACATTATCAATCTTACTCTTTCAAAGGATACCAATGGTTCTGAAACTCAAATTGAAATAGGAACTATGTATTAATTCAGTGAAAACTACATATTGGCCAAATGACAAGCAAAAAACAACAAAATTCTATGGCAGAACCTTAAAAACTTACTTGTATACCATTTTCCCTGTTTCCCTAAATACTTACAACATTACATAAAACACCCCCACCCATCAGAAATACCAGAAGTGGAAGTTGATGACAAATTGGGTGAATTAAGAGGCAACATAAATGATTATAAATCCAGAATGATAGATTAATGAGGAAAGACTGAAATTAAATGCATGTATGAAATAGATATAAAAAGAAGGTAGAAATCATAGAAGCTTGATTTTTGAGTAATAGTTATAAAAAGAAAGTAGAAATTATAGAAGCTTGATTTTGAATAAATAAATAAAGTAATTAATTAATTTTGAATAAAAATAAAATAAAAGCTTTATCTGAATAAAATAAATTCAGAACAAGTACCTAGAATTGATAACTGTAAATGTCAGAAACTTTTTAACATGAAATAAGGAGTATTTGTCATGAACACTTCTAATGCTCCCTCCAATTTAACTCTTTGTATATATAAGAAAAAGACTGAAGACATTATTTCTCAGTAATATAAAAAGAAAATCAAAATTTGTAAACAACATTACATAGAATAGCATGCATTAAATTCCCCAAATATAATAAGATGTTGAAATATGTCTTCCACTTCAATATTTGTTTTATTGAATTTTAATTGCTTAGCAATGAGACCAGTGTGGTTTATATTCATGAAACACTTTACTTTCCTATTAATAGATGAGATATATGAATAAATATGAAAAATAAATATTAAAACCCATATTAATAGCCTAACCTTGTCCAAAAACAATGCATATGCAGACAAGCTCTAGAGAGAAGAAAGTGAATATGTAAAATAAACATCTGGAGAGGAATTCATATGTATAGAAAATGGACAAAGTGGAAACCAACATAAATATTTGTAGTTCTCAGAATAGAAAAGAAATGAGTAATGGAAGAGAACTTATCTTTAGAGATATAATTTAATACAATTTAAGAAATATAAGGAGCTTTGAACTTATCTTTTGAAGAACACCATAGTATGCCAGTGAATGGAATTAGACTTTCCTTCTAATCTAGGAAAAGTTCTGAAAGTGTTGCTCATCCAGTTTCTTATTTGTCTCTCCTATAAGAGAGCACAGTTAGGGTGTGTCTGTGTACCCAAAGAGAAGATTCCCTTGAAGGACTGATCGGCAGTTTATACGCGTGTGGTGTGGTTGTTAAGGTGGTTTAATTTAGAGCTAGGTTGCCTGGATTCAAATGCTAACTCTGTGTAATCTTGGGCAAGTGTGTCACCTTTCATTCTTCATTTTCCTCATCCTGAAATTGATAACTTCTAGTTTGCATGTATACTATGTGTTAGTTAAATAAAAGTACATGTAAGTGAAATATATATGGACTTGTGAATATCAATAAATGAGATGATATATGTTGAACAGCTTTGAATATTAGGCTAGGCAAAGTCGAATTGGAAATAATCTTTCTAAGAATAATAATAATTGAAACTATTTGGCAAAAAGAAAGAAAGAAAAAAGAATTCATCTTTTATTATAAATTATGGAAAGATTCCATAACTTCCTGGAATCAAATAAGAGAGAATACTAGTTTTGATTTTAAACATCATATTTATTTCACATATTACTAGCAGGACTTTTAAAAAAGCATTTTTCCCTTAACCATCACTTAAATCAGGCGTCCTCAAACTACGGCCAGCGGGCCACATTTGGCCCGCTGAAAACATTTATCTGGCCCGCCGGGTGTTTTTGCCGCCACTGCCTGTCCTGCTTAGCAGCCGACTCGTCCCGGGCCTGCAGTGCGATGTGTGGAATATCTGAGGGACATTGAACTGGTCCCCTGTTTAAAAAGTTTGAGGACCTCTGACTTAAATGATGCAGAAATAAATATGTTAAAAATGAATACTAATCTTATTTTACTCTTACATGAAGTTGGGTTTATAAAAATATTATTTTGAATATGTACATAAAGGAAATACAAATTAAATACATTAACATTTTTTAGAAGGACCATAAAGTAGGAAATCATAAATATTTGAAAATTTTTGAATAGATAATACAGCTAATTTCCACTGCAACTTACTTTCATCTTAAGCTTGCCTATCAAAAATTAAATATAAACCTTAAACTGAGCTGCTTACATTAAGTTTATTAAACCCATCTCAAAGTATGAGAAATTTGCAATAAATCCTAAATTTTAAAGAGCATTATTTTATAAGAGATCATAGTTCATTCATCATAAAGAGTTAATGAAAATCTGCTTTCCACTTTTATCTATTTTTTTTCAGTGAAAATAGACTATTTCAGTAGGCTATATATTTAAGAAAATCATTAAAAAGCATGCCTTTAGCCCTAGCCGATTTGGCTCAGTGGATAAAGCGTAAGCCTGAGGACTGAAGGGTCCCAGGTTCAATTCTGGTCAAGGGCATATGCCCAGGTTGCAGGCTCCATCCCTAGCAGGGGGCGTGCAGGAGGCAGCCAATCAATGGTTCCCTCTCATCATTGATGTCTCTATCTCTTCCTCTCCCTTTCTTTCTGAAATCAATAAAAATATATTTTTAAGAAAGCATGCCTTTATAGGCCTATATAATGTTTTAAGGTTATAACAAATACATCAATTCATTATCATTCAACATTTTCTTGTGAAAAATTCTCTAGATTGGCACTCTAGAAGCTACAAATACATAGAGTATATAAGACTTTGCCTTACAAATTTATTACCTGCCGTTATGAGCTGAATTGTGTCTCCACAAATTCATATATTGACATCTTAAACCAGTGTAAGAATGTGACTATATTTGGGAATGATGGAGATAAGGTCCTTCTATAGCTAATTAAGTTCAAATGAGGTCATTAAGATGGGCCTTAATCCATTCTAACCATGGTCCTTATAAAAATAGGTGATTAGGGCTTAGCCATGTACAGAAGGGAGATCATGTGATGACATAGGGAGAAGACAGCTGTCTTCAAGTCAAGAAGAGAAGCCTTAGAAGAAACCAATCATCGCAAAATATTGATTTCAGACATCTAGTCTCCAGAACTGTGAAAAAATAAATTTCTGTTTTTAAGTCATCCTTTCTGTAGTTCTTTTTTATGGCAGCCTTAGAGTTTTTGTTTATTTGGGCTGCTATAATAGAAATACTGTAGACTAAGTTGCTTATAAACAATAAGTGTTTATTTCTCAAAGTTCTCAAAACTCACCTGAAGGAATGGGTGAGCAAATTCCCTGGAGCTTCTTTTATAAGGGCACTAATCCTGTTCATGATGGCTCCATCCTCATGACCTAATAATCTCCCAAAGCTCCACCTCTACATACCATCACATGGAGAATACTAGAACAGATATACATGCAGATTCATTTAATATTTTTCCTCATTTAAAAATTATTTAAATTATATTTGACTACTTAATAAATAAGTGGCAAATAGTATTATGGGTCTCATGTCAATGTGTAGCAGCAAAACGATTGGCAATAACTACACGTTGCATTGGGGGGGGGGGGTAACTGGTGCATTACATTAAAATTACGCAGATTATGACCTGCTAAATGCACAAGCCACCCAAACAGGATTGGTAGGTAGCTCCCTCAGCATTTGAGCTGCCACTTTGGGGTTGTGAAAATCCCAAGGTTGTTCTGACTGAAGGCACAGCTTCAATACACTCACACAAAGGAAGTGAAGTCACAATATTGATTCATTACAGATCCCAGAACTGGGAATGCAATGAGCCAGGGGAATGGCAGTCCTCCATCCCAGGTTACCAAGGAGCAGGAGACAGAGAGCAGGGGGGGCATGCGCCTGTTACTTACTGGGTGGTTGGGGTGGAGGTCACTTTTCATGATCTCAACTCTAAGTAATTGTTTTAAAAGGTGACTCAGGAAAAGCCAAGCCTGCAATTTGTGGTGGGAATCCTAAAGCTGTTCTTATCTAAATGCCTAGATCCTGGGCGTCACGCTGCAAAGTGCGTGGGCAGCAACTCAAAAGAATTGTTTTCTCATCATACCTGGGAAGGCAAGTATACTGTTGTAAGGTTTTAAACTGCATATAAAGTGGCATCACATTAAACATTTTTTCAAACACTTTTATTCATTCAATACTTTTTGCCTTCTTGGCTCTTTTTTGTTGAAAGATTTTCCTGAGATTCCTTTCACCTGAGCTGTGTGTGTTTTTAAAATGCTTCTCAGTCAACTGTGAGGTTAATGGGGAGCAAATACAAGATTTTTTATTTGGACTAGGGGCATATTTTAATAGCTATGCTATGCGAAGATTTAGTTGCTTGTGATGCTTATGATAATTTTGAATAGCAATCTCCTTCAATTTTCATGTCCTTCCAACTCTCATCAAAAAAAGTAAACAAAAAGCCCACTTCTATAATCCATCAGAGACTTTATGTTTTATCTACCTTGAATGTAGATATTTGTTTTCTTCTTATCATCACTAAGTAATACTTAAGCTCCTTGAGGTTAGGCATTTAATTGTCTCCATATTTGGGAGTCTAGCAAAAATAGGTCAAAATAGGTTTAAGAAATAGTTACGGTTCTCATTTTTGCTTCTCTTTCCAATATGTACAAAGGGAAAAATGTGTCCATTTCTCATTAAAATGATCTTGGTAGATCAAATAAATCAAATAGCATTTGTATAGGAAAAGTATCTAGATCTGAATTGGCTTAATTGTAAGTTCATATTGATCAATTTCACTATCGAATGGCTCTATTTCATAGATAGAGAGGATAAATTTAAGGACAATTCAAGAGAGGATTTTGTTAATACAATTAACAAGAAAGAGAACCACTTTCATTTTATTAGAGCTTTTATCATTCAATTTAATATACTTAATGATTTCCAAGCACAGTTAGTGAGGTATTATCTTATGTATATTCACAACACAAAAGAATATCAATACAGCTCTTTACAAGCAGGAAAGAAAGGGAAAGTTGATATAAGTTCTGAAGTATCTACAATAAGGTAGAATAATCTGTATATTCATGAGGTGGGTTGGAGTTTTTCCTTCCTCCTGTACTAAAATTTCCTAGTAATTATTTCCTTAGACTAACTAATGCTATTTCTTATTTATGCAATACCCTTATACGTTATAAAGTGCTCTGTATTAGCAGAAACATTTATTGGACCCTTTATGTGAATAGGAAGACTATTTGATTTGTTGCCTTTTTCTTTTCAAGTAAATTTGTTGACTATACCATGATCCTTTCATGCAATGCAAGACTTGAGAAACTGAAGCCAGACAAATTAAAAAAATAAATAGATACAATAAACAAAGCCATTTTGGATCAATTATTTACTGTATTCAGTTATTAACTCATCATATTTTCTTCATTCACATCTTTAAGTACTATGTATGTCTTATATAAGTTAGTTTTTGATTTTTTAGTGATCTTATCTCCTGTGAAATTTTTTATAACCATACAGTGACTTCATAACAATTTATTATACTACTGCACATTAATTATAGTTCATAATGTAAAAGTGATTTTCTTTAATTATCACTTTTATTTGTTCTTCTAGCCTACAAGCATTTATTGTATGAACTATATGTTAAGCTGGAAAATTCTTGAGGAATTAGAAGGACAATTAAATATTTTGTTTCCCTATACTTGTGAATTTGTAATATCTTCAAGTGAAAGGGTTGGAAAAATGGATAAATGAATGAATAAATTTCTACTCCTTAGTTTCTTTATAGTTGCTAACAAGAAGAAAATAATATTTCGTTTAACAAAATATTGTATGTGTAAAATTATAAAGGGGTAATGGCAGGAAAACACAAAATTAAAATATAAAACCATTAACTCATAACTAATTATTTATTTCCCCAAAAATTAAGTGGTAGACATTTAGGGAATTTTCTTGCTATCATGGATGTATTCATAATGTTATTATGTGATTTGTAATAATCACTATAAACTATTTGATTTGTCTTTATCCTCACCTCTCAAATTCTGCACATTTGACAAGCAAACTTATTTCAGTGACTATGAAATTATCAAACTTCATCATACATCAAGTCTTTATTACATTTTACAACTGAGACATGAAAACAATGAACACAGGAATCAGAGACAAAAGTTTGAAAAAAATGAGTTACAAAAAAATAACTTATATTAAGAGTTGTAATTGGTGAAATGTATATATGTAAACTAGAGGCCCGGTGCATGAAATTCATGCACTCGGGGGGTCACTCAGCCCAGCCTGTGCCCTCTCCCAGTCTAGGAGCCCTTGGGGGATGTCAGTCAGACATCCTTAGCCCTGCCATGGAGGCTGGAGAGGCTCCTGCCACCACCGCTGAGCTTGCCAGCTGTGAGCCCAGCTTTTGGCTGAGTGGTGCTCCCCCTGTGGGAGCGCACTAACCACCAGGGGGCAGCTCCTGCATTGAGTGTCTGCCCCCTAGTGGTCAGTGTGTGTCATAGTGACCAGTCATTCAGCTGTTCAGTTGATTTGCATATTAGCCTTTTATTATATAGGACATTTTATTCAAAAACATATTTCTGGCATAATTTAAAGTAAAAATATTTCTCAAAATACAAGTTGTGTATATCTGTCAAAAGAAGAATGAAATCCAAAGATGAAGCACAGTTAAAAATACCAAATTATTTCCTAACTGAAATACTATTTTTGACTTAAAAATATTATATGTAGGCATCTAATAAAATCTGTAAATTATTCATTAACTGTGTCCATGCTTTTATGTTGGTGTTAGTTGGATCTCTGTATTTAATTTCTTTTTTTAAGAAATATATTTTTATTGATGTTAGAGAGGAAGGGAGAGGGAGAAAGATATAGAAACATCAATGATGAGAGAGAATCATTGATTGGATGCCTCTGCATGCCCCCTACTGGGGATCAAGCCACAATTCGGGCATGTGCCCTTGACTAGAATTGAACCTGGGACTTTTCAGTCCTCAGGCTGATGTTCTATCCACTGAGACAAACTGGCTAGGGATATATTTAATCTCTTAAATAATAACATTGATGCCCAGTGGCTTCAAATATTACATATTTTTAATATGACTTTCAAATATTTCCTTTTCTAATACATCTGTGCTAGACCACCAGCCAATCAATATTCTAAGCACTTTTTGATTCTCTAATTCATTCAGGTTCTATTGAAACTTGAGGTGAAATCTCTATATCTCTATCTCTACTCTCTCTCTCTCTCTCTCTCTCTCTCTCTCTCTCTCTCTCTATATATATATATATATATATATATATATATATATATATATATATATACCTAAGCGACCAGAATGCTGAAACAACCAGAATGACCAGTCACTATGATGCACACTGACCACCAGGGGGAAGATGCTCAATGCAGGAGCTGCCCCCTGGTGATCAGTGTGCTCCCACAGCCAACCTCCTGAGACTGGCCAACCTCCTCTGGTGCCTCCCTGTGTCAGGAAAGCCCTGCCTGGCAGCCAGAAGGCCTCGATTGGCTCTGATCTCAGGCCAGGCCTAGGGACCCCACCCGTGCATGAATTTCGTGCATCAGGCCTCTAATTAATATATATATATATATATATATATATATATATATATATATAAAATCTCCAGAGAAAAGACTTATGAGGAAGGAGCTCTCAGAGTAAGTTAACCTGCTTCTTAAAACAAAGCATATAAAAATGGAATAGTGGGGAAAAGAGAAGCTGAGGTTATAATAAACATGATGAATCCAGGCTAGACATTTAAAAAAATCAACTTCAAATGGGGGGATAAGGACACATATGTAATACCTTAATCAATAAAGAAAATAAAAACTGTGGTCCATCTACACAATGGAACACTACGCTACTGTAAAAGAAGAAAGAACTCTTAACCATCTGCAACAGCATGGATGGAACTGGACAGCATTATGCTAAGCAAAATAAGCCAGTTGGAGACAGATAAATATGACATGATCTCACTCATTTGTGGAATATAATGAACAACATAAACTGATGAACAAAAACAGATCCAGAGACAAAGAAAAATGGAACAGACCGTCAAACCTCAGAGGGAAAGCAGGGCAGGGTGGTGGTGGTGGTGGCAGGGTGGAGGGGGGGTGGTAAGAGATCAACCAAAGGACTTGTATGCATACATATAACCATAACCAATGGACACAGATAGGGAAGTGAGTGCATGTGCTGGGGGGTGGGAGTGGCTGGAGAGAGATCAATGGGAGAAAAGGAGATGTATGTAATACTTTAATCAATAAAAAATTTAATTTAAAAAAATTTATGATGAGAGAAGATAGCAATACCTTGGTACTATCTCCATCTTTTCAAGAGGATGCAAATAGAACTTAGTGGTTTAAAGTGACATTAATAAGGTCATAAAAATAGTAAGTGATAGAGCTTGAACTTGGAGCCAAAACTTCTTACCACCATGCCAGTGTTCCTTACATTTAACAAAGAGCATAGTGATGTAGACTAAGTGGGATGAGAGACAACGGAGAAAAAGAAAAGTTGACAGCTCTCTCAGAAAGCCACCTTATATAGTTATGCCTAACTTAGGCCCTTGATTACCTAGTGGTAGTAGGGGTAGAATAAGAAGGATAATTTCTTGAGACCTGCTAATGATGAAAAGGCAAAGGTTATTAAGAGAGTAAATACAGGGGTATGGGTTCATTGGAAGAGTCTAAGATGTTAAAGGCAGTGTGAGTTTGCCAAGAAAAATGATTTAATGAGGGCAAAGATGATGGCACTGAATTAAGTTTTAATGCTTTTTGTCATATGTAACAGGCAGTCATTATAAAACTACGAGATGAGTATAAATATTAAAAAGTTTTAAAACCTCCATTTTAGTCCCACTTACCTCCTCAAAATTAAACATGATAAGAACAGTGCCTGAGAAGTACTGTATTTCCATACATATTGGTTTCATAAAGGAATTGCATCATTGGTGACATTATTAAAATAGCAATTAAGTAGCAGAGCAGGGATTTAAGTTTCTGCTTTTCCAAAGGACATTTTCTTAGTAAACATTATCTAAGTCAGTGAAATAGAAATCCATAGAATAAGGAGTAGTGATTTTTCTAGGGACCTACATATTTTGTGTTTGAAAGATTTTTCATATAGACAGCTTACATATCACATATTACTCAATTGTAAAATTGATTTGGTAATTCCAAAACAATGTGTAATTTTAATTATAATCAAAATTATAAGAGATTTGTCTTGGCTAGTGTGGCTCCTTGGCTGGGCCCCATGCACTGGGGGGTAGCTGATTCTATTTATTCCCACTGGGGTGTAGCTTGGTTGGGCCCCTGTGGGGACCGTGCGGGAGGCAGCCAATCATTGTTTCTGCTCTCACATTAATGTTTTTCTTTTTCTTTCCCTCTCCCTTCTAAAATTCATTTAATGAACAACGTTTATCCCTCCCATCAGTTTTGGATTACTCCTCTGATTAACTTAATTGTCATATGGTGTGACCTGAACCTTTACTCTGGAATCTGGAAATGAAAAAGTGAGGGGATCAATGGCTAGTGAGAAAAATAGTCAAGGGCTGTCTGCTGCTTTCAGGAACTCTTCCTAGCGACCTGCATCAAGGGAATTTGGTCTTCCTCATAATGCTGAGGTGGTCTGACCTTGCTAGTTTCTCTTCTTGGGTGCCTCTTTTTCACTAAATGCTCTCAGAAACCACTTGTATTAGAGCTCAATCTAAAGTAACTTCAAAAAAATGTGAATGGACATTCACAAGAGGAAGAATGCAAACTCAGATGCAATAGGACAGTGAATTCAGCATTTCTTAAAGCTCTATACAAACGTTAGCATATGTAATTAATCCCCTAATATCCCCATAAGATGTATTTCATTATCCTTGATTTACAAGCATAAAACTAAAATATCAAGGAAATGCATGGCTTGCATTATCGGGCAAATCTTTTTAAGCACTACTTTCTACATGTATTCTCCTTGGGAGCCTTCATGATTTCTCCTACATTATTTCTAAACTAGAGGCCCAATGCACAAAATTCACCTCTGCCGCCTCTGCTGCGGCCCCTGCCCACTGCGGCTTTGTCTGGAAGGAAGGACATCTGGTCTAATTAGCATATTACTCTTTTATTATTATAGATCCTACTATTTCTGCCTTTATAATCTAGCTTCTAACTATGGGTCATAATAGCACCCAACACATGGCTATGAGTCTATGAATTCAGGTCTCTTGGTAGTTCTTTCCCTTTATAAGTGCTTTTATTGTAAGTACAATGTTTACCATGCATTCACATTCTGATACCAACCTCCTCCAGTATATATTCTAAACTATTGTACAAAGAATGTCCTATATAAGAGAATCCGATGATAACTTCCCTCCTTGATATCTTTTCATTAATTGATAAAGTAGGTTTGTTAAGTAGAAAGGTATCTTTTTCAAATCAACTCTGTATAATACTGATTATTGATTATATGGTTAGTAATCTTCTAGGAGTTTCCACAAATATCTTGTTTCATTCTCACTATAATCCCATGAAATGATTCCATATTGTTATTTTTTTTTACAAAACAGGAGAAATTTCCTTTGTGTCAAATATGGGAATCAGACTGTTTTTCTGACATGAATGCTTAGTATGTATTGCAATTTCAGTCTATAAGTCTGTTATAAATGTCTACTTTACCTTGAGTTAGACCTTAACCTGTCTATATAATTAACTAAACTTACTGGCACACCTTAACTTCATAGTTTAGGAATAAACACAGAAAACTGAACCAATTGTGTTGAGAACAACTACCAGTAAGACTCAAAATATCAAACTGACTTTATCATAAATACTAGGGGCCCAGTACAAGAAATTTGTGCACCTTGAAAGCAACTGTGGGCGGCAAGGCTGTGGTGGGCACAGAGGTGGGTCTTGGCCCATCCTCCGCACCCCTGCCCGGCCCACCCCGCCTCTGCTGCTCACACCCACTGACAGCAGAACGATTAGGGCTGGCATCAGCAGCAGGTGAGAGCAGTGGCTGCTGCCCCAATTGCCCCTCAGGAGCAGAGAAAGGTGGAGAAGCCCTCAGGGCAATTGGGGCTGGCAGCTGCTGCTCGTACCTGCTGATGGCACTGAGCAATCAGGACCGGCACCAGGTGCTGGCAGTGGGTGCAAGTGGGACCAGCTTCAGCAGCAGGTGTGAGCGCCGGGTGGTACCATGGTGCATGGGAGCAAAGAATTTTCAGTAACCACCAGAGGTTCGCCCCATTACAGCAACTGGTGCCCCACCTTGGTCTGGAGCCCCCACTTACCTGCTCCACCATCCCGCTGTGGCCAACGCCTGCCATGTTCTGCACTCTGCCGCCTGCTGCCCACACCCACATGTTCCGTGCATGTCCCCTGGTGGTCAGAGCACGTCATAACAACTGGTTGTTTGGTTGTTCCGCCATTCGGTCTATTTGCATGTTAGCCTTTTATTATATAGGATATTAGTTTTTTAAGGTGCCATAACAAAATACCATAGATTGATTAGCTTTAACAACAGAAATATATTTCTCACAATGGTATTTTGGAGGCTTGAAGTCCAAGAGCAAGGTGTCTGTAGAATTGGTTTCTTCCAAGGCCTCCCCCTGACTTGCAGATGGCCTTTCCTTATGTCTTCACTATGAATTCCTCTGTACATGTCTGTGTCTTAACCTTCTCCTCTAATAAGAATACCACTGAGATTGGATTAGAGCAGTGGTTCTCAACCTTGGCTGCACATTAGAATCACCTGGGAATCTTTTTAAAATCCTGATTTCTGGGCCTCATCCTCTGGAAATTCTGTTTCTTTGTTATGGGGTGAGGCCACAACATTAGTAACAAAGAAACAGAATTTCCGGAGGATGAGGCCCAGAAATCAGGGTTTTAAAAAGATTCCCAGGTGATTCTACTGTGCAGCCAAGGTTGAGAACTACTGGATTAGAGCTTGCCCTAATGATCTCATTTTAGCTTATTACCTCTTTAAAGACTCTGCCTCCAAATAGTCATATTCTGAGGAACTGCTTTTAGGACTTCATTATATGAATTTTGGGGGGCCCAACTCAGCTCATACCAACAGACTAAATACTTAATTTAATAGTTAAATATAAATTTAATGTCATTCCAAGGAATAACTTATGCACTGAGGAAACTTGTTTAAATGTCCACTCCTAAAGTTTTCAATGTAATCATTCTATGAAATGGAGATATTCAAGAGACAATAAATTCAGAAAGAAATTTTATATAGGAAGAGTTAAAATTGTGCCAGGATATACATTTTTCGTTTTCTACAGAAAAAGAGTTCCATTTGGCAGAAGACCAACTAAGAAAAAAACTGAGAATGTTATTTGCTTTTGTTCATTTGTCCATCTGTCTACATAAGCCCCATGGCATTGGCTTCCAAATAAAGGCCTACTAATGCCAGAAGTATGGTACTTGGCCTGATTTATCAATGCTTAGCCAGTTTCAGTTTAAGAGAAGGTAACAGTATTAGAAAATTCCATTTCTTAAATATGGTTAAACTTGCCCTAAACTAAAAGTTTCAATCATATTGCTCAGTATATACTTTTTAGCAAAATTTATATTCTATTGTTTTTCAAATAAGTACAGATAGACTCTTTTTTGTTTTTGTTATGAAGTTTATGTATATGTATTTTATATGTAAATATATGTATATATGAATACTAGAGGCCTGGTGCACAAAAATTTGTGCACTCGGGTGGGTCCCTCAGACCACCCTGTGCCCTCTCGCAATCTGGGGCCCCTTGGGGGCCCCTTCCCCTGGCTGCTGGCACCAGTTTTCCTCCGGTGCCCAGAACCCAGGCCTTCGCTCTTCGCTGGGAGGGGCCCACACGGTGGGCGAGGGGCTTAGCTCTTTTAAAAATACTTCTGAATGTTTGGTAAATAACCCTGTAGGAATCTACTTTCTGAAACATGCTGGTTGTTAAGGGCTGATTTGGGTAATCAACAAAATGTATGTTAAAATCCTAATCCCCAGAACCTCAGAATGTACCTGTATATGGAGATAAGATCTTTAAAGAGGGGATTACATTAAATTGTGGCAGTTCCAGTGGGACCCTTAGCCCATCTCACTGAAGTCCTTATAAGAAGAGGAATGTTGGGGTCCAGCCCCAGCAGGTCCAGGGGTTCCCAAAGAAGGAATGACACAGAGGCAGCATTCAGGTTATCATCATAGCCAGGTTCTCTTTTTATTGTCCTGTTACATCTATATTTATACTATTTGATCCTATAAACATGCCTCTATAAGCTTTTTTTTTTTTCCACTTCGGTCTCAAGCTCGCTCTCCAGGATGTGACCACCTTCAGCGGAGGCAGCGCCAGCTCCCAGCCGGGAGGTGCTGAGAACTCCTCAAAGCCCACAGCTGCCATGGACCCCTCTCTCTGCTCCAGCTCCATTTCTCCCTGGCTCCCAACGCAGAACTTCCAACCTTGCCAGCCTCTAGTTTAAAGTGGCTTGCGAAACTACAGCCCATCCGATTTCACAGCCAGGCACCCAGGCCCTGGCCACTAAGCCTCCTGGGAGTTGTAGTTCTCTATTTCTGGCTTGCCTCCCTTGCCCCACCCCCACCCCAGTCCCAACTGAAAGGCCCTGCTGGCTGGTCTAACCCTGTGGCCAGGCATCTGAGTCACCTCGGGTCTTTATTCCTGTCCCGACACCACGCCATCTGACCATGGAGACTCTCCTCTTGCGAGGCCCCTGGGTCTCCTTCTGGGTCTCCTCAGCCCAGGTACTGGATCGCGTGCCCCAGCAGCGATACAGTCCTGGTGCCTGGGTCTCCTCAGCCTGGGCACCGGATTGCGTGCCCCAGCGGCAAAAACAGCCCCGGCGCCTGGGTCTCCTTCTGGGTCTCCTCAGCCCAGGCACTGGATTGCGTACCACAGCTGCAACTCAGCCCCGGGCCCTGGGTCTCCTTCTGGGGCCTGGCTGCGTCGCCCCTGGGGTCCAGATGCCTGCGTCGCTGGCTTCTGGTGATCAGTGATCCGAGAAGCCAGGCAGACATCCGCCTCTTCCCTGCCCCACCCAGCTTCTCCCATTACTGGCCCAGGGCCGGCAAAGGCGGCCAGGTTCTCTTATCACAGAAGCCGGCAAAGGAGGCCTGGCTTCTCCGAGCAAAGGCAGCTCGGTTCTCTGGCTCTTGGCTGCCGCCTGGGTTTCCGATTGCAGTCAGCGGCAGGCAGCTTCTTCCCTCCTTCCCCTTTCGCCTCCCAGCATTGCGCCTATGTTGGCAGTTAACTGCCAATCTTAGTTGGCAGTTAATTTGCATATAGCCCTGATTAGCCAATGAAAAGGGTATCTTCGTACGCCAATTACCATTTTTCTCTTTTATTAGATAGGATATATTATGTGCTGATATTATTTCTCCTCATTTCAAATAGTTATGTCTCAAATATTTTAAATAAAGAATTGCATCCTAAAATAGTGATAGTAGAGATTAGTTCCTGTTTTGTTTTCAACTATTTTGGACAAATCTTTAGAGATTTATCCCAAGTTGATTAATGATTATTAGTCTGAAGTAAATATTTGCTTCATGATAGTAAAGATTCTTTTAAGGTTATACCATTTTATTTTATAATATTATTAAAATTTCTTTAAAATCCTCAGCTGATGATATCTTTTTATTTATTTTAGAGAGGAAGGGAGAGAGAGAGAGAGAGAGAGAGAGAGAGAGGTGAGAAACATCTGTATGCTCCACAATTGGGGATTGAACCTGCAACCTGGGCATGTGCCCTGGCCAGAGAAATCACACCTCAGACCCTGAGGTGCATGCGATAATGCTCCAACCATCTGAGCCATATAATACAGGGAATTATTTTATTTATTTTTAGATATAGCTATGGGATTTTGTTGAATTTATTTGGGCAACAGTTGAACATATATATATATATATATATATATATATATATATATATATATGCACACTTCCATCTTCATAATCTATAATAATAAAAGGGTAATATGCTAATTAGACTGGATGGACGAATAGCAGAACGACTGTCTGGACGACCTTCCAGAAGACCTTCCGGACAAAGCCTTGGCTGCGAGGGCCGAGTCCCTTGCATGAATTTCGTACATAGGGCCTCTAGTAATGGAATAAAAACAAAATAAATCATAATCATGGTGATGAACTGTCTTAAAACTAACTTGTTATTCTTTTAATTAGGGATTTTCCATTTATGCTCATAAGTGGGCATGGACAGTAGCTTATTCTGGCTATCAATGTCATTTTTAGGTTTTTCATTTTAGGTTTGTTTTAAACATGCATTTACTTGTAATATATAAACCAAAGGGAATATATATATATATATATATATATATATATATATATATATATATATATATAATGAATTCAGGAACAGATATAGATAAAATAATAATTCAGTTAAACACTAGAAAATTACTAATAATGGTGATTCCATACATGAACACATCTCCTGTCATATCTCATTGTCTTCAATTTGTAGAGAAAATTATTTTCCTGCTTATTATGTTTATCAGTCTTTTATAATTTTTATTTAATTTTACCTTGTTTTTTTTTTCCTTGGCAGAGTGACAATATCAGTATACATAATATTTACTTTTGCATAGGGCAGAACTTTACAAAAATCTGCAACATGCTTTTTTTTTACAGAAAAAATGTTTTTGAGCTTAATATCAATGCATATAGTAATTTATTTGCTTTTTACCATGCAATTTATTCTGAAAATGTTACATTTTATCTTTCATATTAAAATCTTTAACTCATATTGTATTGATATTTAAGTACAGTGTGTAGTCAGGAGGATTCAATTTCTTTTTGTTTGATATGGATAACCAATGATTTCAACATCACTTTACAAGAATGTTTTTTTCTTTTTTCAGTTATTTATAATGTCACTCCATTATATATATGTTTTTCTTTATTTTTTGGTCCCTTTTTTACGTATGTCTGTTTCTAGTTTCTGTATTCTATTTTATTGGTCAATTTAACTATCTCTGTGCTAGTTATTTACTGGCTTACTCACCATAAGCATATAAGTTTTGATGTATGATGTGTTTGATGCATACTTGGGAATTTGATCTCCTACATAAATTTTATAATCTTTCATAAAGTTTCCCTACAAAGCCCTTCTGAGAGTTAGAAATATGCAGTAAGTACCTATGCTATGATGGGAATGCTTGACAAAGTCCTGGAGTAGAGTGAAGACTGGGATGAAAAGAAGGCTATGGAAAGAAACCCTGGGATTATGTAAAATGTGATGATGAATGCGAAGCCAGTAAAGGAGAATGAGTAGAATGATTAGGAAATTAAAGATAAAATTCATATTAATATGGTATCACAAAGGCTCAGAATATAGATGAGAGGATTTCAAGATGAATAGAATGACCTTATTCTCCTATTACATAGAGAATTGACCTTGACACAATGGCGCCTTGAGAATTCTATACTTGAGATCAGGAGTTTTTTGACACTACAAGTGTTGTGTCTGTGGGTTGCAATACTGTGGATCTACTAGATTTTGAGATTATGATATATAGAAACTGTGAGATTGTCAGATTTCTTTCTCCTCTACTGCCTTCCAGCTCCTTCTTAATTACTCAATGAAAAGAATTATCATCTGGAGCTCCTCTTGATTCCAATATGATGGGGCAGTCCAAAATTTTGTAGAAGTTTGTCTAGTTCCTCCTTATGCAGTCAAAGGCAATCCTTTCCTGGCCACCTCTTGTGTATGCCATCCCTGCCCAGCACCTGGCATGACAGGGCCCACAGTTCCTTACTCACCTAAGAAATGGTCAGAATTTCAGTTTCACCTTTTTGATTTTTTTCATTCATATAATTTTTGATGGCTTTAAAGAAAGCATTTTTAGTGTATCCAGTGATTTATTGCTTTCTGATAAACCTTACATTTTCCATACTGTTCTATAACTTATCTGGAAGCAAAACACTTCCACTTAAATTTTTGATATTATTTTATGCATTTGTTGTATTGGGTTGAATTAGTTAGCTAGCAAAATACCTGATTTTATGAATTAATTATGTATTTGTATACATAAACTATTGTTGAAATCGTTCCATGACTACTTTTAAAGAAATTGTATAATTGTTTGTGGAGCATATTATTAAATGTTTAAATTAATAAGTTTGAATATATCTAAGTAATCACATGATATCTTTAACAAGATTTTTATACTGGATTTTTCTAGTGGAAATGGAAAATGAACGTTTTCTCCCAAGTGATTTGCCCAATTTCTTTCAATGGCGATGAAAGATGATAGAAATAATATTTCAAGTAGAAAAGTAGAAAGCTTGTAGTAAAAAGCTTTCAGTGTGAAATCATCTATCTCAGGAGACACTCAGTACTGGGCTGTGGGGATATTGTCAGCTAGGTGACACCTGAATAAAACCTCAGATGCCACTGTGTGAGGGAAGTGTATTGCAGACAAGAAAAAAGCCTGATGACTTTAAGACCCAGCAAGCTCCAAGAATGACCAGAGGCCCAGCATGATTATGTAGTAGAGAGAGAGCAGAGTGGCAGGAGATAAAGTCCCAGAGAAGGTGATGAGAGCGAGGAACCTGGCATGCTTTGAGAGACTGCTTGCAAAACCTAGCTCCTAATCCAATGTTTTAGTCATTTTTTTGTTTAATATGTACACTATTATGAATATATAAATGAAATGAAAAAGTTATAAATTATCACCCTGAACCTACATAGTTTATCACTGGGAAGATATTTAGCCACTGGTTACTATCCTAGAAGGGACTCCAGAGGAAATAATTCTAACTGTGTGGGAGAGTGAAAGGGTGCATGTGGGGAGTGAGCTGGGTGGTCAGAGAAAAACCATGTTCCCAAAAGAAGACTCAGAAAATAGACATAACTAACTAAAGAAGGGGAAAAGCCATCAAAACCCAACATTGTTTGCTGAGGTTTTTTCCCCTTTCAAAATTAATTTTTGCATTTATCCAGTTTTTTTCGTAATGTCTTTACTAAAAATTATCTCACCAGCTATATTTGGTGAGCTGGCCATATGCTACTGAATGATGATCTAGACTCTGGGAAATTTTGTGTGTATACAACTACTTTCAGTGTTGAAAATGCTTTTTCACACATTTACCATGAAGTGAGATTCCTAATGTTCAAAATACCTTCTAGGCAATAAGTCTGCATCTGCTCACATGTCCCAGTGTTTCCTTTACTTATCAAAACTCTGCTAACCTTCTTAACAGAAATATGTGAAAATGAAAACTGTTAGCTTATAAACATGCTGTGACATAAACTATAAAGTGTGTGAATTAAAATTAAAATGATTTATATGAATAATTATCTAATTATGTAAAAGTCCCCAGCTAGTGCCTGTCACATTATAGATTATTAATAAAGAGCAGATATAATAATTATTAATATTAAAATTATCAAGATAGGTTGAGCTTACCCATGGTGAGTTTAATCTTAAAGTTGAAGATGAAAAATGTACATGATTTGAATTATCTACACTATCCCACACATTCCTTGTTTTATCCACCTGTTGATCTATCCTCTATATAACATCTCTTTGTAATAAATTAGTTTAAGTTATAAATTGGCTATAATTTTGTAAATTAGATTTTCTTCTAATAACCAGGTAACCAGGTTGTTGGTTTCTTCTGGACTTTTCAATTTATTTTGTGACAGTCATAAACTATTAATCAAAGCTTAATTTTTTTTAACCTGTGAATAGGTATAGTTCTGGTTAACATTGTAAAATATTTAATCCCAAAGCTTTACTAGTATCTAGTTCCATATTTATAATTGTTTTGCATAAAATAGGCACCAGATTTTTTTGATGCCACAACCTTTTTGCATTATGTTTTATGAGATTTATTTTTCTACTGTGAAGTGTATATTATTTGGACAGAAGAACAGGAGAAGTGATAAGGTTGTAGCAATGTTTTTATTTTGGATTGACTTTCTATATATAACCATCAATTTTGTTATGTTGTGAAAGTGATAGCTTTTTGTAATTTTTTATTAGATAAAATTTGGTAGAGTTTTACTTTGACTTTTTAAAAAAATAATACATGTTATATTAAAATGTGCTTTTGAAACTCAAAGTGCCAGATACTATAGCATTATCAGGAATAAAAGAGCTCTTAAACATTTGCATTATTCATATATGTATATGCTATGTGCTTCCAAATAAATTGTTTATAAAGATAGAATAAGTTAATTAAATGTTATCTATATGTGAAACCCAATTACTATAGCTTTTAGTAAGGAAAGTTAAATATAAATTAAGGAGTTGGAAGATGCATTATACTACGTTTCAATGAATGTGGTGCACTACAGCAGGCATTTCTGAGCTCTCAGGGTTGTGGGTTTGCAATGGTTCATGGCACTGCCAATAATGAGTCTGCAGGGAGCTTTGTTATAAATGTCCCAATTCTTTTATTTGCCCTATTCTTAGTGCATGCTGGGAGGCCTATCTGTGTGAAATCAAGCCATGGATTATCCATTTACTGCCACATTATCCCAGGGGAAATGAACTTGAAAATAAATAGGCTGTGCTTTTGTAATTCAAAATTCAGACAAAAATGTGTTTGGATTCTAGTGAAATATGACAAGTCAAATTTATTTAGAATTTGAAAACTTCACTTTTTGCTAAAACACCATAACTATTTATTGGCTGGAATTGTGCACAGATGCTAAAAATACTATATATTTTTACTGCAAAGAGTTCTATAATAGATAATGTGTGTTTATTTTTTTCTTAGTGTATGTTCGTCTTTATAAATAAGAGCCAATCTTCCTGGAAGTCTTTTATATTATACAACAATTGTTGATGCATACTGAGTTGATTCAATTCTAAGAAAGCCTAACTCCACATGAGCTTATCAATTTAGGAAATATTCAGAAATCTGCTGATGTGTAATTTCATTTCCCCTGAATTAGAAATATTAACACACTTTGGCATGATAGAGGATACTTATTTCATCTCAGGTTAATTATCAGTTATTATATTTTGTATGCTGGGAAATGTGGTAGGTGTTGCCTTGCGATTGAGACACAACTTTGGGATTTAAAAAATATTTGTATTGATTTCAGAGAGTAAGGGAGAGGAAGAGAGAGAGAGAAATATCAATGATGAGAGAATCATTGATCAATTGTGTCCTGCACTCCCCTTACTGAAGATCAAGCCCACAACCCAGGCATGTGTCCTGACTGGGAATCAAACCGGGACCTCCTAGCTCAAAGTTTGACATTTAACCACTGAACCATACTGGCCAGGTAGCTTTGGGATTTTAATGTAATGTTTACTCTCTTAGATTGAATACTGTTGTTATAGTTTGTACATACTGAATGTGACTATATCAATATGCAATGTTTTATTTGCATTAGCTAAAAAAAGTAATGGTCAGAAATACTTGTTAATTTATTTTTAAGTAGCATGTTCAAATATTACTCATGCTGTATTTTTTTCTAGTTCAGTAATATAGAGCTTAGTGGACTAACTTTGCCTAGAGAGAACAAACTAAACCAGAAAAATCAGATTGAGATTTTTGTTTAAAAAATTGATGTATACCTGATGCTAAATTTACTTTTCCTCATTAAAAAAGTGACCACATCACTTAATATTATGAATATTAAGCAATAGCCAATAGCTAAGCTTTCCAAATATAATCCTCTGCAAAAGTTATTTGACGTATTCAAAGCTAATTTAAAGCAACTTTCCATGGCAGTTTTTAGGAAGGTATATCTTAAAGCTCTTGAATAGAAATGGCATTTTCTTATACCCAGAAGCACAGTCTCTGGATTACAGAGTGAACCTGTGGTGCGAAAGTTCTTTGTCAACTCTTCACAAAATCCCATCATTCCTGGCAGCTTGGAAAAACCCCTCTTGCTACAAAATCTTCCGTTTTTACCAGTTGTACTGTATATCTACCTTCAATAGATAAAACTTCGCAAATATAAGAATATAAGAGGACGTAAGTACCTAGGTTTTACATAGTAAAAAGCTAATTGGAACTTGATCCATTAACCTATCTCATTTCCCTTGAATTAGAAATATTAACACACTTTGGCATGATAGAGGATACTTATTTCATCCCAGGTTAATTATCAGTTATTACATTTTGTATGCTGGGAAATGTGGTAGGTGTTGCCTTGCGATTGAGCCCAACACTCTAAAGCGAGAAAACATAGCTCCTTAATATCTGCTGCATTCTAAACGGAATTGCCTTACAGAGAGAAGGCAGAATGAGTCCACATGACCAGCTTTTCTCTGGTTCCTCCCCTCCCCTTTTCCCTATTTGTTTAGGCAGACGAGAGAAAACCACGGAAAAACTGTAGGGGATAGAGTCTTTAGAATGGGCTATACATGGTATTTTGGTCCTCCTTACCCACGCAAAAGGATTGTTTACAGTCATCACTTGCAGAAAGTGCTGATGTCTCTAATAATGACAGCTATGTTCTGTGACCTGTTGGTACAATTGTATAGACAGAACACTTGTTGGTCAGCCCCTGAACTTCATCGGAAAAAGGCATGGAAAGAGAATTTCAGTGAGTTGACAAGCTGGAGAAAGGGTAAGGAGATCAGCCTCTTCATAATCAACAGAATTTTATAGCACATGTTCTAATTGTTAAACAATTCAACACACAATAAATATTCCATTCCATAGCCACCACCACGACACCTTTACAGATCCTCAAGGATGCTCTACACTTGTTCTTCTGAGCAATTAATAACTCCCCTTAAAACACACATTTTCATGCATTTTAAATTTAGTTTCCTTTTGAAGAATTTTTTTAACCTAAAAATACAAGGCCCTGAAAAATACAAAGTATACTGCATCTATTGCTTTAGAAGGAAAAATGAAGTGAGATGCGGGGTGTATGTTTATAAGAGCCTGCAAAATCAACTTTTAAAAAATTAGTTGTGACAGAACCTGGTTTCTATTTAGTGGTTAGTCACCTCAGTTCTTGCTGCACAAAGATCTGTATTAAAAGACTTGAACCTTTTTAAAAATGTTGAATTTGTGTTGGAAGGGCTGAAAAGTAGATATTACTACTGAGCGTCTGCAATTTAATTTCATGGCTAGTTTTACAGACACCTAAATATTGTACTAAAATCCACATAATTCCATGGATTTCAAATTGATCTGAGGCCAAATAGAATAGAATGATATACTTTAAAATATCAGAACTTCTACATATTTAATGATTGACCATAAACTCAGATATCCCCCTCATATAAATTTTTATAATATCAATGAAGACTCTTACCTGTAATATTTCTAGGATAAAATTTAAAATAACATTAACAAGTGCTTTGACATATATACCAGTAAACTAATCATCACGTTTTTATATACTGTATTTAAGTATAAATATAAGTAAAGTAATTTAGTGAATATAGGTGACTCAAAAACAATATCAATATTTTATTTTCTGTTTTTAGTGGATATTATCCTAATCTCAATCAGTACCAATGGTAATACAGAGTAGTATTTATTTATTTTTTCTTTTTATTAAATTTGTTTGGGGGTAACATTGGTTAAAACGATAGAGGTTTCAGGTGCGCAATTCTACAACATACCATCTGTACACTGTATTGTGTGTTCAGCACTTCAAGTCAAGTGCCTGTCCATCACCATTTATCCCCCAATACCCTCCTCCACCTATCCTTCACTGCTGCCCCCTCGCCCCCCTCCCAATCACCACACTGTTGTCCACGTCCATGAATTCTCTCTCTCTCTCTCTCTCTCTCTCTCTCTTGGCTCAATTCCCCCATCCCCTCCGGCTCCCCCACCCTCTGCAACAGGTGTCAGTCACTATTTTGCTTGTTAGTTCATTAGATTCCACATATGAGTGAAATTGTATGGTACTTGTCTGGCTTATTTCACTTAGAATAATGCTCTTCAGGTCCATCCATGTGTTACAGAGGGTAATATTTCTTTTTTTATGGCTGAATAGTATTGCATTGTGTAAATGTACCACCACCTTAGAATGTTTGTGTTTTGAGGTTGTTCTTGTGTGTAAGTTACTTGTATAGGCCATGAAAAGAATGAAGTCTCCTGGTTGTATAGTTTGCTGAATTGAAACATCAAATGTTTATGATGACTGAATACTGATAGATATTGTGCCAAACATTTTTCTGTTACAATCAGACCTACTAATTCCCTAATTTAATTTCATTACCAAATAATCCTAGATATCTTATTTTGTTCTTTTCTTCACATTATACTGGGAAATCAAAATGTTTACAAAAATAATCACAACACAAATTTTCCTAGATATATATTTTTAATGGACTGATCCTAACTTCCTCAGACATTATATTCAAGTAAGTCAACAAAAATTAGGAATAAAACACTATATAGGGTCAATTGGAAAGTATCACATATTTTCTTAAAACTATATTTTATTGATTTCAGAGAGAAAGGGAGAGGAAAAGAGAGATAGAAACATAAATGAGAGAAAATCATTGATCCTGCAAACTACCTACTGGGGATGGAGCCTGCAACCTGGTTTATAAGTTGATGCCAACCACTAAAACCAGCTGGGCAAGTATTACATATTTTTATGGAAAAGTTTTTCAACGTTTGTTCTGCAGTACAGAAGGTGCCAGAAAAGACACCGCTCCCCATCCCCCCCCCACACACACACGTACACACACCTGATTTTGTGTTGAAACAAATTAGTGAAAAGATAAGCCCTATTTTTTTATTTTATTTTTTAAGGTTTAAAAAGATGCTTTATTTTTTATTTTATTTTATTTTTTTCTTTATTGATTAGGGTATTACATATGTGTCCTTATCCCCAAATTGCCCCCCCCAACCCCTCACTCATGCCCTCACCCCCCTGGTGTCTGTGTCCATTGGTTAGGCTTATATGCATGCATACAAGTCCTTTGGTTGATCTCTCCCCCTTCCCCCCACCTCCCCTGCCTTCCCTTCTGAGGTTTGACGGTCTGATCAATGCTTCGCTGTCTCTGGATCTGTTTTTGTTCATCAGTCTATGTTGTTCATTATATTCCACAAATGAGTGAAATCATGTGATATTTATCTTTCTCTAACTGGCTTATTTTGCTTAGAATAATGCTCTCCAGTTCCATCCATGCTGTTGCAAATGGTAAGAATTCCTTTTTTTTTTTTTTAATCACAGCATAGTATTCCATTGTATCACCATAGATGTACCACAGTTTTTTAATCCACTATCTCCTAATGGGAACTTAGGCTGTTTCTAAATCTTAGCTATGGCAAATTTTGCTGCTATGAACATAGGGGTGCATATATCCTTTCTGATCGGTGTTTCTAGATTCTTGGGATGTAATCCTAGAAGTGGGATCACTGGATCCAATGGGAGTTCCATTTTTAGTTTTTTGAGGAAACTCCATACTGTTCTCCACAGTGGCTGCACCAGTCTGCATTCTCACCAGCAGTGCACGAGGGTTCCTTTTTCTCCACATCCTCGCCAGCACTTGTCATTTGTTGATTTGTTAATAATAGCCATTCTGACAGGTGTGAGAAGGTACTGCATTGTCGTTTTGATTTGCATCTCTCAGGTGATTAGTGACTTTGAGTATGTTTTCATATGTCTTTTGGTCTTCCTTATGTACTCTTTTGAAAAGTATCTATTTAGGTTTGTTGCCCATTTTTTGATTGGGTTATTTATCTTCCTTTTGTTAAGTTGTATGAGTTTCCTGTTTAATGTTGGAGATTAAACCCTTATCGATGATAACATTGGCAAATACATTCTCCCATGCAGTGGGCTTTCTTGTTGTTTTGTTGATGGTTTCTTTTGTTGTACAGAAGCTTTTTATTTTGATGTAGTCCCATCTGTTTAATTTCTCTTTAGTTTCCATTGCCCTAGGAACTGTATCGGTGAAGATATTGCTTCAGCATATGTCTGAGATTTTGCTGCCTGTAGATTTCTCTAATATTTTTATGGTTTTCTGTCTTATGTTTAAATCCTTTATCCATTTTGAGTTTATTTTTGTGTATGGTGTAAGTTGGTGGTCTAATTTCATTTTTTTTTTTGCATGTATCTGTCCAATTTTCCCTACACAATTTATTGAAGAGACTGTCTTGACTCCATTGTATGTTCTTGCCTCCTTTGTCAAATATTAATTAAGCATCCCATTTACCATCGCACCAAAAAAATTAAGATACCTAGGAATAAACTTAACTATAGAAGTAAAAGACCTGTACTCAGAAAACTGGGGAAAAAAGATAGAGGAAGACATAAACAGGTGGAAGAACATACTGTGTTCATGGATTGGTAGAATCAACATCATTAAAATGTCCATACTACCCAAAGCAATCTACAAATTCAATGCACTTTTTTAAGAAACATATTTTTATTGATTTCAGAGAGAGAGGGAGATGGAGAGAAACATCCATGATGAGAAAGAATCATGGGTCTGCTGTCTCCTGCATGCCCCCTACTGGGGATCGAGCCTGCAACCCGGGACCGGGAATCGAACCTGGAATCCTTTAGTCCGCAGGCTAACGTTCTAGCCACTGAGCAAACCAGCCAGGGCTCAATACACTTTCATTAAAATATCAATGGCAAAAAAATAAAAATTACCAATGGCATATTTTACAGACCTAGAATTAACTCTCCAAAAATTCATCTGAAATAATAAAAAAAAGATCTCGAATAGCTGCCGTGATCCTGAGAAAGAAGAACAAAGTAGGAGGGATCTCAATACCTGATATCAAGCTGTATTACAGCAACTCTGTTCTCAAAACTGCCTGGTACCGGCATAAGAACAGACATATAGACCAATGGAACAGAACAGAGAACCCAGAAATAGACCCAAACCACTTTCCATGGCAGTTTTTAGGAAAATATATCTTACAGCTCTTGCTCAATTAACATTTGATAAACCCTATTTTGAATCTTAATGACCAACTTGATCCTATTAAGATTCTAAGACAGTGGTTCTCAACCTGCCTAATGCTGTGACCCTTTAATACAGTTCCTCATGTTGTGGTGACCCGCAACCATAAAATTATTTTTGTTGCTACTTCATAACTGTAATTTTGCTACTGTTATGAATCGTAATGTAAATATCTGATATGCAGGATATATTTTCATTGTTACAAATTGAACATAATTAAAGCATAGTGATTAATCACAAAAACAATACGTAATTATATATGTGTTTTCCGATGGTCTTAGGCTACCCCTGTGAAAGGGTCATTCAACCCACAAAGGGGTCGCGACCCACAGGTTGAGAACCGCTGCTCTAAAAAATGTTTCACTAAATAAATCAGTTTGATTGATTTGAACTTAAACTTCAAAATGGGAGCCTTTTACTTGCTATTAGCCATATTCAAAGGAGTTGTGGGACATACTTGGTTTTTAGATGTTGGGTACCTTTGGATGATCTATAATAACATCATTGCTCGTGGATATTGCTCTGGAGATCTTTGTTTGTGTAAAATTGTTTAAGAGAGGTAAAACTCAGCTATATGTCTTTTACCTAAATTATTTGAAAATATTATTTGAATATGGCGCCTGCTGAAATTTTATTTACTGAAAATAACATACATTTTCAATTTCATTTTTAGGTGTTTCCTAAAGTGCCTGCTGTAGTATGACAACACCACCTGTGCCATGCTTATGAAATCTGTCATATTTCAGGGCTTATAACTTTTGTACAGGTTTGTAACACAAAGAAAAAATCTCATTATGGCAAAACCTTGACTTACAATGTTCTTCCCTGGGGGCACATAATTTTTATTCATTTTTGTGTAAAAGACACATATTCTTTGAAATTTAAGGAGTTACTACTTTAAAGCAATGTAGGTCATTCTTTCCCCTATTCATTGCTACTGGGTTTCATATGAGAAACAGAACCCAAAGGAATATGTTGAAGAACATATCAAGTGTGAGTTAAGAGTGAGAAAAATACATTTGATTGCCTGAAATAATATTTGACATTGCTTTCTGATTAATTTTTGCTGTTTATAGACTACGTTTGGGTTCTTTCTAAAAAATAGTTACAAGTTCACAGGCTTTCTTCATATAAATATGAAGCATTAAATACCTCTGAAAGTAGCTTAAATATTTACAGCAATTTTAAAAGCATTCATTTGAATTTAAAGAACTAATTTAATAAAAAACAATGCTGGTAATAAAAACTATAGTTTGCTAGAAACTATTTGGCTGCCTTCAAATGTGTAATTACCCAATATACATTTATTTGTTTCTGAATGCAATTTAGCATGGCAATATAATCCATGAAAAAAAAGTACAAGATGCATGTCCTCATAGACTTTCAAAATTTTGCTCTCATGAATTAAAACAAATACATATTTTAATCCAAACCAGTTAATCTCAAGAAAAGACCTATTAGTTTTTAGTGCACATTCCTTCATACTTTTTCCTTTAATTTTTATGTCTATTTAATTTTTTAAATAATTTTTATATTATAAATTTCATAATGAGCTATGAAATAATCTATAAATCATATCTCATTTGTCAACTATGAAGATAAATATATCTTCTCTAAGTTAAAAGACACAGAAGTAGCATTTCCTAACATGAAATGTATTTATAAAAGTCTTGTTTCTGAACACTAAGTATAACTTCATTTGATTTCATATTTAGCTTTCTTTTATTATATGGCTTCAGATTCTTCCATATTTAATTACTGATTATATAGAGGCATGTTACTGAAGAAACTATACAGAAACTAGAGTTTTCTGTCCATAAAAAGAGTTTAAGCACATTTTATATACAGTTGATCTTTTTCATGGTATTTATGTTTCATAAAGTTGCTGTGAATGCATTTGCTGAATTGGTGATGAAGTTCTGATTTAGAGAATACTGAGCCATGGCTCCTAGGAGAAATACACAGGTTTCTGAGAGCCTGTCATCATAATATTTTCACTAACCAATCAAACATACATTTAGCCCTAGCCAGTTTGGCTTAGTGGATAGAATGTCGGCCTGCGGACTGGAGGGTCCTAGGTTGGATTCCAGTCAAGGACATATACCTCAATTGCAGTCTCGATCCCCTGTAGGGGACATGGGCCGTGCAGGAGGCAGCCAATCGATGATGTTCCTCTCTCATCAATGTTTCTATCTCTCTATCCCTCTCCCTTCCAGTCTAAGAGTCATTAAAAACTTATTTAAAAAAAACACACAAAACAAAAACACATATGTTTATGTGTGTTTCTGTTATAGACACCTTATTTAATATATATTTCTTAGAAATGATTAATTACATACAGTATTTATTTAGAAGGAATCATTAGCCAATTTCCAGCTTTTCCGTAGCTTTATCATAAACTATGGATGTTATTTTAGCACTTTTTGGAGCATTCTCATGTAAAGACCAGTGAATGTCCTTTTTCTTTTCTGGATGTAGCATGTTGTTGATTCATTAACATTAAACTAATAGCTCAATAACTCAAGCCTGAATGTAGGTCACCACCTGCATTTTCCCCAGAAGGCACATCACAGTCTTCTTGAAACACTAGGCATCACTTCAGAGCTATCTTTGAGTGCCATTTTAAACAGCTAATTCACGGATTAAAAAACACAAAAATACAAAAAAAAATTGTGGCATTAAATAGATGGTGGAAAACAACATTCATTTTTATTTACTTATTATTTTACTTTGTAACCATTTTTTAAAAAATTTAAATTCTTTATTGGTTAAAGTATTACATAAGTCTCCTTTTTCCCCCATTGATCTCTCCCTGGCCGACCCCACCCCCAGCACATGTCTTCTCCCCCCACACCCCATCTGTGCCCATTGGTTATGCTCATATGCATGCATACAAGTCCTTTGGTTGATCTCTTGCCCCCTCACCCCCCACCTTCCACTCATTTATGATATGAGAGCTGAAACAGGAACAGAGAGTATAGCCTGGTTTGACCTCAGCTATGAGCATGCTTATCAAGGCACTCACACTTTTTTGCCTCTCTGTGCATGTCTGTGAAAACCCATGAGTACTGATTTTGAGGTTTCAAACACATTTTAGTGACTTGGAAAATCCACCAATATGGAACCTAAAAATAATGAGAATCAAGTATGTTTTTAAAATTATTTGAAATAGATACAACCACCAAAAACCAAGAACCCATCTCACCTCTTGAAAACATTGAAGGGGCCGCTGGTTAACAGTTCCTGTGGTTCAAATTTCCTTAGATTGACTTACATAGTAGAGAGAGGAAACAAAAAAGCAGAGACACACAAGGACCACATGAGACATTAATCATTTTTGTCATACGTAAAAGTGGGAAACCAAGACACATGAAAGGAGAACAAGACAGCTGACATTTCTAAGTCTAGATTTTAACAGAGATAAAGTATGTAGAATTAGAACAAAAGATGATTTCAACTCACACTGTTAAACAGTAAACAGGGTTATATGGGTTATGTGGTTAAGTACTTTGTCCATTATGGGCATCATAGGCTATGTTTTGTATTTTATCATATTTATGTCTAACTCTAAATCTTTCAGTTTACAGCAACAAGTGTACTAATAGCTGGGATTTGAGCTTGGGGGCAAGCTAGATATCAGAGTCCAACCTCTAATAAAACTATTATTTCTGTTGTAAATTTAAAATGAGGGTATGCCAGTACTTAACTAAGATGAAAAATTGTCACAGTGTGTCTTCAGTAGTTGTAAAGTCATTAAGTGTTATTTTTAAAGATTTGAATCTCCTGTTTTGTTGTTATTTATAGCCAGATAATCACTTGATATAATGATTAAAAATTATAATAAAATTATTTTAGACAACTTTAAAATAATTTTAAAATCCAAACAAAAACAAGAAAAATATGCTTATAAGAGCAACCCATTTTATAGGGAATGTATGTTCTACACTAGATAATATAATTTAATAGTAAGAAAGACTATTATGAATTTTCTATCGCATACATACCAAGAGAAAATGATTCCTACAAATACTGATGAAAATCTTGAGTGTACCCATGAAAAGTTGTAAGAGTAATGCCTATACTTTCATCCTTTCTGGCCTCCTGTGCTGTATTATCTATTTAGAATGTTGTTGCTCACACTCCTTACCTGGCTAATTCTTTCTGTACATTCAGGGTAAGTTTATTTTTACATAGTATCCTGGAATTTTATTTAACCTAACAAAAGCAAACCATAGTTTTCCCTGAAAATAATAGTTATTTTTCTGATCACTAATCTTTGGAAGTTTACATGCTATTGATTGTAACTTCCAAAGAACCACTGAACATATTCTACTCATTAAGTTTTTATTTCAATTTTATGGGGAAGTCTTAGCCCAACTCCATAATCTTAACCTCTACTCTATAATTCTCATGCTAGATTTTACCATTTTATTCTAGAACACACCACTTTGTTTTCTGTTTATTTGACTATATGTTTACATGTTTTTCTCCTCTCTAAAACATGTATTATGGAGCATAAATTACCCTTCATTATTTTTATTTTTGTTTTCCTATTTGGACTGTCCACAATAATACTCAATACATAGTATTAAAATTATGAAGCCATGCAGTCCATGAAATTTAAGAACTTGCCTTCAGTTTTTAATAAAGTCTAAATTAAAGTCTCAGGGATAAGATGTTGTCTAAATAATTACTATTATTTGTTCTTCTTCTCTTCATTTTTTTTTTCTGGTAACATTTTTATTTTGTCCATTGGTTTCCAGACACCTTTACTTCAAAATACAGAACATAATACAACTAGCAGGGTTGTTTTTCCTTGATTGTTCAGTGACTATAAGGGCTCACTGAAGTGGAGAGTAGGGTAATTATGCAATCAATCCAGGTAAGAAAAGGGAATGGATGGAGCAACCACACAAAGATTCTTTCTTCGAGTCATGCAGAATAGCTTTGAAACAAATCTGGAATTTGCTAATTATGGTTTAATCTTGTTTTTAATTTAAGCTGTATGATTTAGCAGCCAGAGTTTATTTTCAACCCTAGAGCTAATAAAGTTTCATTGTTATATATTTTAAAGAAAACTTTAGAGGTTTAAAGTTAAAGTCATGATTGATGCAGTGTTGGTCAAATTCTTCCATAAGTTAACTCCCTTAAAATCATTCTTATTAGGACAGTTTTGAAAACTGAAACATATTTTCCACAGTTCACAAGGTGGTACATTTGCAATCCTTTCAAAACATTTTTAAAATATTGTTGTGAATAATTTATTTCACTTTAACAAGTAATGTTCATTAAATATGCATTTATAAGTAGCAGACCTGTTTCTATTACTTTCTACACAGCTGCGTGAAGGTAAAATTATATAATAGCTAATTGCATTGTCTTGCCAATGTCCAAAACCTTTTGTCTATTCTGTTTTATATTCAGGACATAAAGTAAAATAGGAAGAACCATTTCTTTTTGCCACTAAAGAGAAAAATTGTTGGAGGAAGAGAAAAAGTAATTTTAAAGAGTTATATTTACAGAACCGAGAGTGTTTACACAATGAGGAGTATTTCAAAATAGTTCACACAGCCATTCATGTCTGTATCACTCCATCATGGAGGAGTTTGACCATATTTAGACCTTTAAGTTCTGACTCATCTTCCATAGCACCTCAGTGTCTATTCTGTTACCTGACTTCTCACACACCTCCCATTTTAGATAGACACACATCTTTCAGGAACTCAGTGTCCCTGATGAGTTCTCATCTAGACAAGGGGGCTGCTGCTTACATCACGCTCCCTCTTTGTTATGGGATGTTGCTGCTGAACTGGATGGGGCCTGTTCTTCAAAGCACTCACAATCAGTCTGGAAAACTCACAAATAAATAAACTATTTACGTAAAAAGGTAAATAGTGAGTCATGCCCTAACCCGTTTGGCTCAGTGGGTTGATCATAGGCCTGCAGACTGAAGGGTCCTGGGTTTAATTCCAGTCAAGGCCACATGACTGGGTTGCAGGCCTGATCCCAGTGTGGGGCACGCAGGAGGCAGCAGATCAGTGATTCTCTCTCATCACTGATATTTCTCTCTCTCTTTCCCTCTTCCTTCCTCTCTGAAATCAATAAAAATATATTTTTTTAAAAAGCTGGTGAGTCATAAACAAAAGAACAAAAGGACTATGGAGGGACATATCATACGCTGGTACCTCACGGATGTTGGGGAAGTTATTCAAGAGGAGACACTTAAAGAATGAATAGGAATTTGCCAGAGTGATGGCAAAAATGTTCTTTTTCAAACATTAAGTGAAAGGTACCAACACTCCCACAGGAATATGACAGCAGTTACTGTTTTGAGGCCTGCATATCTGCATGTCTCCATAGTTGATCTGAGAAAGGGTATTTGACTAACACAAAGTACAGGGTAAGGGTGACCTCACACTCTCAATACATCAACATATTGAGATAAGGCATACTTTAAATAATATACTTCAGAACTAAGAAAAAGCAAAGCAAATTCTAAGTTTTAAAAGAAATTTATAACAAAAATTATTTATTACATAAAACCAGGAAAAAATATAGTGCTTAGTGTCTTAAACAGTTATAAGGGGAAATGGTGTTTATAAGGCAGGAGGAACCCATTACATGAGACCAAAAGAAAAAAAAGAAATGAGAGAAAAAAATCGAGGATAATATTAAAATGGAATAGGTTCAGATAAGCACAGATTTATAAATAACTAAGTGGAAACAGAAATAATTCTGCAGAAAATTTAACCAGGAAATGAGATATAAACAAAAAGTTTATCTAGCACTAAGGAGAAAAGGGCAAGGAAATAAAAATAATGGAGAAGCATGTTAGGTAAATTACAATGGTAATTAATATGCAATTATAAACCTCTGAAAGGCATGATTAACTAAATTTAAAATAAAAATTAAAAGTATCAATATAAAAAATTCTAACCTATAGAATATCAATAAAATAACATTGTCAAAATTAAAATTAAACACTTTTAAAAAGCTGAGTGTTAAAAAGTTAAAATAAGCAAATTTCAGGCAAATCTTATTACTAAGATAAATAATAAATGAATTAATAAATAAAGTAGGAAAAATCTGAACCCAAAAATAATCAATAAAAAGGGATTGCAATGATGTTGAGAGATTTTTTAAAAAGATAATATAATGATTAACAATTTGAATACATTGATTAGTTTTCTGAGGAGTTATAATGATTAAATGAATAAATAATAACCAAAGAAGAAATGCACATTTATCAACATTTCCTCCACAAGACTTTCATAATTTTCATTAATATTTTGTTCAAATCTTTAAAGCCACAAAAATACCCTAAAATAGAATGTATTCCCATTATTAAAAAAAGGTAAGATTATGAGATTTATTTTATAAATCAAGTAAAACATTGATACCAGGATACATATAGAAATTTCTTCTTGGCACAACCTTAATAAAGATACAACATGTATATATGAAATTTAAATAATTTATCAAATTTAAAGGCTCTCTTGTTCAAATGCAAAAAGATTAGAAAAGTAAAAAAGTAAGACTAATAAGAATAGTTTCTATTGATGTTGAATGTGTTTAAATAATTGTGTGATTCTTAGTTTTATAATTACTATTAGGAAATTAGAAATTATGGGAATACTTTACTGTCAAAATTAATACAGAATAATAGTACTGTCAAAATTAACACAGAATAATATTGACTGTAAATTGTAATTGAAAAATAAAATTTTAAAAAGAGTTGTACTCTAATGTTTAGAAATATTAAAATTCATTTAAAAATACTTTATATTCTTTTTCAGTTATCGGAAATACTTATGGTTTTAGGATGCAACCTTGGTTACCACATTGAATTAAGGTTATTATAACATATTTATTAAATAGTAAACCCTTTGCTAAACTGAAAACTTTTGTAAAATTTACTAAGCATGCTTTGTATAAGAATAAATTGCCATTCTTAAATCATAAAAAAGTATTGTTATCAATAAAATGAGGGTAAAATAACACTTAGCATAATTGTGAGAATTAAGAAGATAGCAAGCCAACTATATAAGAAAATCTAGTAAATAATCTTTGTTTTTTAACATGATTAATGTGGTTGTTATTGTTTATGTTGCCATAATCAATGACAATTTTAACATGCTTAATAATTAAATAGGATAAAGTCATACATTTATATTCTCAGTTGATTTTCAACAAAGGAGCCAAAGCAATCCAAAGGCAAAAAGAGTGTCTCTTCAACAAATGGTGATCACAAAACTGGATATTCATTTGGAGGAAATAACCTAATGTCACACTTCACATCAGAGACAAAAATAAAAGACTGACAACACCAAATTGTTAGTAATAATGTGGAGCAACTTTTCCCTCACACTGTTTTTGAGAAAGTAAAGGTTTGCAATCACTTTAGAATAAGTTATAGTAGTTTCGAATAAAATGAAACATGCACTACCTTTGAATTTAGAATTACACTTCTAAATATATCCTCAGGAGATATGAAAACATGCTCATGCAAAAACTATCACATGGGTAAGCTTAGCGAGTTTATTTGTAATAGCCCCAAACTGAAAACACCCTAGGTTTCCATCAGTAGAAATTGGCTTAAAAATCTATGGTCCTGCAGGCTGGTGTGGCTCAGTGGTTGAGCATAGACCTATGAACCGAAGTGTCAAAGTTTGATTCCCATTTGGGACACATGCTCAGGTTGTGGGCTAGATCTCCAGTGTGGGGAATGCAGAAGGCAGCCGATGAATGATTCACCCTCATCGTTGTTGTTTTTTTCTCTCTCTCCATTTCCTTTCCTCTCCAAAATCAATAAATATCTATTTTTAAAACAAATCTCTGGTCTCTGTTTCTATATTTAATGAAATATTACTCAACCATAAGAAAGAAAAAAAACCCGACAAACACAATATAAATGAACTCTAAAATGAATCAAATGAAAATAAAGCCAGTCACAAAATAGTCACATATCTGTATGTTTATCTTTTTTTATATATATATTTTATTGATTTTTTACAGAGAGGAAGGGAGAGAGATAGAGAGTTAGAAACATCGATGAGAGAGAAACATCGATCAGCCGCCTCCTGCACATCTCCTACTGGGGATGTGCCCGCAACCCAGGTACATGCCCTTGACCGGAATCGAACCTAGGACCTTTCAGTCCGCAGGCCGACGCTCTATCCACTGAGCCAAACCGGTTTCGGCTGTAAATTTATCTTTATATGAAATTTTAGAATGTGAAAAACTAATTGATGTTGAGAGAAGAGGGTAGCATGGTTGTTTTTGCCAGGATGCAATAGGGGTTTGATTAGAAATAACCATGAGAAAACTTTCTGGAGAAATATTAATGCATACTTTGACAAGGGTTTGGATTACATAGGTAGATGCACTTGTCAAAACTCAGTAAATTTACTCACATTTTATTGTAATTATATAAAATAAAAAACTATAAATAAAGGCAAGTCTAATTAGTGAATTATGTGCTAAAGTTTTGAGGGAGACATTTTATGTCTGCCATTTATGTTAAAATTTATAAAAAATTTAAATGGACTTAAGCATAGATAGAAAAATAACTACATAACTGTGTGATAATACAAACATATTCAAATATTAATGGTATAGTCTAGGTTGTGGGTATGGGCATTCATTGCAGAGTTCTTTATAGTTTGCTGTATGCTGTAATATTTCCATAGTAATACATTGAAAAAATTATACATCTACAGTGACACAGTTAATATATTTCTAGTTATTTACCTAAGAGAAATGAAAACATATGTTTACAAAAGATGCTGTACAAGAATATCTATAGTAGCTCTATTCATATTAGCCAAGAATTGAAATAAGCCCAGGTTCCCATCAACAGGCGAATGCAAACACATATTGCAATATATTTATACAATGAAATGTCACTGAGCAAGGAAATGAACAAACCATTCATATTGCAGCAGAATAGATGAACATCAAAAATGTGATGTTGGGTGAAAAAAATCTAGTATAAATTAGTATATATAGAATGATTTCATTTATATGAAGTTTTAGAACAGTCACAACTAACTTTTAGTGATACAAGTCAGTGCAGGTAGGGGTGGGGTTCTTTGCCTAGTGATGGAATTATTTTACATATTGAATGGAAGCTTGTGTTACATGAGCATATAAATTTATCAGAAATGATTTTACTGTACACTTAAGATCTGTGCATTTAACCACATGTAAATTAAATATATATATAGAAGGCTAATATGCTACGTGTCCATCCGGGTAATGATGTCACAGAGCAATGCCTGACTTCCTCTCCCTAGCAACGACGAGTCTACTTGCACTTTCTTCAGCCCAGGAACATGACTTGCTTTATAGCCAGGTGCAAACATTTTACACTGTAACCAAATGTCTATGAAGAGTTTTCCCATGCCTCATCTCATTTGGTCATCACTGAAGTCCTGGAGTAGGTAGATAGGAGACTCGGTGGAATCCTATTTTTTTTTTTTTCATTAGCTGGAAAATGGAGATTTAGAAAGTTTAGAAACTTGACCCAACTAAAAAGAAGTAAGAAATGGTGGACCTTGAAAATGATGTCAGGTTTTCTCACTGCGCAGAATATAGTCAAACACTGTTGCAGTTAAATATTTCACCCTTTGTTCTCTCTGCATAATCTACAATAATAATCTGCTTCGTGTTGATATTTACTGCTGTGTTGCTGACAATTACCTGAAAGAGGAGTTGGGGTGCTTCACTGGGCTGGAAAAAGTTTAGCTACATCAGAAAGCAGGTCTAATTAACCAAGTTCATTCTATATCTACAAAAGGCTAAGTTGACTCATGCATGCATAATACATATAAAGCTCTTGCTGGCGTCAATTGCATGTGTGTGTTTCTATCTGTCATTGTCAATCATGAATTTGGTTGACACTTCTATTATAGTGAAAGGGCAAATAGCGATATTAAAATATTTCGTTGAATTAATTTCCTTTCAATGTGCACGAATTTGTGCACTGGGCCTCCAGTACTTAAATAAAAAGTGAAAAGAATGGGTGTGTGTATATATCTATAGCTTGAATCTAGAAGGCTCAAGACATTCTGACATACATATGAAGGGCAATTTAAGACCATGGTTGTCAAACTGTAATGTGCATATAAATCATCTAGTGGTCTTAGGTATACAGATTCCAATTCCTCTTTCTGTGATGGGGTATTTTTGCATATTTACCAAGTTTTCAAATTATGCTAATAATACTCCTGCACCATGGACTATACTTTGAGTATAGCAAGGGTTGGCGATATGACTATTTAACTCAAATGAATCTTGATGCTTCAGATATTTAAGGTATACTATCTAATAAAAGAGAAAAATGGTAATTGGCGTACGACGATACCCTTTTCATTGGCTAATCAGGGCTATATGCAAATTAACTGCCAACTAAGATTGGCAGTTAACTGCCAACATAGGCGCAATGCTGGGAGGCGAAAGGGGAAGGAGGGAAGAAGCTGCCTGCCGCTGACTGCAATCGGAAACCCAGGCGGCAGCCAAGAGCCAGAGAACTGAGCTGCCTTTGCTCAGAGAAGCCAGGCCTCCTTTGCCGGCTTCTGTGATAAGAGAACCTGGCCGCCTTTGCCGGCCCTGGGCCAGTAATGGGAGAAGCTGGGTGGGGCAGGGAAGAGGCGGATGTCTGCCTGGCTTCTCAGATCACTGATCACCAGTGATGGGAGAACACCCAGAGGCGGGGCCAGAGGCCAGGCTGCATAGCTGCCTGGGGACACCATCTGGACCCCAGGGGCGACGCAGCCAGGCCCCAGAAGAAGACCCAGGGCCCGGGGCTGAGTTGCAGCTGTGGTACGCAACCAGTGCCTGGGCTGAGGAGACCCAGAAGGAGACCCAGGCGCCGGGGCTGTTTTTGCCGCTGGGGCACGCAATCCGGTGCCCAGGCTGAGGAGACCCAGGGCCCGAGGCTGCGTCGCAGCTGGGGCACGCCATCTGGTCCAGGGGGCGATACAGCCAGGCCCCAGAAGGAGACCCAGGCACCAGGGCTGTATCGCTGCTGGGGCACGCGATCCAGTACCTGGGCTGAGGAGACCCAGAAGGAGACCCAGGGGCCTCGCAAGAGGAGAGTCTCCATGGTCAGATGGCGTGGTGTCGGGACAGGAATAAAGACCCGAGGTGACTCAGATGCCTGGCCACAGGGTTAGACCAGCCAGCAGGGCCTTTCAGTTGGGACTGGGGTGGGGGTGGGGCGAGGGAGGCAAGCCGGAAATAGAGAACTACAACTCCCAGGAGGCTTAGCGGCCAGGGCCTGGGTGCCTGGCTGTGAAATCGGATGGGCTGTAGTTTTGCAAGCCACTTTAAACTAGAGGCTTGCAAGGTTGGAAGTTCTGCATAGGGAGCCAGGGAGAAATGGAGCTGGAGCAGAGAGAGGGGTCCATGGCAGCTGTGGGCTTTGAGGAGTTCTCAGCACCTCCCGGCTGGGAGCTGGCGCTGCCTCCGCTGAAGGTGGTCAGATCCTGGAGAGCGAGCTTGAGACCGAAGTGGAGTTCGTGTCTGGGGGTCTGGGCAGCTCCAGCCTCCAGGAGCAAGACGAAGAGGAGGAGGCAGCCTGAGGCCAGCAAGGGCAGTGCCAACAGGAACTCAATCGCAGGAAGTACCAGGCGCTGGATCGGCGCTGCAGGGAGATTGAGCAGGCGAAGGAGCGGGTCCTGAACAGGCTCCATCAGATATAGAGGATAACATGGAGACTCCAGCAGGAGCGGAGGTTCCTCATGAAGGTGCTGGACTCCTACGGTGACAACTACCGGGCCAGCCAGTTCACCATCTTACTGGAGGACGAGGGCAGCCAGGGCAGAGACGCCCCCAACCCAGGCAACGCTGAGAACGAGCCTCCAGAGAAAGAGGGGCTGTCCCCGCTCAGGAGGACGCCAGCGCCCACAGAAGCCAGCAGCCCGGCCCCTGGCGAGGGGCCCAGCAGTTGGAAGAGGCGGCGAGTGCCATAGGAGGGGCACTGGGCAGGAGTCCCGCTGACTCCGGAGCTGGCCCCCGTGCAGATAAAGGTGGAGGAAGACTTTGGCTTCTAAGCCCTCGAGGCTCTGGACTTAAGTTGGGTTTCTCGGGGGCCAGACAAGCTGCTGCCCTACCCCACCCTAGCCAGCTCCCCCTTTGACTGACCCCCCAATAAATGGACCCAATGCAAAAAAAAAAAGCTTATAGAGGCATGTTTATAGGATCAAATAGTATAAATATAGATGTAACAGGACAATAAAAAGAGAACCTGGCTATGATGATAACCTGAATGCTGCCTCTGTGTCATTCCTTCTTTGGGAACCCCTGGACCTGCTGGGGCTGGACCCCAACATTCCTCTTCTTATAAGGACTTCAGTGAGATGGGCTAAGGGTCCCACTGGAACTGCCACAATTTAATGTAATCCCCTCTTTAAAGATCTTATCTCCATATACAGGTACATTCTGAGGTTCTGGGGATTAGGATTTTAACATACATTTTGTTGATTACCCAAATCAGCCCTTAACAACCAGCATGTTTCAGAAAGTAGATTCCTACAGGGTTATTTACCAAACATTCAGAAGTATTTTTAAAAGAGCTAAGCCCCTCGCCCACCGTGTGGGCCCCTCCCAGCGAAGAGCGAAGGCCTGGGTTCCGGGCACCGGAGGAAAACTGGTGCCAGCAGCCAGGGGAAGGGGCCCCCAAGGGGCCCCAGATTGCGAGAGGGCACAGGGTGGGCTGAGGGACCCACCCGAGTGCACAAGTTTTTGTGCACCGGGCCTCTAGTCTCCTATAAAAGAGGGTTCTATTTTTTCCTCCCTTAAATACATAGAATATGGTCAATAAACAATTATTTTCAGGGACGCAAATACTTAACCAATGAAAATATATAATTTCAAAAAATTAGATATTCTGAAAAAATATAACACACTATCTAAAAATATGAGGTTATTCATGACTAAAATTGATCAAGTGATTTTTATTAACTCTTAAAGATATAGCAGAAATGTGTGTGTGTTTAAATTTGTGTTGCTATTGTATTAAATTGCCTCTAAATCTCTATCATATCTATGATTCTGTAGTGGTGGTAAGGAATACACAACTATTACAAAACATGTACTACAGCAAACCTATAAGCTACATATGTTTTAATCTGAGATAAGAGTATGAAAATGATAAGTTGGGCTCCTGCAGTCAAGTAGGCAAACACTTTAGAAAGTTCCATGTTATTTTTATATTTAATAAAAAAAATGTTTAACTAAGATATTTCCAAAAAAATGTTTAACTAAGATATTTCCTTTCTCTATTAAATATTTTGATATTACACCACAATAAAATGGTCTTTAATTAAAGAGTAATCTTGCATTAGAATTTTGACTTTAGTGGGTCATTTCTATTCTTTGAATTTATAGAGAATGTTAAATTCTATTAATATAATGAAACATTCACATACTGGGCTCATGATGCCAGCTGAAGAACATACTCTCCTCTTTTCTGGCAAAAGACAAATTGTGCTACAACCAAAATAGCCTCATTTTGTTTCCCTTGTCATGCTGGAACTAGGAAGATGTCATTCAAAAGAGCTAAGTATTCAGAAGATGTGCAAAATCACACAATTTCAACATTAGGATACATCATTAAATTACCCAAGTTTCTTCCCATCCACCAATTGACTTTATCCAAAGATTTCCAAATTTTAACTTTGCTAGTATCCACATTAACCACTCATTTTTCAAACTTTACCCAATGCAAATGAAAATATTATATTTTACAGAAATTACTTTTTAAATGTTCAAATATATAATCACACAATAGTTTCAAGTATATAATCTTAAACTGTCATAAGTTAAGGGGTAAAAAAATCTGTATGTAATATCTATTTAATACATTTAACTTAATGTATACCTTCCTATAATAAATATGATAGACTAAAAGATTACATGGAGAAGTTTTAAAGTTAGTAATAAACACAGAAGAATTTATAAACTGAGATCAGTAAAATAAAGTTGAATGCAGGCAAACAAAGCAGTACTGTCAAAATTAAGCCAAATACATTTTTAAATTAAATGTAAAATTTTTTGGCTAATTAAATTGGTGTCAGGTGGTATGGTTACAAAGTCTCTATCTCAGGATTTTAGGGCCTCCCAACCTAAATAATCCCTTCCCATCCCATGGAACCAATCTTCCACATTTCCAGGTGGAATATGGACATCCAGGTAAATTATATTTGCTATTACTTGTGCATTTTCCATCTCTATGACAATGATATGTTATTCTCATTGAAAATAAAGGCAAGAGAATATTTTGGGAAAACATTCCTTATTTTTCACTTTAGAAATATAACTTATCTAGGTGTGATTACATTTATCTTTTTTTTTTCCCAAACACTGATACTTTTACAGATTTAAATAACTCAGAAAATTATTTCTACCCCGCATACTGGCTCAAAATATCTTATCCACCTACACAACAAAGAGAAGACATATAATGAATAAAATGATAGAGGATATATGTCATATGTTGTTATGGGTCATGACCAAGTGGATAAGGAGCTCTAAGTAAGAGTTTCATCTCAGAAAAACTCTATCATATCAACCACAACCAATGACAAAACCATAGATTATGGGGTTGAGTGCAGCTGTGAAGGCCTCTTATTCAAGACTAGGGGCCCGGTGCACGAAATTCGTGCACTGGGTGTGTGTGTGTGGGGGGGGGAGTGTCCCTCAGCCCAGCCTGCCCCCTCTCACATACTGGGAGCCCTCAGGCGTTGACCCCCATCACCCTCCAATCGCAGGATCGGCCCCTTGCCCAAGCCTGACGTCTCTGACAGAGGCGTCAGACCTGGGCAGGGGACCCTCATTTCCCCCCATCACTGGTTCTGCCCCCAGCCCAGGCCTGATGCCTCGGCCAGAGGCGTAGACCCCCATCACCCTCCGATCGCCTGATCGGCCCCTTGCCCAGGCCTGACGCCTCCGCCAGAGGTGTCAGGCTTGGACAGGGGACCCCCATCTCCCCCCGATCACTGGCTCTGGCCCCCGCCCAGGCCTGAGGCCTCTGGCCCAGGAATCATGCCTGGGCAGGGGACCCCCATCTCCCTCTGATCACTTGCTCCACCCCCCACCCAAGCCTGACGCCTCTGACCCAGGCTTCAGGCCTGGGCAAGGGGACCATCATATCCCCCCAATCCCCGGCTCCGCCCCCCACCCAGGCCTGATGCCTCGGCCAGAGGAGTTGACCCTCATCACCCTCCGATCACCAATCACCGGATCGGCCCCTTGACCAGGCCTGAGGCCTCTGGCAGACGTGTCAGGCCTGGGCAGGGGACCCCCAGCTCCCCGCGGTTGCAGGCTCCGCCACTGCCCAGGCCTAACACCTCTGGCCTAGGCGTCCGGCCCGGGTAGCGGGGACCCGCAGCTGCAGCGGCCCCGCGATCGTGGGCTCCGCTTTAGGCCCAGGCAAGGGACCCCTAGCTCCCGGGACTGCCAGTTTCGACAGTGTCCAGCTCCCATCGCTGGCTCCACCCTACTTCCTGCTATCACTGGCCAGGGCGGCAAAGGCGCCTGATTCTCCGATCATGGCTGGGTTTCTGATCACTGTCAGTGGCAGGGGGCTTCTTCCTGCTTTCCCTTTCACCTCCCTGCATTGTGCCTACATATGCAAATTAACCACCATCTTGTTGGCAGTTAACTGCCAATCTTAGTTGGCAGTTAATTTGCATATAGCCCTGATTAGCCAATGAAAAGGGTATCGTCGTACACCAATTAACATTTTTCTCTTTTATTAGATAGGATTATTTACAATAAACTGAGAAACTAGCTAGTGCCATAGACCTTCTTCAGGTATAATTCACAATTAAACTCAAGAGAAAGTATTTATGGATTATTAAATCCAATAAAAATTATTTGAACCAGGTTATAATGTAAATGGACTATTCCTCCCCCTACACATACACGAAATAATGAATCTACTTACATTGCTGATGCTTATATATAATAGTTAATTAAATTTCTCACTTTCTTTAACCATATGCTGTATTTATTATGCTTATTCATAATAACTTTACAAAGAGAAAACATCTGAAATAATGAAAAATTGCAAAGTTTTGATATTTTTATGACCTGTAAGGGTAAACAGATTATTTTTCTTCTCCACCATGTTTTTATACTTTTGCTCATGTATTTTACTGATTTTTTTATATTGGCTATTTATAAATATATCTGCTTGCATAGGATCATGTTTGGTATCATAAACCTAAGCAGATAGTTATATCTTGAAAATAAATGTTAGATAAATGAGGAAAATTCTAACAATTCTCTGAGCTTATATATATCTGGTTATAATAAAAGAGATAGACATTAATCAATTACTGGTAAAAGCCAATCTAAAATTAAATATGTAAGGAGTATTTTGAAGAATCACTAAGGAGTTTTCACCCAGTGTGGAATATCAGGGAAGGCTTCTGCAAGGAAATCATGTTTGTGCTGAGGTACGATGAATTAAAAAAATATCACTAGTTAAAGAGAAGAGGACTGCAGGTAAAGTCTAAGGATATTTACTGGTATGTGATAAATTCCACAAAATTGAGTGATGAATAGATATGTGAGTGTGAGAGAGCAGGATGTGATGTGAGTGACTTGAAGTTTTATTGCTTATCTATATATATAAAAGCCTAAGCAACTGACTGACCTGACAACAGGCTGACTGTCCGGTAGCTATGATGCGCACTGACCACCAGGAGACAGACGCTTAACACAGGAGCAGAAACCACAGGCATGGAAACATGAAACAGACTGATGAATCACAGAGGGAAGGGGGAAGGAGAGAGGGCGGGAAGAGAATAACCAAAGATCTTATATGCATACTAGAGGCCTGGTGCATGGATTCTTGCACTGGTGGGGTCTCTCAGTCTGGCCTGTGGGGATTGGGCTGAAACCAGCTCTCTAACATCCCCAGAGGGGTCCTATTTTGCAAGAGGGTGCAGGCCAGGCTGAGGGACTCCACCATGCACGAATCTGTGCACGGGGCCTCTAGTGTTAACAAAAAGATGGTGATGCTATTTGTTCTAACACAGTGGTTCTCAACCTTCCTAATGCCGCGACCCTTCAATACAGTTCCTCATGTTGTGGTAACCCCCAATTTCATTGTTACAAATTGAACATAATTAAAATATAGTGATTAATCACAAAAAATATGTAATTATACATTTGTTTTCCAATGGTCTTAGGCCACCCCTGTGAAAGGGTCATTTGACCCCCAAAGGGGTCACGACCCACAGGTTGAGAACTGCTGTTCTAACAGGTTATCCTGGAAGAAGTAACCTATTGGTGTTGAAGGGAGTAAAGTCTGTGAATTTAGTAATTCTTTGTTGGATTTTGTGTGTATTTCAGCACTGATGACATATTAAGAGTAATTGGATATATAAATCTAAATTTCAAAGGTGGTATCTAAGCTGGATATATAAACTTAAGAGTGACCTGTATTATAAGTACAAACTGAGGACTATGATGTAGATGAGATAAACCATAGAAGGAATACAGAATGCGATGGTGAAAGATATCAACATGTGTTTGAGAACTTGAAATATTTAGAAGCTAAAAAAAGAGGATGAACATGGATATAAGACAAATGCTGAGCAACCACAGAGAAAAATGGTCCCTCAGAAAAGGACCAGGTCAATGAAATTAAAAAAAAAAAAATGTTTCAAGGATGTGATCAGCATTTGTAGTGTCAAATGCTTGATATATGTCTGTCTGAGTGGTAAAGTATGAGAATGAGTGAAATTTTTTCATGGGGTAATACAATATGGAGATTATAGGTGATCTTCCCTAAAATTGCTTTTGTGAAAGGACTGAGACAGATTGAAGTTAGTGTGCAGGCCATGGAAATGCATTTCACAGATCTGCTTTTGATTGGCAGGTCCAGGTGCTGCCTGTTGTGTCCACCACTGTGTTAACAGGGAGCCCGTGCTTGCTGTGCTGTGCTCCCAGTCACCATCCAGGCTGAGGTGAGTGAGGACCAGGCCTGACACACAAAAAGTTTAAGAAAGGTCCATTAAAGATGGGGGGAAAAACAAACAAAAAAAAACTTCAGTATGTAACTGCGGAGAATAAGAACTTATATGGTGATAAATGGAACTTTGTGTGTTGACATGTATACCCACCCCAACTCCCTGTGCCTTTTTCCTCTCCAATTTGGTGGACTCCAAATTCCACGTGGGAGGCCTTAAGGAGACAGATACATATATTCATTCTAGCATGGATCTATGATCTTGTATATATCTCTGTTCTTTTAATTTTATATTTTTATTGATTTCAGAGAGGAAGGGAGAGGGAGATAGAAACATCAATGATGAGAGAGAATCATTGATTGGCTGCCTCTCAAAAGCCCCACACTGGGGATTGAGCCCACAACCCAGGCATGTGCCCTGACCAGGAATCAAACCATCCATAGGTAAACAGTCAACCACTGAGACACACCAGCTGGGCTATCTCTGTTCTTTATCTTCGCTGGTTGTGACAGTTAGGCTCAGTCAGAAAAATAGAAATCACACCAATCATTTTAACAGAGAGAATGTAATCAAGAGAATTAATTCAACAAGTATTGCACAGAGCTGTTCACTATACTTGCTGCTGAAATCAAACATGATAGCTGACGTGGGGACACTAAGGTGTCTGATATGAGCAGCCAGTGAGGCAAGAATTTCTGTAGGTAGAAAGAACTGGTTTGCTTTCTCTCCAGATGCATAGAGTAGTAGTTATTTAAACCAAACAGGGTGATCATCTTTAAATTAAGTCTCACTTATTTGACCATCATCATTGCTAAGTGGTGGCAGACTAGAAGATGTTATAACTCACTTTCTTGGCGTTGAAGCCTTATAAATTGGCTTGCGATTTTAATAAATTTGGTAGATTCTTCTTTGATTACTTTCCAATTAAAAAGCAATTTTGTGTTATTGACACCAACAGGGACAAGTACTCCTAAGTGGTTTATGATAGATCAAAGAGGGAGTAGTTAAAAGTGCCATTTTCTGAGATGGAGAAAACAGACATGTTTGCTGGGGATAAAAAACCTTAGTGTTCAACAAGTTGAGTTAAAAACTCACAAGTGTTTTATAGAACTTCTATATGGAGAGGTTATTTGGGTTTACTAATAAGAAGGGAGCTCAAGGAAAATGTCCTGAATATATAGATAAATTCAGTAGAATGACTGAGATACCATGGGGAAAAAATGAAGAGTTTTCCCAAGCATAGGACCGGGTTTCTGTGTAGTACAAATATTTAGAAGCTGGGACCATAGCTTAAGAATGAAGGAGAAGCTAGAAGAGAAAAACACCAGGAGAGAGTTATGTCATGGAAATCAGGAAAGTTTCAAGAATGCAAAATATATATAAAAAAGTTGCCCTCAATATAAAATGCTGCACTGTTAGGATATGTTCTGAGAAGAAGCCACTAGACTTACCAAAGAGACTATTGATGAACTGTATTGAGCAGTAAAGGATGACACCAGATTTTATTGGTTTGATCATGAATGCCAAATGAAGAGGTAAAGCCAGTGAGGTAAAAAACCATTGCTTCTTACAATAACTGCTACTTAAACTGTTACAAAAGTTTGAATGCTAATAATAAAGAGAAAGCTTGACAAATGCTTAGGTAGAGAGCTAAAGCTTTAGCAATTTGTACAACTTTATATACTAAGAATATTTAAACTTTACCTATGGTATTTTTCATTCTGACAATAATAGTAAACTCACCCATTAACTCCTGATTTAGTGAAATTATTGATGTTGCTCTCTATTAACTGTTTTAGGAAGTGAAGAATTTGAACTCCAAAATATAGATAAACATATTTTTAAAGTTTTCTCAATAATGTCCCTTTCATGTTCTAGTGAAAATACTATTAAGTCAAATTTAAGCATGACATGCACTGTGTTGTGTTTTGTTTTAAGAATAACTTCAGAAATCTAAAGAGGGAAGAGCCCTTGCCCTGTTGCCCCCAACCCCTTAAACACATACTCACACACACACACTGCATCTTAGTACAGATCAGAAGATATTAATTCTAGGTTCGTTAATGTGGACACAACCGGTCTCATATGCCCTGAAGTGAAATTTAGGTTTCTCCTTCTTTCACTAAAATAAATTAGAGTAATGACCTTAACTTGCAGTTTCAGGTTCCATCTTTAAGGACCTTGGAAATCACCATTCCCTTCTGACAAAAAGTAAAAGCTTAAGAGATTGAAAAATTAACAATTCCAGGATACGTATGAGAGAGGAGGATAGAGGTCAAACTGCTATCCTCAAGCCTGAGTGAGCCCTGGCTGGGCAGCTCCATTGGTTAGAACATCCACCCAAGGTTGCAGGTTTGATCCCTGGTCAGGGCATATACCAGAAGCAACAATTAAACACATAAATAAGTGGGACAACAAATCAATATTTACCTCTCTCCCTCTTTTACTCTCTCTCTCTTTCAAATTAACCATTAAAATAAAAATAATAAATAAAAACCTGGAGAAACAGATGACCATGTATAGCAAGCATATCCAACTCCTGGCCCACAGGCTGCATGTGGCCCACAACAAATATTTTTGCGGCCCAGCCAATATAACGATATGTAAGAAACATTTTAATAAAAATTCCATAATTTAATCTTTACAATTTCCTGTTATACATAATTATTAATAATGAACTACAACGTTCACTAATGACTGATTACTATAATCGTGCTGCATTCATTTCCCTTACGTGCCTTACGCGCAGGCACACCACTTCTCTCCACTAATACTAGCAGCGAATATTTTAGCAGCCGATTGCCACGTCATTAGTCTTGGACTGACTTGTTCGGTGTGCGCAACAGGAAATATTTCGCTTTCAGAGAACAAGAAAAATAGGTTTGTGTTATGCTTATTAATTTGTGCAGTTATTCAGTGTCTGGTAAGTTAATGCTCAAAAAAATTAATTTTTATTAAAATGTTCTATTATTTTTTGCTAACAATGACTCATTTATTTTAGCCCTTTGTATTCAGCATTTCTCTATAGAAATAAACCTATGTTTCTATGAAGATTGAAGCTTTTTGCCCTAGCCACTTTGGTTCAGTGGATAGAGTGTTGACCTAACGACCAAAGGGTCCTGGGTTCAATTCCGGTCAAGGCCACATACCTTGGTTGCAGGCTCCTCCCAGGAGGCAACCAATGGATGTGTTTCTGTTACATCAATGCTTCTCTCTGTCTTTCCCTCTCTCTTCCACTCTCCCTAAAAATAAATGGAAACATATTCTCAGGTGAGAAAGAAGAACGAAGAAAAGAAAGGAAAGAAAGAAAGAAAGAAAGAAAGAAAGAAAGAAAGAAAGAAAGAAAGAAAGAAAGAAAGAAAGAAAGAAAGAAAGAAAGAAAGAAAGGAAGGAAGGAAGGAAGGAAGGAAGGAAGGAAGGAAGGAAGGAAGGAAGGAAGGAAGGAAGGAAGGAAGGAAGGAAAGAAAGAAAGAAAGAAAGAAAGAAAGAAAGAAAGAAAGAAAGAAAGAAAGAAAGAAAGAAAGAAAGAAAGAAAGAAAGAGAGGAAGGAAGATTCCTCACACAAAAAAAAGAATATTAAATAATATCTTCTAAAAAAAAAAAAAAAGGAAAATTGAAGCTTTTGCTTCTTTGTGGTCCACATAAACTTAAACTTGTTTATTTGACCCATGTTAGCCTTTGAGTTTGACATGCTTGATGTACAGGGCATCGTGGCTTATTTTTCAGCAGAGACTCACAAGTAAAAATCTCTGTGAGAAACAGCTGGGGTAGGAAAATCTGAACTGTAATTGATGAATTGCTAGAGGCTCATTGCAGACAAGTCTGAGACATAAAAGCTCCAAGGGGACAGTCATAGGGAGGCCCCTACACCTTGGTGAGTGTTGCTTTCAGGAGCTCAACCTGGTGAATATCAGAGAGAAATCCCCTGGGGCTGCCAGTGGGGGATGGTGGGGGCAGAGGGAGAAAGGAGCCAGTTTGAAATACAAGTGAGTACTCTGTCTGTTCATCACAAGGCCAGCCCTCAGAGAAACGAATCAACCAGAGTTTAACCTGCTGGGGTATTGTCAGAGCCTAACTGACCTGGGAAGAGAGAAACACCTGGCAGCCCTCATCCTGCAGCACCTTAGGCGGGGGTGGGGGAGGGTGGAGGGGTGGGGGCGGGGTGGGGGGGTGGAGGAGGAGGAGGAAAATAACTGAAACACTTGTGACATGCACAGTGAGGAAGCACAGCCTCACTAGAAAACTAAGCCTTCATCATGGGGCTATAGAACACCCCCGGCCCATTACTAAAGGCCTATGCAAAGCAGTGCCACCCCGCAGGTGTGGCTCAATGGTTGAGCATCCACCTAGGAACCAGGAGGTCATGGTTGGATTCCCAGTCAGGGCACATGCCCAAGTTGTTGGCCCCTCCCCCAGTAGCCGATCAATGTTTCTCTCTCATCATTGATGCTTCTATTTCTCTCTCCCTCTCCCTTCCTCTCTCAAATCAATAAAAATATATTTTGAAAAATAAAAATAAAGCAGTTCCTTTTACATCACATCTAGCTCTTACCTCCAACTACAATTGTTCCTGTCACTTTGGGAACCCTGAAGGGGGTGCTTGATCATTTTGCCATTGAAACATAGAACATGAGGCCTGTTCATTTACTCACGCATTGTTTTTTTATTTTGTAAAATGTAAATGGTCTCTGTGGCCCAAATGTTCTAGTGAAAAACTTACCTGGTGGCAGTTCATCAACAGGGAAAATATGGGCTTCCCTAATGACATAAAAATGAGCACCTGGCAACTAAGGATCTCCCTCCATGGCACACAGGGTTTTGCTCTGGTTTCCTGGCACTTTCCCCTGACAAGATAGTGAACAGAGGTGTCAGACACAGAGGTGCTGAATGGGCTCTGAAAAGGACACATCAAATGTGAGGGACAAAGAAAAGACCTGTGCCTATAAGAAATCGTGAAAGGGTAATGTAAGGATATAGAAATTAATGAGATGACAAATGTGACAACCTCTGTGGTAAGTAACAAGATATATTACATTTAAATAGCCAAATTATGTAAATTGCTTTGACTTTATATCTTTCAGAAACCATAGATCAGAGCTTAATTGAATATAAATGAAAAACATTAAATGATGTCATATTGCTAAAGTAATATTTTGAAAGTATAAGACTGTAACAATTGCTTTTGTTTTCCAATTTCAGATAATTTAAAAAAGAGTCAATGTAATATATGTGCTTCACTCAATCCTAATCAGAATTCTCTGAGTTTGTATGATAAATGTGTTGCTCCATATAAAAGCCTAATGATAAAAATAAATTAAGCCATTATACATAAAAAATATTGGTAATATTTTTAATTGCTGTCCAACATCAATTATAGCTGAGGGAACAGAAGGCCTTTAACTTAATTCTCAAATGTCTCAATGGCTTAAACTTGTTTTGGCCTATGGAATCAGAAAATAAAATTATTAAAAAATAATAATTTTTCCCTGAATACTTATGACTTCCCTCATGAATTTTTACTTGTGGTAAAGCAAACTGATTGTACATAGTATATGAATTAACTAAACAATAACTTTTAAAAGTTCTTGTCTTTTTACAACTTAGTGAATTTTGTTTTCCAATTCATCCTTTAACTGAGGGTGTGTTACTTCTTTCAGGATTAAAGTTTTACAAAGGGTATTGATTTAATCCTATCTACCTACATATTCAAGTTTTAGTTCCCCAAATCTCCGAGCCCCTAAAACAGCATTAGTACTCTAGTTTTTACTTTCCACAGTGGTTTAAATTACACACACACACACACACACACACACACACACACACACACACACAGTGATTGGCTAGATTATTATGACCACCTGACTTCTGTAGGCAAATTAGCTATAATTTCACACTGAAGTTGCTAGAGGGCCAGACCATTATAAATAGAGAAGCAGGTTGTTTACCACAATAGTAGAAGAGATTTTTTTTCTGAAGATATGGGTAAACAATGCGATTTAACAGCCTTTGAATGTGGGATATATCTCCTATCTAATAAAAGAGTAATATGCAAATTAACCATCAATCTGCAACAAAGATGGCGGACCCCATAGCAGCTGGGCAGGATGCTGGCGGCGTCATCCCGGCAACGTGAGCCCAGGAAGCAAGTGGGGCCGCAGGCAGCACCCAGCAGGGCCTGCTGGGTGGTGGTGGCAGCAACCCGCAGGCAGCACCCAGTGGGGCCTGCTTGCCCATCCCTGTGGTGTGGAGCAGGCAGGCCCCACAGAGAGCAGAGAACTACGGGGAGTGGGCGCAAGCTGTCAGTAGCACATCCCCTGAGGGCTCTCGAATTGGAGAGGGTGCAGATTGGGCTGAGGGACCTTCCTGCCCCCCCTCCACCCTCCTCCTGTGCACGAATTTCATGCACCAGGCCTCTAGTGGATGGGCCTTGAGAATATCATGCTAAATAAAATAAGGCAGACAGAAAAAGTTAAATACCATATGATTTTATTCATATGTGGGATATGTGGGATATAAAACTGAAAGCAAGAAATGAACAAATAAGAAAAACAAATAAGACCTCATAGACATAGACAACAGCATGGCTGTTATCAGAGGGAAGGGGGTGGAGCTAGTAAAGGGTGAAGGGGTTCAAATATGTGATGACTGAAGATGATTTGTTTTTGGGTTGTGGGCACACAATGCAATACACAGATGATGTGTCCTAGAAATGTACATTTAAAATCTATATAATCTCATTAACCAATGTCTTCTCAATAAATTTAATAAAAATATTTTTAAAATATTTTATGGCAATGAAACAACATTTAGATATTTTACAGTGGGGGGTGGGCATGAGGTTACAAATGTTTATTTACCATATTGCCAGAAAAAAAATTTTTTTCTCCTTACCTAGTTTCAAACATTGTTGTTTTCGACCTTTATAAAATACAATGTATTAGAGCTATATCCTAGGCAACTTTAGGGAGAACTCAAACTGCCTGATTCAGCTTGTATTCCAAATTGGCCTTAAGAACATGACTTTATTCTGTGGGCATCTTGAATTAATGACACCTTGTGTTTTAAGAGGTCTTGACCATTTGCATAAGGATAAGAAAGCACTATTTAAGAAAGAAAAGGTTTTTTGTGCTAAAATACTATATATATATATATATATGTATATTCATATACATATAATATATATGTATATATATATATATGCACATTGAAAGGAAATTAATTAGAAGAAATATTTTAATATCACTATTCACCCTTTCTCTATAATAGAAGTGTCAACCAAATTCATGATCCACAATGACAGATGGAAACACATGCTTGCGATTGGTGCCAGCAAGAGCTTTATATGCATCATGCATGCATGTGTCAACTTAGCCTCTTATAGATATAGAATAAACTTGCTTAATCAGACCTGCTTTCTGATGTAGCTAAACTTTTCCCAGCCCAGTGAAGTACCCCAACTTCTCTTTCAGGTAATTGTCAGCAACAAGCAGTAAATAACAACATGAAGCAGATTATTATTATAAATCACACAGGGAGAACAAAGGGTAAAATATTTAACTGCAGCAGTGTTTGACTATATTCTGCGCAATGAGAAAATCTGAAGTCATTTTCAAGGTCCACCATTTCTTCTTTTCAGTTGGGTAAACTTTCTAAACTTTCTAAATCTCCATTTTCCAGCTAATGAAAAGAAAATAGGATTCCACAGAGTCTCCTATCTACCTACTCCAGGACTTCTGTGAGGATCAAATGAAATGAGGCACAGGAAAACACTTCAAAGACATTTGGTTAAAGTGTGAAATGTTTGCACCTGGCTATAAAGTCATGTTCCTGGGCTGAAGAAACTGCAAGTAAGTTAGTCGTTGCTAGGGAGAGGAAGCTGGGCGTTGCTATGTGACGTCATTACCTGGCGCCCACAGCCACCATTTCCTGGCTGGGCTGGGCTGTGGAGTGCATTTTGTGCCATAGGGTCTCAGCAGCGTTGGCTGTAATTTGGTGGCTGTTGCTCCGGGGTGGTGGCGGGGCCTGTGTCCCACTTGGGGGAAGCCGAGTGTTGCTCTGTGGGTGCCAGATCCACAGTGTCATTTCTCTGTAAATGGCCAGTGCATGTCATGGCAGCTCCTGTATTGAGCATTTGTCCCCTGGTGGTCAGTGCACGTCATAGTGACTGGTCAGACAGTTGGACACTTAGCATATTAGCCTTTTGCATATCGATGATAATAAAAGCATAATATGCTAATTAGGCTGGACGTCCTTCCAGATGAAGCTGGGCTGCGAGGACCCAGGCAGAGGTGGCGGCTGAGCCCCTTGCACAAATTTTATGCATTGGGCCTCTAATAATATATATAAATACTAGAGGCCCGGTGCACAAAAATTTGTGCATTCGGTGGGGAGGGGGAATCCCTCAGCCTGGCCTGTGCCCTCTTGCGGTCTGGGACCACTCAGAGGATGACCACCTGCTGGCTTAGGCCCGTTCCCTGGGGGATTGGGCCTAACATGGCAATCAGACATCCCTCTGGCAGCCCGGCAGCCCTTGGGGGATGTCCACTTGCCAGCGGGGAGCAGACCTAAACTGCAGTCAGACATCCTTAGCACTGCTGAGGAGGCAGGAGAAGCTCCCACCACCATTGCTGTACTGGCAGCCATCAGCCTGGCTTGTAGCTGAGATCTCCTCCCATGTGAGAGTGCCCTGACCACCAGAGGGCAGCTCCTGCATTGAGCGTCTGCCCCCTGGTGGTCAGTGTGTGTCATAGTGATCAGTCATTCCCAATCATTCTGCTGTTAGGGTCAGTTTGCATATTACCCTTTTACTATATAGAATAGAGGCCTACTGCACGGGTGGGGGCTGGCTGGTTTTCCCTGAAGGGTGTCCCGGATCAGGGTGGGGATCCCACTTGGGTGCCTGGCCAGCCTGGATGAGGGGATGATGGCTGTTTGCAGCTAGCCACACCCCCTTCAGGGTGGGGGGCCCCACTGGGGTGCCTGGCCAGCCTGGGTGATGGGCTGAGGGCCATTTTCAGTCTGGAGGGTGACTGAAGCTCCCAGTCTCTCTCTCTTTTTTTTTTTTTTTTCTGGGATTTATTTACCTTCTATAGCTGTCACTGGAGCTGAGAGCCGGCTCCAGCTCTGCGGCCACGGCTGGCTGAAAGCAGGTATCTGAGTTTGTTTAGCTCCTATGATTGAAACTCTGTTACCATCACTGGAGCTCTAAGCTCTGAGCCCGCTGCCGGCTGAAAGCAGGTATCTGGAGTTTGTTTAGCTTCTATAATTGCAACATTGTTGCATCCGGAGCTCAGAGCTGGGCTGAGGCAGGCGGGGAACCTTGGCTTCCTTCATCACTGGAGCAAGCAAGCCTCCTGCTCGCTTCAGCTGCGTGGCTGCCAGCCGCTATCTTTGTTGGCAGTTAATTGGCATATCCTGCTGATTAGCCAATGGGAAGGGTAGTGAAGTTATGGTTAATTACCATGTTTCTCTATTATTAGATAGAATATATATATATATATATATATATATATATATATATATGTATTTGTATACATATATGTATATTCATTTGATTTTTTTTTATTATTGCTTAAAGTATTACAAAGAGTATTACATATGTCTCCTTTTTTTTTCCCCGCCCTTGAAAATCCCCTGGCCTCCCCTACCCCCCAGTGTCTTGTGTCCATTGTTTATGCTTATATGCATGCATACAAGTCCTTTGGTTGATCTCTTACCCCCCTCTCCACCCCCCCACCCTCCCCGGCCTTCCTATTGTAGTTTGACTGTCTGTTCGAGGCAGCTCTGCCTCTGTATCTATTTTTGTTCATAATCAACCCTTACCCATCTCCATTTTTCTTTACCTTTTTAAATTCAGTAACCCTTAATATTGTGTTTGCTTACATATACCTCACACTGTCTGATTACCTGGTGCCCACTAATATATATATATAGTATTTTAGCACAAAAAACCTTTTCTTTCTTATCCTTATGTAAATGGTCAAGACCTCTTAAAACACAAGGTGTCATTAATTCAAGATGCCCACAGAATAAAGTCATGTTCTAAAGGCCAATTTGGAATACAAGCTGAATCAGGCAGTTTGAGTTCTCCCTAAAGTTGCCTAGGATATAGCTCTGACACATTGTATTTTATAAAGGTCGAAAACAACAATCTTTGAAAATAGTCAACATTTTCTTATTTGTTCATATCTAGAACTCATCATTGGTCTCAGTTCTTGGCAAACTCCCCAGTCCTCACACAGAACCAACCTACTCTTATTTAATTTAGATGTTTCTCTGCCATGGTTCAATTATTTTTATGAATTATTATGGAATTAGAAGAATAATTTAAAGTGGAGAGCAGCTACTAAAAAATATAGTCTGACAATTACAAGAAGAGATTCAAAATCATAACAGAACCCAGAGCCTTCTAAGACACTTTGAATATCTTTTTCATACAAATAGAATCTATGATGTGAATCTCAATTGAGCATGCATGTATAGTATCATATTTAATATTGACAATGATTGTTTGAAACCGGGGGTTTACAAAGGCTAAAATATAGTTATATTTGTGCGGATTATAATCCAATGTGTGACCACACTGGATTAAGAATGCTCTCAAAAAAGCATTAAATGTTTTCACCTTGAAAACCCCCAGAGAATCAGTTTGAGATCCCAAAATGTTTTCTGATGAGTTTGACCTGATCAAGCACATTTCTAGATAGAACAAAGTCTCTGAAGCAGACTTCCTAACTCTCCTATGATATAATATAACTACAATGCCTGGTTTGCTATAATCTATGTTTGCAAAGTTGTAAATGAGTACTATATGAAGGAAAATGGAACTGGCTTTCCAATGAATCAGCTGAGAAAGGTGGAACAACATGGATTACAGATTGGATCTTCAAGTAAAAGTGAGCCGAAGAGCTGGTGCTGATGTTATTGTTTGTATTTAAAGAAACTATAATTTGTGAAAATAAACACATTACAAAACATGAGAGAATGGTTCCAGTTCTGAAGTCATGGGGGAATACGTGATAGTTTATGTCACTTAATATTCTTTGTTGGAAAATATTTAGGAAGAAACAGCAAACACAAACTTCATAAAATAAACAGATATGCATCGGTTATGAATTAACATAACAGTCACTAAACCTGTATCAAAGCAACGCCTCCCCACCACCACATCTGAAATTTATATTTATGATTAACTATCACCAAATAGTTTTCTGGTTGCTTGGTTTTCTCTAGGTTCTGTCTCTGTGCTTTTTGTGTTGTTTTTTTTCCCCTCTCTCTGTCAGTTTCTCTCTCTCTAATCTATTCATCCACCCATCCTGAGTTTGTGATATAATTGTTGTTTATCATCAATCCACATAATCAGTGTCTCTAATGAAAGGACGAGGACTACGCCCTCCATCTTACCCCGGGTCCTCCATTTTTGGGCAGAGCCATGTGCTCCGCAAGGCTTCTTCCCGGAAGCCCAAGCCTCTGCTAGCCACACCCAGGATTTCTCTGGACTAACCAATGATAATCAAGGGAAGTGCATGCCATCAATATGACCACATCCTGTGTAACAAGACATCTACTTGTGCCTGGCCAATCGGCGGGGCCCACAGTCCCCTCTCCTGTCCTTACTCCACCCCCCTATAAAACTCCTCTTCACATCGGGCTAGGTCTCTCTCTGCCACCTGCTGCTGTGTCAGTAAGGAGGGTAGGGGAGCCAGACCCGGGTTTGAATAAAAGACTCTTTGCTTTTGCATTGGACACGCTGGCTCCCTGGTGGGGTCTTGGGAATCTTGAAATCTGGGCATAACATCTAACACTTACTGTGCTTTTCCAGCCTCATTTGCCCTTCAGTCCTTACATCTACCCCTGTATATATTGTGAGGCGATTGGTGCTATATTTCCTAAGGCTGTGTTTGGCAAACTGCGGCTCGCGAGCCACATGCGGCTCTTTGGCCCCTTGAGTGTGGCTCTTCCTAAGCCTTAGGAGTACCCTAATTAAGTTAATAACAATGTGCCTACATATATAGTTTAAGTTTGAAAAATCTGGCTCTCAAAAGAAATTTCAATCATTGTACTGTTGATATTTGGCTCTGTTGACTAATGAGTTTGCCGACCACTGTCCTAAGGATTCTAGTCTGCTGACCTCCACCTGGGTATGGCCCATGAAAGGTATTGTAGGGAAACTGTCAGTAGGGGTCAGAAGGAATAGATTAATTCCCCCTCCTCTCTCTCTATTTTAGATTACTTGGATACAAATTCTCCCAGGTAAGCCCCTCCTCCAGTCTGTCCTGGGCCTGGGACTCCACAAAACCCCTCCTCCTTTTATGCCTCCAACCCAGTGGCATAGTAACTACTTGATCTTGGTAACCAACCTCTGGGCTATTCTACTCTCCTAATTTTGTGTTCTTAGTTTTTCTTTCACTTGAATAGCCAACCAAGTCTCTGCATTAATCTGTTTACATAGTCAGGAGGTTTCTGTTATCTGGTTAGGCCTCAATTAACATAGAAACCTAAACATTTATCTTTCCACTCTAAAATGCTGTTTTGAATGCAGTATCAATAAAATGAGTAATGATTGAGTCTATTTTTTAAAATTTCCCTGCAAAATAAAGGAACTTCTAGTTCTGCCAGTTTGATTTCTTCTGCTCCCCTACTCTATAGAGGACTTGTTTATTGCCAGATAAATGTTTGTCACAATAAAAATAGGACTAGAGCTATTCAACTAAATAGGGAAGGATGCTGTGAGATCATTTCAAAGAAAGGACTGTGTATGTAGCTGTTGCAAGACATAGAGATAAAAAGTCAAATTTTAGAAATATTACTATGTGTGACACTTAGGGTATTCAGTACTGCAAAACAGGAAACAGGACTTACATTAGAAGTAATATTTGTGGTGCTGTGTGCCTTTGAACATATCTATCATCAGGGGTTTCTTGAGGGAACAAGAGCTGTTGCTTATGATGGGGGTAGTGATGGTTCATTGCACAATTCTTTTCTCATTCTCTTCCATCTGCCTCGCCTTTCTCCTCTTTATCTATTTCTTAATTTTGTTTTTCCAAAACAGGAGTGATATTTTTAGAAGTTCTAAAACTGACATTATGGTTGATTCTGAAAATGTATTTCACAATCATATACATAGATGACATTTATTTTTTTGCCAATTATATAGCAGGTACTGGTATATATGCCTCAAAGATATACCTCACTGAATCCTCCCCAGGATTCTGTGAGTTGAGCAACATTATTATCCTCATTCCATAGCAGAAAGAATAAGTTTAGAGGTCAAATTGAAACTCTGAATTCCGACTTCAGATACTAAGCTATTAACTATTATGCTAAACAGAAAATACAGGACTTACTGAATGTTATGAAAATAGACCTGAAAGTAAGTTTGCAGATTTTCAAATTTCAGATAAGGTTAATACAACATGGGAACGATGACTTTGCAAGTGCATTGCTAATAGCAAATAGAAGAAGTAAATTAGCTCCATAGCTCTTGTGTTTAATTGTAAAAGCACATTCCATAGGTGAAATCCATTTACAATTTCCCAGAAGCTAACATTTAAAGAAAGAAATAAGTGGAATTTGCAAATTTAGAATAAGTCAAACTATTAGAGTTGACTATTTTCTGAGAGGTTTATCTACAGGAAAAAAGAATTAACTTGTTTTGTTTTTGACGTGTTTAAGGAGAACAAATAAGATCACACAAAAAAGAATTTTATTCCATATCACTTCCTTTGTATTCTAAACATTGATCAAGGGTTTACATATAAAATTTTGCATAGCCACTTTTTTTTTTTCTTTTTTTCGGAATGTGTTTACTCCTGTGGTTTTTTCACATATTTTTATTGATAAAAATAAAACTCATTATAAAATCATTATTGACTTGAAGATGATGACAAGTGTACATAAATCCTTGATATTTTTCTGGAATTATATTTCATGCTGAGATAATGGCCTAATAATTCACAGTGATATTTTCATAATTATGTAGTTAAATACCTGATTATCAGTGATGCAATTTGTGTTCTGTGAAAAATCCATGAATTCACTGCTGAAGTTACAATGTAGGATTTTATTTAGAGCTTTTGTCTAAGTTTCCCTTTTCATGTGTGTTACTGGTCCTTTCATTCTGCTTACAGTTTATTTTTTGCCTAAGGTGCACTCTCCTCCTGTTATTCATCTGTGTCCATCCTTCTTTTTCTGTCTCATAACAACCTAAGCCCTTATAAAAAAAATCACAGACTCTTTTTTTATAGCTAAGTCCAATGTGTACTCATCCTTCTCTCTAATTGTCATAATCAAATACATGTCATTTCCACTTACCCAGAGATCATTTAACCAACCATCAAAAACTAGAACAACATAAAAAAATACAAAATAAAAATGATGTGCCAACTTTTCATTCAGACATCTATTAATCTGCCATATCAGGGATCTAAGAGCCATAAGGAGTACCATGGTATTCAAACACCGTCTTAGGGGTTAAATTTAAATTTTCTCTTCAAAAATACATGCTCATAGTTTGGTCATTTCAATTCTAGTTCCCCTTAAGATTATTTTTCTCAGGTTTTTTTTTTTTCTAGAACTTGTTCATCACCTTTGTTAAGTGTTGAATTGTGTGCCCCTAACGAGATAGATATGTTAAAGTCCCAACCTTCATACTTGTGAATATAACCTTATTTGGAAATGTTTTAAATTTAAAACGAGGCCATTAGGATGGGTCCTAATCCATATGGCAAATTTCCTTATAAGAGACATATTTGGGCACAAAAATATACAGAGAGGAGAATGTCATATGAAGACACATAAAGACAGAGGCAGAAATTGGAGTTGAATTGCCACAATATAAGGAACCACTGAGGCTACTAGAAATTGGAAGAAGCAATGAATCATGGACCAACCAAGACCTTGATTCTGGACTTCTGGCCTTTAGAACTGTGATAAAATTAGTTTCTATTGTTTTAAGTCACTCTATTTGCAGTACTTTGTTACATTGGCCATAAGAAACTAAATTACCCTTGACTTCAATCATGCAATGTGCACAATTTTCTTAATATATGCTTTATTTTGAGCTTGACAACTGTCAGTATCTTTGGGCTGCTGTAACAAAAATATATAGACACAAACAGCAAATATTCATTTATCACAGATCTGGAGACTGGGAAGTTCAAGATCAAGGAGCTGTAATATGATTTCTGGTGAGGGCAGTCTTCCTGGTTTGCACATGACTATCTGTCTCCGCATTGTGACTTCAGTGGCAGAGAGAAATCAAGCTCTTATGTTTCTTCCTGCAAGGTTTCTAATCTCATTCATGAGGGCTCCATTCTCATGACCTAATTACCTCCCCAAAGCCCCACCACCAAAAGCATCACTTTGAAGGTTAGGCTTTCAATGAATGCAATGTTAGGGGAAATAAACATGCAATTTATAACACCCAAACTTTAGCTTATTAAATGGGTTGTCCCTGCCATTACAGGTACATTAATAAGAGTGTATATGAGTCCAAAAATGGCCTAGATCTTATATCATGAATATGGATATAAAAAGTTCATCCATTGAAGTTCATGAATTTCATTCCTAGATTGACCTTCATGTCCTCATTATTATTGTACTCTATTTTCATATCTAACTCTAAGAAAATTATTTCCTCTGATTCCCCTGTTCCATAGATGATTAGATGCAGCAAATTGAGTGGGAAGGAAGGGATTCAAAAAATACAGTAAGAACAGAAATTACTATAGTTCCATGAAGTAGTAAATTTAAAACCTGCCTTAGGATGTAAATTCTGTCACTAATAACCTTCTGAAAGTTGGGAATTGGACTTCAATTTTTAAGACTCACTTTCTTCATTTGTTAAATAAGAAAACCACAGCACCACTGTTATTGCAATTAATGATGTCACGTTTGACAAGTACCCAAGTCAGACAGGTTGTAGGAACTACTGTCAATTAAAATTTCCCTCCTTTTTTATTTTATAGGATATGCCAGTCTGGTGTCTCCAACTCTAAGAAAATGCCTTTGTTACATTGTTATGTAGTGCTGTAGTTGCTAAGCATGGATTTGACCTCGAATCTTCAATAAAATAATTATATTATGATAAAAATTAGCAAGAATTAATATAATCCATTGTAGACTATGTATTAGGTTTATATTGCTGCTGTAACAAGTTACCACAAATGCAGTGGCTTAGAAGTGCAACCATTTGTTGCTTTTCCAATTGGTAGGTCAGAGATCTGACCCAGGTCTCTCAAGGCTAAGATCACGAGGTCAGCAGATGGTGTCCCTTTCTGGAAGCTCTAGGGGGCAATTTATTTCCTTGCCTTTTCCACAGTCCTTGGCTCATGCCACCTATCTTACATCATCAAAGCCAGCAACACTGTAAGTCCCTGTCCTTTCCCCCTCAGTCACATCTCTTTCTCTGACTACAACTGGGAATAATTCCACTCTTAAGGACTCATGTGATTAGATTAGTCTCTCCTGGGATATCCAGAATAATCTCCCTGTCTCAATATCCTTGGCTTTAACATCTTGAACATCACTTTTGACATATAAGGTAATAGATTCACAAGTCCCTGAATTAGGACTTGAGCATCTTTGGAGCAGTGGAGGTGGGATGGGAAAAGTAATTATTCTGCCTACCACAAAGTTATTTTCTTAATCCCTTAACTGAGTTTCTTCAGTCACCTTGATTATTCTTTATATGAAAATGGCTAATTTTCAGAAATCCTGAATAAATAAGACTGAATACTAGTTTGGGAATTTATTTCATGTGTAATAATTAGTAGAATTTCTGGCATCCATTTATGCATTGATCATAAGATGCGTAACTTTAAAACTTAAAGACGGTCACTGTTGTTTTGAACAGAAACAGTATTTGATTAGAAAGAAGGCCTTCATTTTGAAACTTCAAGACTGAAATGTCAGGTAGTTACAGGATATTTACTTGTGGCATAAATGCAAGGAGGAAAAGTGTGCATTCCACTTACCACTCGCTGCTCAGTACTTCTGCCTCCTCACCGCCTGCTCTATTTTTTTAATGCATTAAAATGATTCTTTGGGTAAAGTGTCCATTTAAATGATTGCTATGTTTTAAACAATTTTAAAAATGTGACGGGTGGCCATTTTTTATGCTGTCCAAATTCTGATGGCTTAAGTGACCTCAGCAGCAGAGAGAGTGACTATAGGGAATAACACTAATCATATAAGACTACAAAGCCTAAAATCATTGCTTTTTTATTGTTTGTTGTTCCTTTTCTTCAACTAAAGTAATTTTTGCTACATTCATAACGCAAATGTATAGAGTTCTTTCTTTCATTCAACAGGCATTTACTGAGACATCCCATGAAACTCTTCTCTTTGGTGTACCTACAAATTATCAATTGGTTATGGTACATCTTAAATGCAGCATGGCTCATTGAAGAGTCAGCTTGCATTTGAATTTCTTCTCTCTCTCTTTCTCTTTCTCTCTCTCTCTCTCTCTCTCTCTCTCTCTCTCTCTCTCTCTCTCTCTTCTTTAATTTGTTAGATCCTCTAAGACATACTAACAAAACAATAACTGCCTTAATGAATTAAAATGGCTACTCTTGCCCTAGCCGGCTTTGCTCAGTGGATAGAGCATCAGCCTTCGACTGAAGGGACTGAAGGGACCCAGGTTTGATTCCGGTTAAGGGCACATGCCTGGGTTGCAGGCTCAATCCCCAGCAGGGCTGGGCGGGGTATGTGTGTGTGTGTGTGTGTGTGTGTGTGTGCAGAGGCAGCCGATCGATGATTCTCTCTCATCATTTATGTTTCTATCTCTCTCTCCTTCTCACTTCCTCTCTGAAATCAATAAAGAAATATATAAAAAAATAAAAATAAAATGGCTACTCTCTTTTTAAGGAAATCATTTAGACCAAGCCTCTCACCAATATTTCAGACTTTGATTTTATATCTCATTTTGAAAGACCAAAAGCCAAAGATGGAAGTTAGTGAAAGAGATGACATCTAAACAATATATAGATCTCATTGTAGCTATATTGAATGTGTTAACTTATAAATATCAAGAGGGTCTAGTTCTTCTAATAATCATCATTATTATAAGAATACTTGTTAAAATAATACCCACTGGCTCTATAATGAATTCTAAACTGAACTGAATTCATAAATTTCCAATTACACACATATCATTGTGCTTAGCTGAGACCCACCCCTCTTTCATTTTGTTTTCATTTTAATCTCAGTCTCTATTGAAAGTTTTACTGCCTCCTGTTTCAAATTACAGACTAAAGTGGAGGACCCAGCTGTTTGTAATGGAGAAAAGAAGGGATCCTTAGGCTAAGAAATTTCACTTCCTCTAAGTCACTAGCTTCTCCAATTATTGTGACAGGGAAGAGTGGGGTGGAAAAGGTGACTATTTGTTTTCTGAACAAGGTCAAGTGACAGACCTCTCCTGTAGTTGATGTCCTGCTTCTCTTGGTAACACTGCCTAGTACTCAGTTTCTTTTCTGGGGTAAATGACCAAATGCCAGCTCCTCTGTGCTGCTTGTGTGAGTGGTTCAGAGGGCTTCAACAGGTACCCTCCCACTTCAAATGTCCCTGATGTTTGAAACTTCGTGCTTCTAAACTGAATTTCTCCCCCTGCCTTCACTTTCCAGCAAGTGTTGATTTCATCATCTTCCTCATGACCTTTTGCTACTGAGTCTTCTTGTCTAATAACACATTCCTTTGTTTGAGGTTATAGACCAAATGACTCAAGCCCAAATAACTACTTTAATATCCAGTCAGTCAGCCTATCATTCCAAGTAGTGGGGACACAGGCCCTCTACTCTGCCCCTCTATTGACCCAGGATGTCTCTTTACTTATCTCAGGTTCTGCAGATAGTACAGGGGCACAGCAGTAGGATTGTTGATTAAATAAATAGACAACATAGGGACCAACAATCAGTCTTAATTTCTGCAGGCCCAACTAATCTTTGTAAGTAATTCTTTTTAAAAAATATATTTTTATTGATTTCAGAGAGGAAGGTAGAGGAAGAGAGATATAGAAGCATCAATGATGAGGGAGAATAATTGGTTGGCTGCCTCCTGCATGCTCCCCACTGGGGTTTGGACCCCAGCCCCTGCAACCCAGGCATGTACCTTGACTGGGAATAGAACCCACCTCCTTGTTCATAGGCTGATGCTCAACCACTGAGCCATGAAGATAGGGCTGTAAGTAATTCTTTTAAATATCCCACTCGAGTGGCTTTTGAGAGGGTAAATCAGTCCCCAAGAATACTGGATCCCTAAACACCTTCCATATCACTCCTCCTATTCTCTTTTTGAATTAAAGGAAGCCACAGTGATTAACTGTGTTGGTTATATTGAATGGTTTATATGAGCATGATTTCATGGGCTAGAGGCCCCAAGAACACACTATTGTTAAAACTCAAACTTGATTCTGCAAATATTTAGTGAGCACCAAAAAATGTGGAAAGAACTGTTCTAGATGCTGGTCAAACAGCATGGAAGTTTTCCCCTATGGAGTGAAAATTCCTATGGCAAAAACTAAAGCAGATAAGGATAAAGGTTTGGTGAGTGATGGCTTATTAGGGAAAGCCATAGTGAAAAGAGATGATTTGAGCATAGACATGAAGCATGTGAAGAATCAAGCCTTGGGATACTGGGTCATGGAATCAGGGGAGAATTTCCGACATAAGAAAACATAAGTGCAAAGGCCCTGAGACAGGAACAGGGCAACTCATTCAAGTAATTTAAAATAATATGGAGATATTTCCTGCTGTTTGTTTTCAACCATTTCCCCCAGTCAAAACGCAGATGCTTGACACCTAGCATCTCTCCTACTCTACTAAATTAAGGCCATACTCTACTATAGTAAGGCCATACTCTACTATATTAAGGCCATGCCAGTCTTAAACTGTTGTGGACATGGCAAAACTACCTGAACAGGATCCTGTTGTCATTAACATTAATAGCAAAACACACTGTAAATTCTTTTTTTATAGAAACTCACACATTAAAAAAATAAATTTCCCTACTGCATAGCATGCAATCTATCTATATAAAACCCTAATATGCAAATTGACTGAAAGGCATAATAACTGGCAGAATGACCAATTCCTATGACACGCACTGACCACCAGCGGGCAGACACTCAATGCAGGAGCTGCCCGCAGCCCACAGGCCCCGATCAGTGGTGGCACCGGGGGATGGGGCTGGCAAGTGGGTGGTGCCAGGCCAGCTAAGGTGGGTACGAGCAGGGCCCCTCCCATCGTCCTGTCGTTTGTCCCGCAGAGGGAAGCGACTGGCGGCGGTGGTGGGAAGTGGGGCCAGTGAGCGGGTGGTGCCAGGCCAAAGTGAGTGCGATCGGGGGCCTCAATCACCCTGCTGGTCACCCCACAGATTAGCCCTGATTGCCGGCCAGGCCTAGGGACCCTACCCATACACAAATTTCGTGCACCTGGCCTCTAGTAGATATCAATAAATCCCTGCCTAATGAATGGGCCAAACTATTTATTAGAGCTAGAGAATTTGTCTTAAGAAGATGAGTAATTTGACCATTTCTTCCATCTACTGAGTTACACAAATGAATTTAGTCTGAATTTTCTGTCATCATTTATCTACCTTTGAGCCTCTTAAAGGATGGGGGCCATGCCATACAGCCAGTGATGTGAATCAGTAAGTATTCAGTAATTGGTGTCTTTTGTAACAACTTACTAATTTCCAGGCTCTATCAAAAGCACTGTACACATAATTTTATCTTAATTTCACTTTGGTTTGAAATTCTTATAAAAGATAAGAAAATGAGATTTTGAGAAATTATTATCTTGCTGTAGGACATTATATTATTGGGAAAGAGTAGAGTATAGCGCTTTTAAAGAGTATTGGATTGGATTACAGACAACCTAATCGTTTGCTTAGAGTTGTAAAAGAAAGTAAAGAAAAATAATTTGATGTTCCAAAAAAATTAGGGGCTCGCACAATACTATTTTTTGTAATTTTTTTTTCCTCCAATTGTTTTGATCTTTCCTTGGTTAAGTCTTGGGAATGGGAAAGTAACAGTGGTTGGCTCTAAACTGAAATTGCCTTTAACTGGTTGTGTGGCATCAGTCAACTTCTCTGAGCTCTATTTAGATTCCTCATCTGTATAATAGCAGTAATGACACCTATACTGTACATGTGTGTAAGCAGTAATGGAGAAAATGTGAAGACCTTAGCAAAACTGTATTAAAAACTCAGCAAAAAGTAGATAGCACAATTTTTGGTTAGCAGAAACAAATTTAGAATTCATATCTGTGTCTCTCTAAAGCCTAGCCATTGAATTGCTGCACACAATGCCATCTACATTATTTTCCGGGTAGTTCAAAGTGATTTCTTGGCATCATACACATATGTCTATGGTTATGCTGCTTCTCTCCTTTTTAAAAAATTTCCTGTACTTTTTATAGAAAAGTGAGGGATAGCAGCTGCCAATAGGTGTTTCCTAAGAGACTAAGAGTGTTTACTTCAGTGTCTAGAAAATGCTCCCTCTTTTTGTTTTTAATATCTTGTGAAAAAATATTCAATAGTCCATTCCCTCAGGCAGTTTCAACTTATTCAAATTCCTGAGGGAAATTTTGAGGTGAAAACTGCACTCGGATGTGTTTCTCTTGAAAGAAAGTGATGAGGAGCAAGGAGTAGATTTCACCAGCCATACTAGCTAAGACACCCGTGGAGAAATAATTCGCACCACCCTTGGCTGTAGGCTCTAGTTTTTACAAATATAATACCTGACAATGTTTTCTTTCAGCATCTGTTTACAATTGGGAGCCAAATTCTAAAAACTCAGTGAGTATTTATAGGTTGTGGCAAAGGAGGTCTGAAATAGGACAGACCACAGCCTAAGTCACTTACCCATTTTGTCAAGAATCAGTGATACCCAAGGACCCACTACTGTGGATTGGATAACAATGAGATAATTGTATTTTTACTCTGTTTTTAACAACAATGACTTTCAGGAAAAGTGGCTTGACATTAGCTAAAATTTCCCCCCTTCAAATGCCTTCACAGTTTATAAGCCTCTGCACAAAAATAGTTGAAACTTAGAACGATTGCAGTCAAACGATGTTGATTTCATATATTTTCCAAAGTAGAACTATTTTTCACATTAAACTGAAGTAGTCCTCTAACGTAAAAAATAGATTAAATTGTTGCTCCACTAGAATACATTTATGTTGGCAGTGCCCTCAGCAGTCAGGATCTGTCTCTCGCTTCAATAGTATTTGGACGGAGCAGACCCAGGCCGCCCCTTCTTTCAGCCTCCAGCCACTCTCCGGCATCTTATCCAGTCACCACTTTCGAAACCACCTCTGAGACCAGCCTACACACCAGTTTCATTTCTACCTTAACTCCGTATTGCCAAACAACCATGAGCTCCCAAATTCGTCAGAACGATTCCACCCAGGTGGAGGCTGCGGGCCTCCCTCTACACTTACCTCTCGCTGGGCTTCTGTTCCACCGGGACAATGTGGCCCTGGAGGGCGCGGGCCACTTCCACTTGTTGGCGGAGAAGGAGCCCAAGGGCTCAGAGCGTCTCTTAAAGACTCGGTGGCCGCATTCTCTTCAGGGACGTGCTGAAGCCTCCCCAGAGGAGAGGGGCACGGAAGTAGCCAGGGCCTTGGAGGGAACCTGATCCAGGCCCTTGTGGAGCTCCCTGCCCTGGGTTCTACCCTTGTAGACCCTCAGCTCCGTGACTTCCGGGAGAACCACTTCCGGGGTGAGGAGATGAAACTCCTCAAGAAAATGGGTGACACCTGCCTCACCTCCGCAGGCTGCCGGCTCCCAGGCTGGGCTGGGGGAGTGTCTCTTTGAAAGGCTCACCCTCAAGCACGACTAGGAGGAACCCAGAGGCTTAGGAGGGGCTCCTCTGCATCTCTGTGGGTCTGACTTTTACCTGAGACTCTCCCTGAAACCACTAGCCATTCTTCCAGCCACCCTGAAGCCCTCTCCCATGCATTGGACCAAATGGAAACAATAAAGCTTTTAAAGCTTTTTGCAGAAAAAAAAATTATAAATTCAAATTTAAACTATTTACATATGATAAGTCTACCTATGAAAATAATGAGCCTGTTTTGATATTATTATTGTTTGTGATGGGTGACACTTGAAGTTAAATATCAGTTTCAGTATTCAATTTATTTCTTCTAATTTTTTTTTCTCAGGTATACAATATCAAACAATAGGAATCCACACAAATCAAAGCAAATGGAAATAGTTCCCATAGGACTTTTGGTAACTTCAGGCCCTGCTAACTTAAACAAATGATGAAGTTTGAAAGGGAAATAGGAGACTTTTGTATTAAAATTCAATAACCTCTCATTCCTGGTCAATAGCATAACAGAAAGTACTCAGAGCTGAAAAGTAAGCACAATGCTGACATTCCAATATTACCAATTTCTACTGACAATTAAGTGGCTAAGAGCACATGTGCCTGAGAATTAAATGATGTGCAGTTTAGCAGGCTCTCATGGGCTTCACAGTGAGCGTCTCCGGGCAAGTGTAGATGAGCAGGCATGCACATACCTGTCTTAAAAAATCGCCTACAGGATGTCCCCCTTTCTTCTCAAAGATCTATTTATAAAAAAACAGTCTTGTGTGCACAGAGATAGCAGGGGAAGAAGCCTAATTTCTGAAGCTAGCATGGTAATATTCAGTGGTATAAGTGAGTGTTTAGAAAATATTATTTGATATATATTGGAGCCCATTAGAGTCCTTTCTAAACTTTTCACTGTTAATATTACTTAAAAACATATTAAAATCTGAATCAGATTTAGGGGACCCCTGAAACTCATGGAGAACCCGTTTGGAAACCTTTGCTCTACTTCAGTGTTATCATCTGCCAGTTGAAGTAGTGAGAGACAGAAAGGTATTTTAATAAGAATTGAGATTCCCTTGCCTTTATTCCAGCTTTAAAAACAAATTATCTAACATTTGCCTCGGTCAAGTGTTTCTCAACCTACATGATTTTTGCCAACATGGGACATTTGGCAATGAATATCTGCAGACAGGTTCTGTTGTCAGAACTGTAGGTCAGTGCCAGTGGTCATATTGCAAGGACAGGTCAGGCCCCAACAGAAGGAATTATGCAGCACAGAATGTCAATAGTCCCAAATTTTAGAAACACTGCATTAGACCACTAATGTTAAATTAAAATTTAAACTCTATGGATAAATCTTATTTCCATATAATCTCACATTATGCAAATGGGAGCTCGAAGTGATTCTGAAAACTACATAATATTTGGTACTTAAATATTTTTTAAATGACAAAAATTACACATAGCACAGATGTCTCGAAGTTTCTAAGATTGCTTGGAATAATTTCCACATAACCATGGAGTCTAATGATAATGCCGTGGTTTGAGAGACAGAACAATAACACAGAAGCTCCCTGTCCTTACATAATATTTCCCATTTTGAATGGCTCCTGGTCAATGCAGTCTCCAGGCACTCTGCTCTGAAGCAAGGTCATGAACCTCCATACACTCTGGTATTTTTTTAATACAAAGGTTCGACTTCCATGTATTGTAACAGTCACATAATTCACTCTGATTGCTCCCTGCTTCAAAAATTATCTAGACTACTTGAAAATGGCCTTCTTTGACATGGGATTTTGTAGGTCATTTATTGCAAGATGCAATCTTGTCTCAAATTATATCTCTGAAAGTAACAGCTATTTTATCATTACAGGGCCTTTGATATATTTTTTAAGTGAAACACACACACACACACACAACAATCCCACAAGCAATTGTTAAGTGTAGTTTGGTCCGATGAAGATTTGTATGATGCATAATTACAAAGCTCATAAATACATATGTTATGTTGCCCTTAACGGTGATTCCTAAGGGAGGCTTTTTAGTATCACTGAGCTATGGAACACTAGACGTTGAAATTCACAAGTTAATGGCTGTCCCTTTTCTGAAAGCCCACTAGATTTTCACACTATAACTCTTTGCCTCAATCAACAACTCAGCTGTTGACAAGGGCACTTAAGCTAGTCAGACAGCAAAAACACCAAGTACATCAAAAGCCAGTAAATAAGGAAGAAAAATAATAAAAGTAAACACAGTAAAGAACTTTAGGCATTTTATAATGCTGGCATCAAATAACCCAGTTGAGTTTTCCTATATCACTTACGCTTTAAGGTATATTTTGTCTTTAACATATATATTTTTTAATCTAGTTAAGTGAAAAAGTTGATACTTAACACCAAATGTTATTTTAATGGAAAGTTCTTAAGTCTTATACCCATTATTTTAATATGACATTGTCTTTGGATTTACTGATTAAAGTTCATTTGAAATGTTATCGATGAGAAAATTGATTTTTATGACAAAATTTTCAGTGAAGATATTGATTTTTATGACAAAAATAAGGAGCCATTTTTCATAAACATTGAAGGCACATTCAGAACATTTTCCTGAGTCATTCTCAGAAATGAGGCCATATTCCAGGTAAACTAGAGTGCTTTTAGCTAATAAGCTCTGCTTTAAAACCCAGCACTCGTCTCTATTCAGAACCTGTGTTCCAAGCCAAAACTCATTTGCAATCCTGAGTCACTTGCTCTCAACCTGTCCAGCACATTAAAACATAAATCCATGTCATACTGATATACACTTTGGTTTATGAGTTTGGGTGCCCTTTCTTGGCTATGCATACATACTCTACCAAAGGAATCCTTGTTAAAAGGTAAAGATAAAAATTATAAACAAAAAAGTGACACCAAATACATATCTATCAACAAGTGAATCTAAAAATCAAGTGAATAAAACATCTGAAGAACAGAATAAACTGGTGAATATAATAGAATCAGGGGCATAGAAAGGGAGTGGATTGACAATTGTCAGGGAGGAAGGTGGTGTAGGGGTATAGAAAGAGATTGGACAAAAATCTCACACCTATGGATGAGGACAGTGAGGGGGCAGGTAAGGGCATGGGGTGGGTGGAAACCGGGTGAAGGGGAGGTATGGGAGGAAAGAAGAGGAACAGCTGTAATAATCTGCACAATAAAGATTTATTAAAGAAAAGAAGTTGGAACATAAAAAAAGGAATCTCAGACATAAATGGGGATTTAAAAAGTCAAATATGGCAGTGCAAATAGAATACTTTAATGTAGCAATTATTATTAGCATAGTTGACTCAAGAAGAGCAGAGTATCTTTGAAATTCATTTTAGGGAAAAAGTTAAAGAATGTCGGTATATTGTCATATTTTGCATAGAACATATATTCAGTTATCTCTTTGTAAATCATTCTATTAAAAAATCATTGGAAACGAAAACTAAAGATACGGCTTTGAATCCTTTAAAGCCTGGTGAATTATACTTTATTTGCAATTACAGAAATTCATGTTTAAAGCTACCACAAAGTTGACAGTAAAAGGAACAGGAATATTTTATAAGCATAAATATCTTCTAGTTATTGGGACACTCTTATTCTATTCCCATGGCCCTAATTTTCCATGTTCTATATTCTTTGGAAATGACTACATTTATAAGTGTATTTTATTCTACACAATTAACATTATTTCATTACTCTTTCCTTTAATTTTGAGACAACAGAGTACAATGATTAAAGGGACGAACATATTTGAATTTTAGTCTTATTTCCATTGCACCACTGAACTAGGAATTTTTTGCATCTGTAATATAACACTATTAATAGTATTTGCCACATAGATTTATTAACAAAATAAATAAGATAATTCTATAAAGCAGTTAGCATTGTGTTTCCACATAGAAGGCTCAATAAATGATCATTACTACTATACTGGTTTGAAATTAGTAAATTTAAAGTTTAATGATATTAAATAAGAATGATCATGATTCTAGATAAATGGTAGAACCATTATTTTATGGGCCTCTTAGTGTAAAGGGAAGAGCCTTCCCTTACACACACACACACATACAATAGTACCACTAAAAACTTCTAGAGCATTCAGAGGAGGAAATTGATTTTCCCTTGAAAGAATGCAAATAAGTCCCTCTGTATTTAGAAATAAATGAAATATTACAACCATTCTAAGGACTCAATGGAAAGATGTAGAATTATATATAATTGGTAACAAGGGTTACAAATTAAGAAGAAATTATTCCCTATCCTACTTGTCTATGTAGAACAAGGGAAAATGTAAATGTTAGAAAGACTCCCTAAGGCCGATAATTACCAGAGATCGGCCCTTAACTATGCTTATTAAGTATTATTACCATTTCTTTAATGAGGACAGACCAGAAACTGATACCATATGATGCTATATATTTTTTGTCATTATCTAAAATATACATTCTAAGCTGTCTATATTTTGGGTATCATTTATCTCAAGGATACTTCTAGTTACCTTTCATCCAATACAACATTCCTGAGGTTTTACTCTGTGCCCTCTACTATGCTAGGAAGCACTGAGAATATATTATAACCAAGATAGACCTTGTCCCTGCCCTGGGACACTGTAATATAAATATTAGGGAGATCAATATTGTTCTAGTGATTTTAAGCATGTTCAGTATTAAGACAGAATTCGACAAATAAAGGTTCTTTAAAGTCGAGAGGAGCAAAGAGACTGTATATAATGGTAGGTAGACAAAATAGCATGTGGGAGAACCTGGCTGGACTCAAGAGTAAATGTGGTCCCATTAAATTCCTAAAATAATTGCAGTCTGTAGAGAGAGAGATGTGGTGAAGTCGTAATGAGATAAAAGCAGAGGGCTGGTACCAGCTCAAGGAAACAGCTTCATTGTGGACCAAAACCATGTTTAAAATAGTCTAAGTGCCTTTGGGCTTCCATAACAAAATATACGGATTAGGTGCTGGTGTTTAGTCCCCTAACATCAGAGTCATCAGGAGCTGACTGCTCCCCAGACAGATATGACACTAGGCAAAGCGGCATCTTCAGACACCAGCAATTCTCAGGACAGGTTGATAGCAGTGACATGTTACTGGCAACATTCCCAGCATCTGGGGAACTAGGTCCAAGTCCTGAAGGAAAGATCTTGGAGGCTCTATGCATGATCCACTACAGAATTCAATTAATGTTAATTATTTAGTATTAGGCACTGCCATTTTACTTTCACTTTAAGTGGACTACAATTAGATAAGAGTGAGTTAAAGCCGAAACCAGTTTGGCTCAGTGGATAGAGCGTCGGCTTGCGGACTGAAAGGTCCCGGGTTCGATTCCGGTCAAAGGGCATGTACCTGGGTTGCGGGCACATCCCCAGTAGGAGATGTGCAGGAGGCAGCTGATCGATGTTTCTCTCTCATAGATGTTTCTAACTCTCTATCTCTCTCCCTTCCTCTCTGTAAAAAATCAATAAAATATATTTAAAAAAAAAAAGAGTGAGTTAAAATGTGATACATATGCAGGAGTAATCAAACTACTAACAATACCAGAAACAAGAAATGTTAAAAAGAAACCCTGAAAACGTTGATCCACTTTGACTCAACAATTACATACCTAGGAGTGTATCCTAAGGAAATGATAGGGATGCACAAAACTCTTTAAATGGAAGATTGTTTATTAGAGCATTATAGTAGAAATAAAAATTGAAGCAAGGTAAATGTCCACTAGTAGTGAATGAACAAATGGTATATCCATCATTGAATATATGGTGGTACATTCATAAAGTAGAATATTCTTCAGTCATTAATATAATGCTGTCAACAAATGTTTATTGAAATAAGAACAGGTTTATGGTATAAAAAAGCAGGTTATAAAGTCTATAGACTACATAATATTTTTGATACACACACACCAAAGATTTTTTCCAAAGTATCAATGATGGTTATTTTGAAACTTGAAGATATGGGATATTATATTTTCTTTGTTTTACTTGTTTGTATTATATTTTTTCCTTTGCTATTAAACATAGTATTCATATGAAAAAGTATTTATAATGCCTACATTTAGTCTACATAACATTATAAAAGGAAAACACATGTACTCACCTCCAGACCAAAAATATATAAAATTTGACATATGTTATATGGCATATTATGCTAACATAATAACTATAATATAAAATAAAATTAATACAATCTCAATGCACATGAAGTTCCAATATTGTCTCATCAAAATAAGAAATATAAGCATGGTAGATGCAAACAAATTTTACGGAGAGTTCCTAAATTGGTCTAGAAGTGAAGTGATTTGGTCAAATTATATCGAGCCAAGGTTACAGATTTGAATTGTTCAAACATAGAGACCAGTAGTGGTCTAGTAGTTACCACTGCAGGCTCTGGAGTAACTCTAGTTAGAGATTCAATTCCTTCCAAACTGAACAGGATATTCTGTATATAAGGAGAGTAGCATTCTTTAATATAGACGCTATATTGCTATTACGCAGTGTAAGTATGTAGTCCAGACTTTTGGTGTCCTTTACTTTTGCAAGATATTGTTTTATTTTATTGTATGTTTTACCATTAAGCTATCTTACTTTTATAATTTAGTTTTTCAGTCTAACTTATCAGACTTCACATTCACATTATTGTTATTTTACTAGTTTCAGCAGCTAACTACTAAGATAAAATTTTTGCAATATCCATTATGTCTTGGATTAGTTAATTAATCCTCTGAGCTTTTTGTTATCTGAATATTTTACGAATGAGATGCTGGAAAAAGGCCATGGCAGAGCCTTGGGGCCATATGGGGGATGTGAAAAGTTTGTCTCCTATCTGCTCTTCAGGGTCTAGGTAGGCCATCATCAACCCCCACCTTCTCAGGTTACAGGAGTTTCTCTACAGACTGAGCTGAGTCCCTCTCTGGGAATTGTCTTTGCCCCAAGGAGCTGCCTGACCCAAACTCACAACCCCTCCTCCAGAACAGCCCACACCCCACCTTCTTGACTTATTATGTGGCATTAGAAAGGCCCTGTCCCCCTTGTTTCAGTTCAGTTCAATGGTGAGGGGCCATCCTAGCTTCCGAGCTCCGTGTGGAACCAGACTGAGGCATCAACCGGAATTGTATTACCACTGTTCCACTTCCTCCCCTAATCAGCCCTCTGTTCCTCACCCCTAAACACTCTCCAGGAAATTCCTGCACTGAAATCTCTGTCTCAGAATGCTTTCCAGATCATCTCACTTCAGACGAGTCTGTTTATGGCTGATAATGTACATTTATAAGGATTTCATAAGATTTGTTAACATGTTGATAAAATTAATATATGTAATTCTTACAGCATCTCTCAGAACTTTTTGATTGTTTAATAATTCCATTACGTGGTTCATTTAGCATTACTTGCTCTTTCTCAAACCTCACTATTCCCTAGGACTCATAATTTTCTCTTTCAAAAGTCTACAATCCCTTTGTATCACCAAAATGCTTCCTAGGGTGTAGTTAATTGACTAATAGAATCCAGATGTTAATCTTTTTGTTTGTTTTTCTGAATCTCAATAAAATATTTGCATAAATGGCTTATACCTTTACCATTTTTATGACTCTCAACAGCAGCCCTACTAATTCTGTAACCATATGCCACTAGACCTACTACTTTATTATTTCTACTTTTAAAATGCTAAAGCAATACTACTAAATATCAAAGACTTTTAGAGCATTTATTTGGCAGATATGGTGTTAAGAACTTTATGTTCATGATTCATTTAATCTTCTAATAATCTATGAGGCATAGTCATCATCTCCATTTTGGAATTGAGAAAACTAAAGTACAGAAAGATTAAATCACTTATTAAAGGTCATACATTTACCAATTAGTATTGCTGGGATTTCAGAGTCTGCAATTTTAATCATTGCAACCTTGCCACTTGAAATTTTTTCACATATATTCAAATCCATCTGGACCTAAAAATTAGCACCTTAGAAAGTTAGGTGTTCTCTTTTTTTAAATGTTTAAGCATAATAAATTGCCCATTTTTTTCTGAAAGTCCAAAATCTGTAGCTGGTCTCAAGAGCCATCTGTCAGCTATCGTCTCAGTTGGTAGGAGCATTGTCCCATATACCAAAAGGTCATAGTTGGATTCCTGGTCAGGGCACTTACTTAGGTTGTGGGTTTGGTCCCTGGTGGGGGAGCATAAGAAAGGCATCCATTGAATGTTACTCTTTCATATTGATATTTCTCTCTCTCCCTTCCTCTCTCTAAAATTAATGAACATGTCCTCGGGTGAGGACTGAAAAAAAATGGGCAAAGGGCCTGAAAAGACACTTATTCCAAGAAGACATACAAATGGCCAACAGATATATGAAAATATGCTCAACTTCACTAGCTATGCAAATCAAAAAATTAAGAATAGAATGACCCAACAATCCTTCTGTTGAGTATCTATCCCAAACACTCAAAAACATTTATTCACAAAGATATATGCGCCCCTATGTTCATTGCAACATTGTTCACAGTGGTCAAGACATGGAAACAACCAAAGTGTCCTACGATAGAAGATTGGATAAAGAAGATGATATACATATATACTATGGCATACTACTCAGCCATAAGAAAAGATGAAATACTGCCTTTTACAACAACATGGATGGACCTTGAGAATTTTATGCTAAGCGAAATAAGTTGGTCAGAAAAAGCCAAGAACCATATGATTTCACTGCTATGTGGGATATAAAACTAAAACACTTAGACAACAGTATGGTGGTTGATAGGGGGTACTAATGGGTAAAGAGGTCTGAATATCTGGTGACAGATGATGATTTGATTTTGAGTGGTGGGCACACAATGCAAAATACAGATCACATATCATATAAATGTATACCTGAAACCAGTATGATCATATTAACCAATGTCACCCCAATAAATTTCATAAAAAAGGAATATGCATGCTAATGAAATGAACATTTCAAAGGCAACATTTCAAAAATTATTATTTTAGTTAGCAATAGTCATATTTGCATAAATTTAGCATAATAGCTTAATTTAAAAATGTGTTGCATATTTCACCCCATTAACATTTTCTCATATTTTTAAAGGAGAGTGTGGTGAATTAATGTGGGAATATTTGCATTATCTTATAAATAACATAAGCATTATTGAACAGAAAAAGGGAGCCAAGTTTTTTTTTAAATTTTGTACATATCTAATAATCATTTGATTGTGTGTCTTTTCATGCTTTTGCTTCATTGCTTCTTTATACTTGTAGAAAATACCTATTACAAAGATACATAGTGAATTATTGCTGCCAAAAAATACAAATTTTCTTAACATAAGATGCTTTTATTAGTATATTTTAATAACACTTCAAGCAACCAAAATTAATTCTAACTTAATTTTAATATGTTTAATAAAATAGATACATATCATTATATATGGATATATTTTTATATACACATACAATTTAGTGTTAATGAACTGAAAATGATATAGAAAACATATAATCCAACCCAGCTGGCATGACTAAGTGGTTGAGCATCGACCAATGAACCAGGAGGTCACAGTTCAATTCCTGGTCTATCTCTCCCTTTCCCTTCATCTCTGAAATCAATATATATATACTAGAGGCCCAGCGCACAAAATTCATGCACTTGGGGGGGGTCCCTCAGCCCAGCCTGTGCCCTCTCACAGTTTGGAAGCCCTCGAGGGATGTCCAACTGCTGGCTTAGGCCCGCTCCCTGCCACTGCACTTGCCAGCCATGAGCCCGGCTTCTGGCTGAGCAGCGCTACCCATGGGAGCACACTGACCACCAGGGGGCAGCTCCTGAATTGAGCATCTGCCCCCTGGTGCTCAGTGTGCATCATTACGACCAGTTGTTCTGTCATTTGGTCGATACGCATATTAGCCTTTTATTATATAGGATGTATGTATATATGTACCTGTGTACATATATCTTATCTAATAAAGAGGGAATATGCAAATTGACCATCACACCATAACAGTCAAGAAGGTTGTGCCCACAGCAGAGGCAAGGGATCCATAACACAAGATGGCTGCGCCCGTAACAAGCCTTAATGAGCAATCAGCAGGGACCTGAGGCTGCATGGCGCTGGGCCCCGCCGCCTGGTGGGGCTTGACAGGGGACCTCAGGCAGCACCCCCCTCCCCAGCGGAGATTGATGAGGGACCTCAGGCCATGTCCCCAGCCTGGCACCAGGCTGGGGGACCTCAGGCTATGCTTCTCACTGGGCAGGGCTTGACAGGGGACCTCAGGCCACATCCCCCACCTGGCAGAGCTTGAAGGGGGACCACAGGCCATGCAGCCCACCTGGAAAGGCTTGATGGGGGACCTCAGGCTGAGCCCCTACCCCAGTGCTAGGCCAGGAGACCTGAGGCCGTACCCCCCACCCCAGTATCAGGCTGGGGGACCTAATGCCATGCCCCCTGCCATGCAGGGCTTGACGGGGGACCTCAGGCCATGCCTCCCACCCATGGGGCTTAACGGGGAACTTCAAGGTGTGCCCCCTGCCCTGGCCCAGGCTGGGGGACCTCAGGCTGTGCCCCTCTCCCTGGCATCAGGCCAGGCGACCTGAGGCTGTGCCCCCCACCTGGCAGGGCATGACAGGGGTGGGCCAGCCAGGTCTGCATCTAGCCCAATGGGGTGAGGCCAGCCAGGTCTGGTTCTCGTGCAATTTCAAGGTGCATGTGGGTGTACGGGGACTTGACTCTGGTTCCTGTGGTTCATCCCAGACTCTGATAGGAGGAATATACATTTGACTAATTTTCTTTCATCTCTGAAACTTCTATTATAGAGAAAGGGCAAATAGCAATATTAAAATATTTCCTCTAATTAATTCCCTTTTAATGTGCACAAAGTTCATGTACCAGGTCACTAGTACATATATAAAACATATAATTCAATAGAAATAAAATTTTAAAAATTGTAGTAAACATAGTAATGTATAACAAAAAAACTGTATTAAAAATGACCCATAAAATATTTAATATATCTTTTTTAATTGATTTTAGAGAGAGGAAAGGAAGGGAAAGAGAGATAGAAACATCAATGATGAGATAGAATCATTGATTGGCTGCCTCCTGCACACCGTCTACTAGAGATTGCACCAGAAACCTGGGCATGTGCCCAATGGGGAATCGAACCATAACCTCCTGGTTCATGGGTGATGCTCAACCACTGAGCAACACTGGCTGGGTGCCCATAAAATATTTAGATGCAATGTTTCAGTAAAATGTAAAAGATAAAATTAATTATAATCAACACCATAGAGCAATATCATAGTAAATAATTATATGTTAAATTGTTGTATGTTACTAATAATGTAGAGAAAACTGCCACGTACTAAGGAAGTTTGCCATTTAAATCTACAAAGCTGAAACTGATAAAATAATTACAGAATTTGAGGAGTCAAAAAATCATCTGATAGATCACAGGCCCAGCTGCTAAATGGCATATGAATTCACAAAACTGATACTACTTTCTTGTGATTCCAATGAAGATCTGAAGCTTATCACCAAAAGCAGTGCACAATGAACAGTGCTGAATTATTGACCATGACTCACAAACAGATATGAGTAAGTTTGCGGTGTGAGCCTTGACTTTGAGCAAGTCACCTGACATCTGTAAACACTGTGAAGTGGGGATTGTAATATCAACCTCACAGGTATTTTATGATATTAAATTATATAATGCATATGAGCGTATCTAATCAGAGCCCAACAAAGGTTAAATACTTACTAAATGTATCATTATTATCATTATATCCATTGTTGAATAAAAGTCCCTTCTCTTGCCCCTTGTATTGGAAAACACAGAGACACATATCCTACAGTAATTCCCAAAGTCCCCCATGTGGATTAAACATTTCCAGATGAACACATTGGAAACTTGCTTGATACTGTACACTTTATTGGCTGCCTTCCATTTCGTTTCACTTCTCATTCTCTTTTGTTTCATTGATCACTTCCCAAATACTGCATTCAGATCTTTGCTTAAAGTTCTTCTGCTGAGTATACCAAACAAGAGAAGTTGGAAATACCACTTTAATCAATGTCATCTAACAAGAGAGTTTGGACTTCATTCAAGGCAGAAGTATAAAAATTTTGAATGTAGGGTTATATAATATGAGTTGTTTTGAAAGGAGGTAGATCTAGAGGTAGACTACTAGATGGAGTTAAAATCCGAAATTCTGGAGAAAGGGAAGGCACTTAAGAATCTATAATAATAAAAGCATAATATGCTAATTAGACCACACAGCTGAATAACCTTCTGACGTCATTCCAGACATCCTTCCAGATGAAGCCACAGCAGCGGGGGCCGAGGCAGAGGTGGTTAGGGGTGATGAGGCAGGCAGGCAGAGTGGTTCAGGATGATGAGGCAGGCAGGCAGAATGGTTAGGAGCTAGCAGTCCTAGATTGCAAGAGAGATGTCTGACCGACAGTTTAGGCCCGATTCTGCAGGGATCCCTGCAGGATTGGGCCTATACTGGCAGTTGGACATCCCCTGAGGAGTCCCAGATTGTGAGAGGGTGCAGACCAGGCTGAAGGACTTCCCCCTCCCCCCTGTGCACGAATTTCATGCACCAGGCCTCTAGTTTATAACTGGGTACAAGTATGATGATAAGGATTTGAACTAAACTTAAGGTAACAAGAGTAAAGAAATGAAACATAAGAAAAAGCGTCTAATAGGAAAAAATCAACAAGACTTAGTAGTAAGTTGGGAAGGTTAGAAGTCAAGCAACAGTGACTATTCATATATTGAATAAATGGAATAAATTAATATATATTTTAAAAAGACATAAAGAGAAGAGGACATCTTTTGTGATGACTGTCAATGAAGGGATTTTCTACTGAAATAAAGAATAAAAGAAAAAAAACATACAAATTTTCAAAATTATGTGAAAGAGCAGCAAATTAATGGGTGTAGAGCTTGTCAATCACACGCAGTCTCTTCCAAGGAATTATTTTACCTTTATTCTGAGATATCATTTGAGTTTTTAAAGTCATTCTTTACTCATTAACTGCTTGTTTGCTTTTCTGTTCAAACATTTTGTTGTTGTTTCTAAGTCCGTATACTGTGGTATTAAGTTCACTAAAAGGCAAAGATAAGTTGTTAGCTATAATTATATCCAGATTAGTAAGAAAGAGAAAACAAATACTGTTATAGCTGTAGACTGGCCCACATATCTGATTTTTACAGAAACAACATTACTCTTTAGGAAAAAAAGAAGCATTCATTTGCTATATGGCATGATTTCAGGGCTATAATGAGTGCCCTCAAAATAGTCCTCATATATAGAGATAACAATTAAAATTTAAAAACTCACCTGTTAACAATTCATGTCTCTGGGTGGTTATTTTTTCACCTTATTGTTTTAACATTGAATACACAGTAGAAGTGTACATGTCATTAATTATGGAGGGCAAGGAAAATAGATGTAAAAATGCTGCTATAAATTCCATTTTAGACAAACTAAAAGAGGAAGATAATCTAAAGCTGAACTGCAGTGTTCTTAAAGTTAAACAGCTGTAATAGAATGAGACATGTGGCAGGGAAGAGGCCCCATTCATGGAACAGACATAAAATGTGCTACAGCTTTTTCAAACAAAATATTTGACAGCAAATGAAAAGATAAAACAAAGTAGTGTCTCATTTCCTATGTGAAAAGAAGTGTTTGCTATGTTCTGTGAATTGTCTGAAAGAGAGAAATTTTTCTTATTCTCTTTTTCTTTATCTCTTTCTCCCAAGCAAAGACAACTCATGCTACTCAAATTGTAAAATATGTAGTGCTGCTTTTTTAAAAATAATGAGGAGAAAATACAAAAAAAAAGATGGGGAAAATAAATAATAAAAGAAGAGAAAGAGAGAAAAAGAAAAGAAGGGAGAATGTATGGGGGCAAACTAGATAGGCAACCACAACCACAACAAATATTTAATACTATTGGCCCTGTGCATGAAATCTATGCATATTAAAAGGGAATTAATTAGAGGAAATATTTTAATATTGCTATGTGCCCTTTCTCTATAATAGAAGTGTCAGAGATGAAAGAAAATTAGTAAAATGTGTACAAAAATCTCCCTCCTTTCAGAGTCTGGAGTGCACCACGGGACCCAGAGTCAAATCCCCACCCACCCACACACGACTCGAAATCACACGAGACCCAGACCTGGCTGGCTCCACCAGGGCAGGGGGTGCAGCCTCAGGTCCCCCGTCAAGCCCTGCTGGTGGGGGTGCGCAGCCTCAGGTTAAGCCCCATTGGGCAGGGAGTGCTGCCTTAGGTCCCCAAGCCTGGCCTTAGGTCCCCTGGCCCCGGCTCTGGGGCAGAGGGTACAGCCTCAGATCCCCCAGCCCCAGCACTGGGCAGGGGGCATGGCCTCGGGTCTCCCAGCCCAGCCTCCGGTCGCCTGGTCTGGCCGCAGGTCCCCCAGTGCAAGGGCATGAGGGCATGATGACCATTTGCATATTAGCTCTTTATTATGTAGGATTGTTTTGTTATATGGCTACTGTTGCTCAGTGGTTGTGCATTGACCCATGAACCAGGAGGTCATGGTTCGATTCCCAGTCAGGGCACATACCTGGGTTGCTGGCTCCACCCCCAGTAGGGGACATGCAAGAGGCAACTGATCAATGTTTCTCTCTCATCATTGATGTTTCTATCTCCCTCTCCCTTCCTCTCTGAAATCAATAAATATATATATATGTATAGAGGAGAAAAACCAAGATGGCGGCATAGGTTAACGCTGGAGATTGCTGCCTCCAACAACCACTTCAAAAAACAACTAAAAACGGAACGGACATCATCCAGAACCACAGGAAGGCTGCCTGAGTGGAAATTCTACAACTAGGAGGAAAGAGAATATCATACCCAGACTCAGAGGAGGCGCAGTGCTGAAGTGAAATACTGAGGCGCGGAGCGGGCTGGCGGCGGAGGGCTCGGTTGTTGTTTTCAATCGGGAGGGAGTTTCAGACTCTGAGCTCTGGATCCCGGCGAGTCTCTAGGGACCCAGACTCAAATGGGAGAAGCGGGACTGTCTGCCTTCGGTCGGAAATCGAAGTCAGCTTTCTCTCCGAGGTTTGCAGCGGTTGCTGGGACTCTGAGAGGCAGAGCCCCTAGAGACGGAACTGAGAGCAGCCATAACTGCTTGCTCTGCCTGCCCTGTAGATCCCCAGGGACCCGCCCCGCCCAAGCCCTGGGCAGAGCCATTTGCCGGATAGCCTCAGGCAAAGGCTAGATTAGCACCACCCTAGAGATCCAGCACAGAAGCTCTCCCACTGCAGACACAGTGGACTCTCATAGCCAGTTAGCCTGGAGGTCAAATCACCCCCACTATTGCCGACAACAATCAAGGCTTAACTACAACAAGACTGCGCACAAAGACCACTAGGGGGTGCACCAAGAAAGCATAAAAAATGCGGAGACAAAGAAACAGGACAAAATTGTCCATGGAGGATATAGAGTTCAGAACCACACTTTTAAGGTCTCTCAAGAACTGTCTAGAAGCCGCCGATAAATGTAGTGAGATCCTCAAGAAATCTAATGAGACCCTCGATGTTGTGATAAAGAACCAACTAGAAATTAAGCATACACTGACTGAAATAAAGAATATTATACAGACACCCAACAGCAGACCAGAGGAGCGCAAGAATCAAGTCAAAGATTCGAAATGCGAAGAAGCAAAAAACACCCAACTGGAAAAGCAAAATGAAAAAAGAATCCGAAAATACGAAGCCTCTGGGACAGCTTCAAGTGTACCAACATCAGAATTATAGGGGTGCCAGAAGATGAGAGAGAGCAAGATATTGAAAACCTATTTGAAGAAATAATGACAGAAAACTTCCCCCACCTGGTGAGAGAAATAGACTTACAGGTCCAGGAAGCTCAGAGAACCCAAACAAAAGGAATACAAAGAGGACCACACCACAACACATCATAATTAAAATGCCAAGAGCAAAAGATAAAGAGAGAATCTTAAAAGCAGCAAGAGAAAGAAACTCAGTTACCTACAAGGGAATACCCATACGACTGTCAGCTGATTTCTCAACAGAAACTTTGCAGGCCAGGAGGGAATGGCAAGAAATATTAAAAATGATGAATAGCAAGAACCTACAACCAAGATTACTTTATCCAGCAAAGCTATCATTCAGAACTGAAGGTCAGATAAAGAGCTTCACAGATAAGGAAAAGCTAAAGGAGTTCATCACCACCAAACCAGCATTATATGAAATGCTGAAAGGTATCCTTTAAGAAGAGGAAGAAGAAGAAAAAGGTAAAGATAGAAATCATGAACAACAAACATGCATCTATCAACAAATGAATCTAAGAATCAAGTGAATAAATAATCTGGCGATCATAATAAAATCAGGGACATAGAAAGGGAATGGACTGACTATTCTTGGGGGGGAAAGGGGTGTGGGAGATGTGGGAAGAGACTGGACAAAAATCGTGCACCTATGGATGAGGACAGTGGGTGGGGAGTGAGGGCGGAGGGTGGGGTGGGAACTGGGAGGAGGGGAGTTATGGGGGGAAAAAAGAGGAACAAATGTAATAATCTGAACAATAAAGATTTAATTAAAAAAATAAAAATATATATGTATATATATTACATTTAGTAAATTAAGTAAAAAATAAAATTCAGTTTCTAGTAGCCACATTACAAAGTTTAGAAATAAAGAGTATCTCAAAGCTATACAGTACCAAACTGAATATTGGCCGTACCGCCAATCTGTTCCTCCCTTAGGTTTTCCCACTGAAGTACTTGACACTGCCATTTCCCTGAGGGACAAGGTAAAACCCCTGAAGCCAACCTTGACTCCGTTTACCTTCAATCCCATATCCAGTTACCAGGAAATCTTAATATGTAGAAACCTCACCACCTGTCACCACCTCTGCCATTAAATCTCTAGGCATCCTCTCCCCAGTCTTATTGATTCTTCTTATTCCACTGTTAGTGCCTTTACACTATTTTTCAGACTATTAGTCTAACTCATCTTTTTAAATATGACTGTGGTACATATTTGCTCAAAGTTCCTCAAAGGTTTCTCATCACACATAAAAACTATACTGAGACCAAAGTGTGACGTCATCTGGTACCTGCCCTCTCTGTGAACTCCCCCCACTGTCTCCCTCTCAGGGCAAAGCACCCAGGCTGTTTTATCTGTTCCCTGGATACAGGAGGTGCTTCTCCCATGCAAGGCTTTGCCTTCCAGTCCCCTCAAAGTTCTTCCCCAACTACCTACATGGTTGTCTACCTCATCTTCTCCTTGAGGTTCTCTTGACCTCCTTACATAAAATACCCCCCTCTCCTCCTATTTATTCATTTTTGTTTTCTCTTAACAAGCCCCACTTTCTTTTTTTATTTTCAGAACTCTTGCCACACTGCAAATTACCATAGCAGAGTGGTGGAGACCACACATGGTGGAGTTATATTTCCCAGGTTTCTCTGTTTATGAGCTGTGTAATCTTTAGTGATTTTCCTTTGACACTCTGTACTTTTATCTAAAGTGCTAAAAGTGGGTCCTCCTTTCCAAGATGACCAAGAAAAGAAGGAATAAAAGACTGAGGCCATGTGCAGCCTATTCATTGCATCAACTGCGCCCGGTGCGTGCCCAAGGACAAGGCCATTAAGAAGTCTGTCATTCGAAACACAGTAGAGGCCGCAGCCCTTAGGGACATCCCCAAAGCAAGTGTCTTCACCTCTGTGCTTCCCAAGCTGTACGTGAAGCTGCATTACTGTGTGAGCTGTGCCACTCACACCAAGGGAATCAGGAACCAAAGCCTGGAAGGACGGAACACCCTCACCCTGATTTAGACCTGCGGGTGCGGCCCCACAACCTCCACCAAGCCCATGTAAAGCTAAGTCCTTAAGGAGTGAAGAAAGGTTCTCTGGGGAAGAAATAGATGGAAATTGTACTTCAAAAAATAAAAATAAAAAATAAAGTGCTAAAAGTGCCTGGCTCATAGGAAATGCCTAACATTAAGTTATATATTTTTTTTCCATTAGAGTGAAAGATACATAAGAAGAGATAATATATCAGTTTATTTACCACTGTCTACCTAGATCCTAAGTAAATTAATATGTAGAGAGACAAAAGTTAAAAAATATGCACATAGACACAAGAAAAAACCAACAAATGTTAGAATTAAATAAGAATAACTGGAATAAATGTGGAACTAGGACACTTGAGGGAAGGTTATATTAAAGAAAAAATTCACCTACACTACTTTAAACTAAATTAAATTAGTCTTTTTGTGTCACTCATTTTGTATCACATTTATGCATCCATCTTTTCATTTACTATTTCCTTTGGTTAAGTCTAATTCACCTTCACTTCTCAGAGGCAAAGCAGGTGACCCTACAATGTTCTGTTTGAAAGCATGCCATATAATGCAATTTAGAGAGATCCATGTCAGTAATTAGGAATCTGGTTTCATCTTGACTCTACTACTACCCAGTATTGACATTACTTTATTTCTCTCATTTTTAGTACATTCATGAACAGAATAAAGAACTTGGAGTATGTAGTTTCTATTAACCTTCTAGCTTTGTAAATTGTTGCATTTTTGTGATTTGCTCTGGCTTTCCTCTGAATGTTTTCTCTTTGTCCTCAATTGGCACAGGTAGAAGGAATCTAACTAATGTTAATATTATGGTAAATATAGCATAATTGCAAAGATAAATATAATGCACAAAATTATATGCTATACATGTGTATTCAGTGATAGTTGAATTTTCTGCTATTTGGATTAGTATTGGTAATTATTTCTTATCTTGCTCAACCAAATATGGTGATACAAATCATTGCTAATTGATATGAAAGATGAATGATTTGAAAATGAGTCAGTGAAATTAAATGAAGTAGAGACAAGGAGGTTTCCAGATAAATTAAAAATGGGCAAAACAAGGAAAAACGAAGACTCTATAGCCATCGTGGATGTATTTTTCCTGCAGCTTCAAACTCTTTCTGATTTTACAAATTAACGAAAACTGCTTCCTGGTAAAAGGGGTAATGGAGTGAAGCAAGAAACGTTTATAATCCTGAATCTTTTTTTCCAGACATCTGATTCAGTTAGGATGTGCTGTCTTGAAGTGACAGAATATCTGAAGAATTTTGGCTTAAATGAAAGGCATTTTTATGTTGTCCTTTAACAGAATTCTAGAAGTGGGAAATGTCACACAGGGGGCTTCAGTGAGTGGTACAGTGAGGCCTTTTCAATCATTTTGTTTTCATCTAGGGGGTAATCTCCACATAAGAATGCGTTAGCCCTTTAAAATAATAGCAACATTTTAGTCTCTGTGCCTGAGAGCCTGAACTAAAAATAGGCATAAGAAATAAAGTCATAATAATAAAATATATAGGTAGAAAATCATTAAAGAAAATGATCACTTTTAGGTTCTAATCTTAATAAGGATGTTAATGATAATAACATAAAAATATAAAACTCTAGAGCAGTGGTTCTCAAGCTGTGGGTCGCGATGCCTTTGGCTGTCGAGTGACCCTTTCACAGAGGTCGCCTAAGACCATCCTGCATATCAGATATTTACATTATGATTCATAACAGTAGCAACATTACAGTTATGAAGTAGCAATGAAAATAATTTTAATGGTTTGATTACAACATGAGGAACTATATTTAAAGGGCCAGAAGATTGAGAACCACTGCTATAGAGGCTATTCTAATAATTACATATTTTATCTTATCAAGCCATCATAATAAGCCTATGAGGTAGGTACCATTACCAACCCAATTTTATAACCAAGGAAACAGACATGGAGAAGTTCAGTTACCTGCCTAAAGTCATAATACAAACAACAAACATAGTGCTAGAGCCAAGGTAGCCCTTGATTTTTACATCATGTTGATTCTTCGTGTGGATTTCAGTCTTTTTTGGTGTCCAAACACCATGACTCTCTCATGTTCTCTCTGCTCCTTTTTAATATATACATTGCTTTTGTCCTCTCATGTTTTTAACATTCATAAGCCAGAATTTAGTTCTTAAATCTTATTCTATTCTCACCTCGCAGCTAGTTTACTTGTTGATGCTGAGCTACAGCAATGTGTTCCAAGGAACAATGATCCTTTATAGGTTAAGTATCCTATGGCAGCCGGAGAAGCCTCTTGCCAATGGCATCACGTCTTAAATGAGACTGAGTTCTGTAGTCACCACAGAAGGACTTCAGAGTTCTCATGCTGTTGGCACTGAGCTATTTGGGACCATGTGGTAGCTCTGCTCTGTGTGCTACTGAGCAGAATCTGAAATAACTCAAACCCTCTGGAGCTTCACCCGAGAAAACTTACAAAGACCTGATAGAGAAAGTTCTTCCCTTTAATGGAGCACGCTGCTGAGTATCCTGATGGCAAGCTGTTTTCAAAGATGGGGGCAACTTCTTCTATGACAAAAATTATTTTCCAGAAAAGCATAAAACTATACAGAAGGTCACCTTAAACATACTGCCTTTAACATACAGGACTATAGAAGATTTAAGCTGTCCCTAAATGTTTTCTTTTGATGAATGTGGTCAGAATGTGCACCATATCTCTATCTAATAACCAAGGGAAGGAGTATTCATTCTTTGATTTAGTAGCCCTGCCACTACCTCTATCCACCAGCACAGACTCTCCAATTTCTCTTTTACAAGAGAGTAGGGAAGAGGGGCCTATATCTAGAGATAATAGATCATGAAGGAATAGTCCTATTTCAAAGAAAGATCAATAATCTCTTAGGATATAAGTAATGCAGTCTTTCTTTGATGCATAATAGCAATGTGTTTTTAAAATACAAATAGGATAGTTTCAGTATGAAAAAGGGAAGTTTTATATATGTTTATAACTACATATAACAGATATTTTGTGTGTTTGTGTGTGTGTGTTGGATGTGAGAATAATTAAATATATTTTCTTATAAACATACTAGAGGCCTGGTGCACAAAAATTTGTGCACTCGGGGGGGGGGGGTCCCTCAGCCCGACCTGTGCCCTCTCGCAATCTGGGACCCCTCGGGGGATGTCCACTTGCTGGCTTAGGCCCAATTCCCGGGGGATTGGGCCTAAGCTGGCAGTCAGACATTCCTCTGGCAGCTTGGGCACCCTTGGGGGATGTCTACTTGCCAACAGGGAGCAGGCATAAGCTGCAGTAGGACATCCTTAGCTGTTGAGGATGAGGAGAGGCTCCCACCACCACCACTGTACTGGCAGCCATCAGCTTGGCTTGTGGCTGAGCAGAGCTCCCCCTGTGGGAGTACACAGACCACCAGGGGGCAGCTCCTGCATTGAGTGTCTGCCCCCTGGTGGTCAGTATATGTCTTAGTGACCAGTCATTCCCAGTTGTTCTGCTGTTAGGGTCAATTTGCATATTACCCTTTTATTATATAGGATAGAGGCCTGGTGCATGGGTGGGGGCCAGCTGGTTTGCCCTGAAGGGTGTCCCAGATCAGGGAGGAGGTCCCACTGGAGTGCCTGGCCAGCCTGGGTGAGGGTCTGAGGGCCATTTTCAGACTGGCCACACCCCCTTCAGGGTGGGGGTCCCCACTGGAGTGCTTGGCCAGCTTGGATGAGGGGCTGAAGGCCGTTTTCATGCTGGCCACACCCCTTTCAGGGTGGGTGTCCCCACTGGGGTGCCTGGCCAGCCTGAGTGAGTGGCCGATGGCTGTTTGCAGGCTGGCCAAGCCCCCCAGCAAGGATCCTCACCCCATGAGGGTGTGGCCAGCCTGGGTGAGGGGCTGATGGCTGTTTGCAGGCTGGCCACAGCCCCCAGCCACCCAAGCTCCCAGTGAAGGCTGGCTGGAAGCAGGTATCTGGGATTTATTTATCTTCTATAATTGAAACTCTGTTGCCTTAAGCAGAGGCCACAGCCAGCCAGGGCAGGTGGGAAGCTTGGCTTTCTCCATCGCCGGGGTAACCAAGCCTCCTGCTTGTTCCAGCTCTGTGGTTGCTGGCCACCATCTTGGTTGGGTTAATTTGCATATAGTTGCTCTGATTGGCTGGAAGGCGTGGCTTGGGTGTAGCAGAGGTGCAGTCAATTTGCATGTTTCTCTTTTATTAGATTAGATATGTACTTAGTAATCACCTAAATTTTTGAGACATATTGCACACTAGTAAACATTTTTGAAGATATTAATCCAAGGATAAAGTCCTAATATAAGAAAAATGCTTAATTACTTGTTACTCCCACCCTTTCTGTTATAGAGGTTGCTGCATAAATACAATATAGTTCATTGTGCTAGGCCACAGGAACATGGATCTTATTTTTATTACTAAATATGCCCAGCACCCTGGTCAGCTTCTCAGATAATTATATTGGCATCATAATTGTAAACCACAAGCAAATATTAGGAACTTAACTTCTTCATTGTGCCTTGCTAATTGCAAAATAATCAGTTGAAGGTTTTTATGATTTACATAAAGAAAGTCTGTTATCTTTATGGTTTCCTGTACTACAGACGAAATCATACAATAGTCTTAAGATACAAGAGGAAATACTAAGTGAAATAAAGACGTATTTGGATAAGTACTACAATAGTATTAAACATGTCCAGGCAGATTTTCACAAAGAGACAATTCAGAGAAGAATGCAGAAGGGGTTTGAAATATTTGGAAAAACTGCTAAAGTGAGGTAGGAATTAGAGATACATTTAAAAGAAGAAATGGAGATTGACTTGGAAATGGATCAAGGATTTACTTTTATTATTGTGATTTAAAGGACTTTTCAAGCATTGCTTCTTCCATGATTTGCTGAAATTACCAAAAGAACAAAACATTGGTACTTAGCAAATCCTATTAATCTACTAAAGAAATTCATTTTAATTCAACTATCAGCTTGTATATAAGTTTTAAGTTGTGTTTAGTTAGTGCTCAGCAACCTAGCCAATAATCCAAAGTAGTTATAGTGGATTATATATTGTTATAGTAAATGAAGGACAGAGGATCACATACATAAAAAATGATGTAACCCGTTTTACAATTTTTTCTCACTTGAAAATCAAGGCAACAAGGGTATTTATATGCCTAGGATGTCTATCTCAGGCACATAGATGCAAACACTGGCAAAAAGAAGTTGGTCAGAACACAATGAAAATTCTAAAGACTATGGACGAGTCACCGACAATATCTGTTACAAATAGAAAGTGTAAAATGTGGAAGGGAAAGCATGAAATTCTGCATGGTACATAATTATAATAATTAAAATGGAAGAAACTCCAAAAAACTCTTTTTGGGGGTGTGGTGATGAATTTGTTAATGAAGATTTCTTGTCTCTATTTAGGATTCTCATTTATGTGAGTGGGGTGTTTCTGTATTAATTTTTTTTTGTAAGTAAGAAAGAGAAATTCATTTTTCCTTCAATGATTAGAGCAGGGGTCCTCAAACTTTTTAAACAGGGGGCCAGTTAACTGTCCCTCAGACCATTGGAGGGTCAGACTATAGTTTAAAAAAAAAAAACTATGAACAAATTCTTATGCACACTGCACATATCTTATTTTGGAGTAAAAAAAACAAAATGGGGACAAATACAATATTTGTATTTGCATGTGGCTCGCGGGCCATAGTTTGAGGACCCCTGGATTAGAGTTACTAATTAGCCTCTGGTACCTTATATCATTATTCAGTAAATAAATATTTATCAATCTCACATTATTCATTAGGTATTGTTAAGATACAATCATGAGCACATGATTAGAAAACAGTGTATATAGAGTGCTTGACAAGAGCTCTGAAGAAACTAAATAGGGAGATGTGATCAAGAGTGACATGAGGGGTCAAAAGAGGCCTCCTCTTGCAAGAGTTAATCTCAACAATGTGACCTTTACAGGCCTACGAGAAGGAGCAAGTCAAGCAAAGGTTTGGTAAAACCCACCCTAGTCAGAGAGGTGCTTTCTCTTAGCAATTTTTATAGCAGGGCTCCTCGATCAAGGCCAGGGCTACCAATAGCGCTCCCTTTTGGTCACCACTACAGCTATTGAATCAAAATATATGGACATGGAAAGTATCTGCTTTTTTCCAGAAGTTTTCAACAGAATTGTTACTTAATCTTAGGATCTAAAACAACCTGTTGGGCTCTTGCAGAAATTATTTTCTAAAAATACATTTCACATAAAGTATAATATTTAAAAAGTAAGTGTTACATAAGGAAACAGAATGTCAACAAAATGACTATAATTGTACACAATTGTATAATGGACTATAATTGTTCTATGGAAAGAGTTAGACTGTATTCAATACAAGATGATTTTGTTGCAAAGGTCAAAATTTGATGTGATTTCTTATGGACAATATAAATTTTATCCTGACAAACAATCAATTGGGTCATTTTTGTTTTCTGGGTCTTGGGCTCTGTATCTTTCTGAGTAAAGAATTGGATAAGTATTTAATGTGTCAACCACATTTTTCGTTATACGAGTAACACAATACCAAAACAATCAAATGTAGAATTTCACATTTTTAACTATTTGTGCTAGAAGTAGCTTTTACCTGCTAATGCCATGAATCATGTATAATACTCAATACAAATAATAAAGAATAACATTGTCAGAGGCCAATTGTTTTGACTGCAAGGAGGGTTGGTACATTTCTTCCCTGGGGAATAAAGAACAAAAACCAGGTCAGATGAACTTCTTGAATGTCTTATATTTTTCTCTGTTGCCCAGCTTCCTGGGTATCACTGTCTTATATTTTTCTCTTTCTTCCCAGCCACAAGAAGACAACACATAGAATACTATTTAAGGCTCATCTAAATAGATGGATGAATAGATAGATAGATACACAAGGTGTGAGAACAAATGAACATCAACCATAGGGTGAGGCCTCACTGGTGAGCTAGTGCAGGGTTTTCACCTCCTGTATTGTTGGGGTCCTGCCCCAGCACGTGCAGGGGTTCCCAAAGGTGTGGACGGAGCGGGCGAAGAAGGAATGACACAGAGACAGCATTCAGTTGATCAGCATAGCGAGGTTCTCCCCCCAGGTTCTCCAGCCAAGTTCTGTCTTTATGGTCTTGTTACATCTGTATTTATACCAGTTGATTTTAATCCCATCAATTCTATTCCAAAGGTTAGGGCATTTCTTATCTCCACTCCAAGGTTACTCTATTGTTCTATTAAGCTACAAGGAAGTATCTGAAGGAGATTATCCTAAGTAAAGATTGTGTAGTTTAAGCAGGATTGTTCGTAGTTAAAGTGATTACCCGCCTGGCACTTAGTTAAGGTGTTTTATTCCCTCCCTAACTCCAGGGAAAAATCCCCACCTGGGGAAACAACCTTTCTCAAGAGAAGTGACCTTGGTTATAACTCATAGCGCTAGGAAGGGGAGCAAACATATTAAGAACAGTATGCCATATACACCAAGTCCCTTGAAACATATGCTGTGCAGATGTTTCTTCCCTGCAGAGACTGTGTCAAGCAGCAACGATGGACCGGCTTCTGGCAAATTCCCCCTTTTTTATTTTGTAAATGATAGCGCGTGTAAATCAGCAGCCACCTCTTGGATTGGGTTGTTTAAGACTTGGAAGAAGACTGACAAGCAATGATAGCAAGCATAGCAATAAACATAGTGGATGGAGTGCACACAGAGCCTTGTAGAAGGTTGCTGGCCTATTCAGTCAAGGATTTTAGCTGTCCTCAAGTTGGTGGTTTGGTTGTCCTTGTTGATCTGCCTAGTGGGCGGCATCACTGGTGATGGGCTTCCTGAAGTGTCAGCGTGTTTAATGGCTGGATCATGGGTCCATCAGGGCCATGCTTGATGGTGGTGTGGGCGTCCGAGGAGGAGCCAGTTGTGCCCTCTGGGTCAGCTGATATGGATGATACCGATGAGGAGGAGGAGGGGGTGGAGATGAAGGGTAGTAGAGAGAAAAAGAAGAGAAAGCAAAAAACTACAAGGCATGGAAGTATTTAGAAAAAAAAGGGAGAAGAAAGGAAAGAAGGCAGCATCCTGACAGAGCCCTTTCCTTCAGCTGCCCCTTTCCCTGTGGTCCAAGGTAGAAATGGGAAACAAGTCCTGTTGCAGTGAGAGGGCAGCTGCTTCAGCCAGTCTCTCTCTTTACCTGGGTCCCGATCTGAGTTGGGTGTGGGAAGCGAAGCAGCCATGGGGGCAGGAGACCTCCCTCATAAGGGGTGAGGGTTCAGGCCTCTGCAAAGTTGGTGGGGGTGAGGGTCTGTGCCCCACCTCTGTTGACCCCTAAGTTGTCTCCTGATGGCCCCTCTGCGACTGTGCCTGTCTTAGGATGTTCCTTCCCTGAGGAATCTTACCCGTCTCTGGCTAACCAGCCATCCTCCGGGGCCAAGCAGGGTGATGTGAGGTGTGCAAATGAGGGAGGAACAGCGCCCCACTGCAAGAGGTTCAGTTGTCTCCTTGGTAGCCGATGCCCCCGTGGCCTCCACGCCCAGCACCTGCCTTGGGCTTCCCTCGCCTGCAAATGGACTGTGAGAAGACGGTCCCCCTTGACACAAGGGCAAGAGGGGCCAATACAGGTCAAGGGAGGCATGGCCTGTCAGCATGTAGTCCCGGGACAGGGCTTTCTCAGCCCAGGATGTCAGGCTCTTGACACAAGACAACTCCATGTATGGGGCATATACCAGACACCACCAGTCATGGCAGAAAAGGGAGGTGCCCTTCCTGGAACAATAAGGAAGAGAGATTCTAGAAAAGGCTGTGTTCAGGAGAGAAAGAGAAAGGGCAAAGAACCAGCAAACAATTAGTCAGATTAAAAAAATAAAAAAGAAAGAAAAAGGAAAGGAGAAGTGGGGCAAAGCTGGGACATAAGGACAGACAAAAGGAGGCACATTTGATCCTCCCAATGGACAGGCGGTTCCAGCTCAGGGCTGCACATCTGCTGCCGACAGGCACTGGTGAAGTGTGCTAACTCGGCCTCCCAGGGTGACGGTCCCCAGGAGGGAGGCAGAGGCTGCTCCTTCTGGAAAAATACAAAACACAACCTCTTCCCCACATCATTACTAGATCTGGTAAAACTCTTCCTGGTTTGTGTATTCATCTACCAGGCCGAGTCAGCAGAGGCTATTGTACAGGAGGCCCGATGCCTTTTGGCTGCTGTACAACCCTCTGCATTGTGTTTTTAAAAAATTTAACATATAACATTCTTCTCCCCCTTGTTTTTATAGAAAAGGTTTATATTGATGGAATTCTCAGTTTTTCTTTTTGTGTCAAGAGCTAACTTTGATGTGTTAAAACTAAATAAACTGCATTTACTCAATCCAAAGCAGGCATTAAAAAGAAAAACCCCAAATGCTCTCTTGTATCCATTTTAAGAGTAGGATTGGCGCTTTCCTCTATTACCTGAGTCCTGATCTATCACCCCAGGGAGAGCTTGCCAATCCTTTACTTTCCCGGGGTGGAAAGGCTGCAGTGGGGTTAAGGATCAGGCTCCTTGGGCCTACCTTCTCCCATGCCTCTACATTTACCTTTCCTTCCTCAGAAAAGCATGGACTTACTTCTTGTATAAAATGTTCTGTCTGACTGGGAGTAACCTTAACTCCTCTGCTAGCAAGTATATGTGTTAAAAGTTCAATACGGAGTCTTTTTTTTCTTTAGACTCAGTATGGCACATCTTCTCAATCTAAAGATCAATACAGAGTCTTCTTTCTTTGGACTCAGTATGGCACATCTTCTCAATCTAAAGATCAATACAGAGTCTTCTTTCTTTTGACTCAGTATGGCACATCTTCTCAATCTAAGTTCTGTACTATCCACCTTCCTACCCTACTTATCCTCTATAGGGGGGTCTTCAGCACCCTGGTGGAGTACTATCCGTCCTGAGTGTGGGGGTTCTCAATGGGGGAGGGGGGGATTACCTAGCGGAATCATGTTCGGGAGCCATCTGTTGGGGTCCTGCCCCAGCAGGTCCACAGGTTCCCAAAGGGGTGGACGGAGTTGGTGACGAAGGTATGACACAGAAACAGCGTTCAGTTGCTCAGCATAGTGAGATTCTCCCGCCAGGTTTTCCAGCCAAGTTCTGTCTTTTTATTTTATTTTTTATTTTTTTTAGAAAACACCAAATCTATATATACATCTACATATAATAATATCACTTTAAGCTGAAATATATCATAAATGAAACAAGTAACATTTACTGTTTGACAACTTAAGTATCAACAATTAAAATAAATCAAACTGGAATGAAATAAATACATGAACAAAAATCCAACAGATTGTACCTCGATTATATGTACTATTGTCCCAATACAAAACCAGTAGTATTCCAATAGTTAATAGTGATGGACAAAAATATTAACAGCATATTTTGGACTACAAAGGCTGTGAAAAAGAAAAAAAATGGTATTTTTATACTTTTAGCAATGTGGTTAGGAAGGAGAAATATGAAAACCCCCATAATTTCAGCATAACATGAACTGACTTGTTTTCACATAGATTTGGTGATTTTTTTAAATAAAGGTTTAAGTTTCAGCCCTCTACTATGATGTATCCCCTTTAAGATTTACACTTATAGTCAGAGCAAGCTTTCTGTAACACTCATCAGATTAGCAATGATCAAGTCAATCATCTTCGCAAATGTGTTAATCTTCAAAAATAGGCTATAAAAGTGCAAAACTATGGAAACAAAAATCTAGATTATGTACATATGGCTCAGCTTGTGAGCAGGAAAAGGGGTTAATAGTGTACGCTTTCCTGATACAAAGCACTTCACTGCAAGGCCAGCAGAATGATCTCAGGCCAGTCTCCCTGTCACATGGGAGTTAAGACTTCTCGTTCACATTGCATAATGAAAACAAAACAAACCAAAAAAAAAAAAAATCAAGATTCTTTTAGGACTTTAACCTTAAGACGAGAAACATTAACAGTGCAAAATTATTTTTCAAACAGTTTTCTGAGTAAAATGTTAAACCCAGGGGTTGCTAGAGAACTCAGCTACAAACTGCAAATTAAGGGGTGGGAATTTAAAACATCCAGTTGGCCAACTGGTGGCTCTATTCTCTTTAAAACCCAAATTGCATGTGTACTGAGAAAACGCTGTTGCTTTAAAATCAAAAATGGGAAGACAACCAAAGTCTAGAAGCAGGCCACTTCTTCCCCGGTTACCAGAAGGCTCGGGCCAGAAGTTCTTATTCAGAACCAACGTGTCTGAATATGCCCACTGTTGACCCCAATGCAGACACACTGACTTCCAATACAAACCTAAAAATTTCCCCCAAACTTTAATTTCCTTGAAAATTGCTTCCAATATCTGTATCATGTATAATTTAGCGTTTAATTTTGTATCTACAAATTTAAGCAAACACCTAAAAAAACTGACTTTTCCAACAAAAATGATTCATTTGAGAGGAGACTAATTTGAGTAGCTCCACATACACTTTGGTGGGTGTGCCGGCAGCTGGCTGCTCTGAGAGGAAGCGCTGCCCCCAGACACCCACTCCCCAGAGGGACCATGGAGCGCCTCCTCCTCGGTGACACCATGGCATTTGTAACAAAAGGGCACCAAATCAGAGTAGCTGACCTCGACATACGCAGCAATATGCACAGAGGGTCAATACTTCCATTAACAAATTTTAAGACAACAGACTGCAGACAATTTAACATAATGCAAATCATCAAAAAAAATTTTCTAAAACATACATCTTAAATGAAAGAGCACAAATAGCAGGAACTGCTCAGAGTGAGGAGCTACATGAGGAAAAGGAGGCGCAGGGTATTGAAACAAGCAGGTACAACTTATATATGTACAGATTTTACCTGAGGTGCAATCATTATATACTTTCTCCCCACCCACCCCCCAACCCAAATGATTCTTTTCAGCAGCGCTCAAGTATGCAAAAATTCTGCTTATTTTTTCAATTCTAAAGAAAAAAAATATTATTCAGGGACAAAACAGAGATTTCTCGTCTCCATTTGTACACAACTCAACTGTTCCAGCTATAGTTTTTATTGCTATTTGGTACAAAAGTTAACAGAACCACTTTGCAGCACGTGGTGCTCCTTGCGCGTGTGTACAGACCTCACAGAATATTTCAGTCGCTTTCACCACTCTCTTTCTTGAAGGATGAACTGACTCAACTTTATGGAGCACACATCCATCCATCAAGACCTTTCTTTCCCAAAATAGGAAATGAAGTTTTCTTGTCCTTTGGCCGCGAATGTGCATTCCCAATAAAATTCTCATAGTTTCTCTTTGGAAGCATGCTGCTAGATCAATGTTGCTAAGACACAGGCCTTTTTCCTTCCAGCGAAGCGCGGGGCGCAGGTGTAGAGCGGCCCGGGCCCGCCTTAGGGCTAGTGTAAGGTCAGCACATCCTCGGAGTCCATCTCGCCTGATGCCAGGAACCCCGGCTTGGAGGGCAGCACCTCCAACGGAGGGAACGCGTACTTCTGGGGCAGCAGCCCTGTGGTTCCGGGGTCCACCAGGTACTTGGGCAGGTCAAGGACCCTTTGGTCGTGGGGCCCCGGCTGCTCTGCACCCAGGACGAAGGGCCCGGCTTTCGGCCTCTTGGGAAGCGGCTCTCCGAGCTCCAGGCCGGCAACACCTGCGCTGCGGCCACAGAAGTAGTCTCTTCCCGGGGGCGCCCACAGGCCATCGTGCTTGGCTGCGAAATCGGCCGAGCCATGGATGGTGCTGCTGCTCGAGGGCTGGGACACGGAAACCACCGGGGCTTTGAACTTCGTCTCTGGCCTTTGGGTCTTCTCTGGGACAGGAGAAACTCCGCTTTTAGGAAACATCTCCGAGGGCTGCTGCCTGGAGGCTGGAGCCCCCTGCGCCCCGTTGCTGGGCTGTGGCCTGTGCAACTCCAGGTTACTGGGGGCTAAAGTGCTAGAGTCAGTCCCTGAGGCCAGAGGAGTCTTGCCTGGGCCTGCGGGGCCCGGCTTCCCCTTCTCGGATGGCAGGGTCTTGGACTGGGCTGGGAAGGTGGCCTTGGGCTTGGGGAAACTGGACAAGGAAGGCAGGTCTTCTCCCACTAGAGGTGGTGGACAGCTAGTGGGTCTGTTTCTAAGCCAAGACTTGTTTCTACAGTTTTTGTGACCGTCGGGATTGTATTTATGCTCCAGTCTCTGATGCATCATTAACACTTCTGGATAAAAGGTCTTGAAAGTACAAAATGGGCAGGTGATACTTGGGATTAAACTCTTGCTCAAAGAAATTGCCTGGCAACTGTGAAGCGCCCCGAGGGCTAAATTTAAAGGTTTCTCTTGACAGTCCATGGTGGGCTTCACTCTGCTGTCTGCTGCCACCTCTGCCTTCTCTTTGAGGCCAGCCTCGTCCTTGTGGGTGGCAGTGGCATCTGGGTGAGGATGAGGCGGAGCAGCCACTTCTGCTCTGCGAGGGAGGTTGATGGCCTGAGCTTCGGGCGCTGGTCTGTTCTTTAACACGTCCAAATAAGCAGGGGCAGAGTGTCTGCCTAGCTGATCAGCACTACCTTCAGTTGCATTTTTATTGAAATCCTGTATATCTTTGTGTACTGGCGAGAGGACAGTGCTGCCCAGAATATTCTGAAAGGCAGGGGCCATCCCCTTAGGTTGCTTGGCAGGTGGGCTGCCTTTCACATCTGTGGCACCATCGAAAAATCTTTTCAAATTTCTGGTTTGCGCACTGTCGGCAATGAGTAGTACATCTTCCGCTTCCTGGTTTTTCCCTTCGCTCTTGACCTCAGCGGCCACATCGACCTGCTTATCTTTGTGGTGTCTCTCCAAGTGATACTGTAGAGAGGTCTTCTGAGCTGCAGCATAGTCACAAAATTCACATGTGTATGGTTTTTCATCCGTATGCACTCTGAGATGAATGTTGAGGTCATAGTTTGAGCGGAAAAACTTTCCACAGTAACTACATTCTCTTGAGGATGTCAGATGCTTTATTTTGCCTCCATCATCATTTTGATCCAGATGGAGGCCTTCGGGAAGTCCGTCCGCGAATCCATCTTCAGAGCCTCCTTCTCGCTCTGTGGCTCCGTTTTCATCCAGGGTGCCGGCTAGGTCTGGAGAGCACGTCCTGAGCTGCTGGCCATCCACAGACATGGTGGGCGACTCAGCATCTGTCCTCTGGTCCTTCTTGTGGACTCTCGAGTGCAGGACCAGCTGGCGGTAGGTTCTGAACACCTTGCCACACTCAGAGCAATGCGTGGACTTCTTACTCTTACTGGACAACTTGGGGTCCGCGTCCCCAGGAGGCACTTCACCGTTGGCATGTCTAGGCTTCTCCTTATCTTGTGCTAGGCCTGTACAACCGGTCTTACTGGATCTGGACTTTGCAGAACCTTTGGGATGGCTTTTACTCCCGTTCCAGACTTCTCCAAGCTTTTCTTTGTCCGAATCATCATTGTCGGTGCTCCCTTCCTGCCTGGGCTGCTCCTTCGCCTCCCGGCAGATGGCGATTTCGCCCTTGGTGGCCAGCTGCCAGGCCTGGCAGGTGGTGAATGGGTCGAGCTGAGGTATCCATCCGGTGGGCTGCTTCCCGGTTTCAGGCTGAGCTTTGGGTCTGAGGTTTAAGAACTGCAGGAACTCGTCTCTTGGGGCTGACATCCCCGTCTGCTGAGAGTCTGCCTGGGGACTGCTGTCACCAGAAGCCTTGTCTTTGGTGTGTATCTTCCTGTGCTCAATGAGACTTTCTATATTTGGAAATAGGAAGCCACAAACCATGCACATCTTGAAAGGATAGGAGATGCTCTCCGCAGCCTGCTCCTGGACAACCTCGTTGATGGTGACCGGGCTTTCCAAGCCCTGCTGCAGCTTGCTCTTGTCCCCCGACTTGTCGCTGTGTGTTCGCATGTGGCTCTTCAGAAACCAGGGCACCTTGAACCTCCGTCCACACACGTGACACCCATAGGTGAAAGAGTCCTTGTGTTTCTTCATGTGGATCGCCAGGTCAAACGCAACTCTGAACGTCTGCCCACACACCTCACAGCTCAGGTCTTCATTCTCTTTGCCACTCTTGTCCTTGCGGGGTTCTGTTTGCACCTGGCCTTTATCTAGAGGGCTGAGATACTCTGCTTCCACGCACAGAACTGAGGGCTCACAGAGGATGGGCCGGTGCTGCAGCAGCACGTGCTTACTGAGGTCTTCAGAGTGGGTGAAGGTCTGCCTGCAGAACATGCATTCCAAGGGCGTGTAGCCTTCGATTTGGATGATGCTCTTCTCTTGCGTGGCTCTGAAAGGAACAGTGGTGGTCCCTTTTACTGACATGGCATCATCTAGCTCCATCTGGCTGCCAAGAGAATTGCCAGTAACTTCTGGTCCATCCATATACACTAAGTGGGATTGAGTTGGCATGTATCCTGTCATTTCAGGACTCTGTATAAAATAAGAATCTGGCTGAGGGATTTCTGGACTTGGAATAAGGCCACTTGTAATACTTGTCACTCACACCCCCAGCAGTCCTGGACTTCAAAACTAGAGCAAATAGTTGTTATAAAAGTTCAAAAGAAAATGTATATTCCTCTAACTTCTTATCTTCAGAAGTCTTAGGAAGCTCAATGACAGAGTGTCACTGGTTCTTTCCGCAATGCTTTGATTCAGCACAAAGCACTACTTCTCTTTGTCTCCACTGTGAGGGAATGAGTCGGTTGAGCAAGTCAATTCCAGCAAATCTGCAGACAAGATTTCCAAAACTTTCGGAAGTGGAGGCAGTGTCTGGAACCTGGAGACTCTTGCTCTCTGAGCCTGCCAGTCCACCTGGCTCGGAACAATCCTGGAAGAGAAGTGATTGCTTCTCAAACCAAAAAGGCCAAGTTCTGTCTTCTTACATCTGTATTTATACCAGTTGATTTTAATCCTATAAATTCTATTCCAAAGGTTAGGGCGTTTCTTATCTCCATTCCAAGGTTACTCTATTATTCTATTAAGCTACAAGGAAGTAACTGAAGGAGATTATCCTAAGTAAAGATTATGTAGCTTAAGTGTGATTGCTCATGGTTAAAGTGATTAATTACCCACCTGGCACTTAGTTAAGGTGTTTTATTCCCTCCCTACCTTCAGGGAAAAATCCCTACCTGGGGAAACAACCTTTCTTGGAGAGGTGACCTTGGTCAAAACTCATAGCTCTAAGAAGAGGAGCATATTAAGAACAGTATGCCATATATGCCAGGTCCCTTGAAACATATGCTGTGCAGATGTTCCTTCCCTGCAGAGACTGTGTCAAGCAGCAAGGATGGACCGGCTTCTGGCAAATCCCCCTTTTTTATTTTTTAAATGATAACGTGTGTAAATCAGCGGCCACCTCCCAGATTGGGTTGTTTAAGACTTGGAAGAAGACTGACAAGCAATGATAGCAAGCATAGCAATAAACATAGTGGATGGAGTGCACACAGAGCCTTGTAGAAGGTTGCTGGCCTCTTCAGTCAAGGATTTTAGATGTCCAAAAGTCGGTAGTTTGGTTGTCTTTGTTGATCTGGCTAGTGGGTGGTGTCACTGGTGATGAGCTTCCCGAAATGTCAGCGTGTTGAATGGCTGGATCATGGCTCCATCAGGGCTGTGCTTGAGGGTGGTGTGGAATCTGGGGAGGAACCAGCTGTGCCCTCTGCGTTGGCTGATATGGATGATACTGGGGAGGAGGATGAGGCGGAGATGGAGGGTAGTAGAGATAACAAGAAGAGAAAGCAAAAGAACTATAAGGCAGGGAAGTGTTTAGAAAAAAGAGGGAGTAGAAAGGGAAGAAGGCAGCATCCTGACAGAGCCCTTTCCTTCAGCTGCCCCTTTCCCTGTGGTCCAAGGTAGAAATGGGAAACAAGTCCTGTTGCAGTGAGAGGGCAGCTGCTTCAGCCAGTCTCTCTCTTTACCTGGGTCCCGATCTGAGCTGGGTGTGGGAAGCGAAGCAGCCATGGGGGTAGGAGACCTCCCTAATAAGGGGTGAGGGTTCAGGCCTCTGCAAAGTTGGTGGGGGTGAGGGTCTGTGCCCCACCTCTGTTGACCCCCAAGTTGTCTCCTGATGGCCCCTCTGCGACTGTGCCTGTCTTAGGTTGTTCCTTCCCTGAGGAATCTTACCCGTCTCTGGCTAACCAGCCATCCTCCGGGGCCAAGCAGGGTGATGTGAGGTGTGCAAATGAGGGAGGAACAGCGCCCCACTGCAAGAGGTTCAGTTCTGTCTCCTTGGTAGCCGATGCCCCCGTGGCCTCCAGGCCCAGCACCTGCCTTGGGCTTCCCTCGCCTGCAAATGGACTGTGAGAAGAGGGTCCGTCTTGACACAAGGGCAAGAGGGGCCAATACAGGACAAGTGAGGAACGGCTTCTCAGCATGTAGTCCCAGGACAGGGCTTTCTCAGCCCAGGATGTAAGGCTCTTGGCACAAGACCACTCCACGTATGGGTCATATGCCAGACACCCCCATTCATGGCAGAAAACGGAGGTGCCCTTCCTGGAACAATAAGGCAGAGAGATTCTAGAAAAGGCTGTGTTCAGGAGAGAAAGAGAAATGGCCAAAGAACCAGCAAACAAGTAGTCAGATTAAAAAAGAAAAGGGAAAGGAGAAGTGGGGCAAAGCTGGGACATATGGACAGACAAAAAGGAGGCACATGTGATCCTCCCAATGGACAGTCCGTTCCAGCTCAGGGCTGCACATCTGCTGCCGACGGGCACTGGTCAAGTGTGCTAACTCGGCCTCCCAGGGTGACCGTCCCCAGGAGGGAGGCAGAGTCCGCTCCTTCTGGAAAGATACAAAACACAACCTCTTCCCCACATCATTACTAGATCTGGTAAAACTCTTCCTGGTTTGTGTATTCTTCTACCAGGCTGAGTCAGCAGAGGCTATTGTACAGGAGGCCCGATGCCTTTTGGCTGCTGTACAACCCTCTGCATTGTATTTTTTAAAAATTTAACATATAACATTCTTCTCCCCCTTGTTTTTATAGAAAAGGTTTATATTGATGGAATTCTCAGTTTTTCTTTTTGTGTCAAGAGCTAACTTTGATGTGTTAAAACTAAATAAACTGCATTTACTCAATCCAAAGCAGGCATTAAAAAGAAAAACCCCAAATGCTCTCTTGTATCCATTTTAAGAGTAGGATTGGCGCTTTCCTCTATTACCTGAGTCCTGTTCTATCACCCCAGGGACAGCTTGCCAATCCTGCATTTTCCCGGGGTGGAAAGGCTGCAGTGGGGTTAAGGATAAGGCTCCTTGGGCCTACCTTCTCCCATGACTTTACATTTAAGTTTCCTTCCTCAGAAAATCATGGACATACTTCTTGTATAAAACGTTCTGTCTGACTGGGAGTAACCTTAACTCCTCTGCTAGCAAGCATATGTGTTAAAAGTTCAATACGGAGTCTTTTTTTTCTTTAGACCCTATATGGCACATCTTCTCAATCAAAAGTTCAATACAGAGTCTTCTTTTTCTTTGGACTCAGTATGGCACATCTTCTCAATCAAAAGTTCAATACACAGTCTTCTTTTTCTTTAGACTCAGTATGGCACATCTTCTCAATCTAAGTTCTGTACTATCCACCTTCTTACCCTACTTATCCTCTATAGGGGGGTATTCAGCACCCTGGTGGAGTACTGTCCGTCTCAAGTGTGGGGGTTCTCAATGGGGGGGGATTACCTAGCGGAATCCTGTTCTGGAGCCATCTGTTGGGGTCCTGCCCCAGCAGGTCCACGGGTTCCCAAAGGTGTGGACAGACTTGGCAAAGAAAGAATGACATGGAAACTGCGTTCAGTTGCTCAGCATAGCGAGATTCTCCTGCCAGGTTCTCAAGCCAAGTTCCGTATTTTTATTTTATTTTTTATTTTTTTGCAAAACACCAAATCTATATATACATCCACATATAATAACATCATTTTAAGCTGAAATATATCATAAATAAAAAAGTAACATCTACTGTTTGACAACTTAAGTATCAACAATTAAAATAAATCAAACTGGAATGAAATAAATACATGAACAAAAATCCAACAGATTGTACCTCTATTATATGTACTGTTGTCCCAAAGAAAAAAACATACAAAACCAGTAGTATTCCAATAGTTAATACTGATGGACAAAAATATTAACAGCATATTTTGGACTACAAAGGCTGTGAAAAAGAAAAAAAAAACTGGTATTTTTATACTTTTAGAAATGTGGTTAGGAAGGAGAAATATGAAAACCCAGAAATTTCAGCATAACATGAACTGACTTGTTTTCACATAGGTTTGGTGATTTTTTTAAATAAAGATTTAAGTTTCAGCCCTCTACTATGATGTATCCCCGTTAAGATTTACAGTTATAGTCAGAGCGAGCTTTCTGTAACACTCATCAGATTAGCAATGATCAAGTCAATCATCTTCTCAAATGTGTTCATCTTCAAAAATAGGCTATAATAGTGCAAAACTATGGAAACAAAAATCTAGATTATGTACATATGGCTCAGCTTGTGAGCAGGAAAAGGGGTTAATAGTGTACGCTTTCCTGACATGAAGCACTTCGCTAGGAGGCCAGCAGACTGATCTCAGGCCGGTCTCCCTGTCACACGGGAGTTAAGACTTCCCGTTCACGTTGCATAATGAAAACAAAACAAACCCCCCCACCAAAAAAAAAAAAATCAAGATTATTTTAGGACTTTAACCTTAAGACAAGAAACATTAACAGTGCAAAATTATTTTTCAAACAGTTTTCTGAGTAAAATGTTAAACCCAGGGGTTGCTGGAGAACTCAGCTACAAACTACAAATTAAGGGGCGGGAATTTAAAACATCCAGTTGGCCAACTGGTGGCTCTATTCTCTTTAAAACCCAAATTGCATGTGTACTGAGAAAATGCTGTTGCTTTGAAATCAAAAATGGGAAGACAACCAAAGTCTAGAAGCAGGCCACTTCTTCCCCGGTTACCAGAAGGCTCGGGCCAGAAGTTCTTATTCAGAACCAACGTGTCTGAATATGCCCACTGTTGACCCCAATGCAGATGCACTGACTTCCAATACAAACCTAAAAATTTCCCCCAAACTTTAATTTCCTTGAAAATTGCGTCCAATATCTGTACCATGTATAATTTAGCGTTTAATTTTGTATCTACAAATTTAAGCAAACACCTAAAAAAACTGACTTTTCCAACAAAAATGATTCATTTGAGAGGAGACTAGTTTGAGTAGCTCCACATACACTTTGGTGGGTGTGCGGACAGCTGGCTGCTCAGAGAGGAAGCACTGCCCTCAGACACCCACTCCCCAGAGGGGACCATGGAGCGCCTCCTTCTGGGCGACACCCTTACATTTGTAACAAAAGGGCACCAAATCGGAGTAGCTGACCTTGACATACGCAGCAATAGTCACAGAGAATCAATACTTCCATTAACAAATTTTAAGACAACAAACTGCGGACAATTTAACATAATGCAAAGCATCAAAAAAATTTTCTAAAACGTACATCTTAAAGGAAAGCGCACAAATAGCAGGAACTGCTCAGAGTGAGGAGCTACATGAGGAAAAGGAGGCGCAGGGAATTGAAACAAGCAGGTACAACTTATATATGTACAGATTTTACCTGAGGTGCAAGCATTATATACTTTCTCCCCACCCACCATCAGCCCAAATGATTCTTTTCAGCAGCGCTCAAGTATGCGAAAACTCTGTTTATTTGGTCAATTCTAAACAAAAAAAAATATTATTCAGGGACAAAATAGAGATTTCCCGTCTACATTTGTACACAACTCAACTGTTCCAGCTATAGTTTTTATTGCTATTTGGTACAAAAGTTAACAGAACCACTTTGCAGCACGTGGTGCTCCTTGCGCGTGTGTACAGACCTCACAGAATATTTCAGTCGCTTTCACCACTCTCTTTCTTGAAGGATGAACTGACTCAACTTTATGGAGCACACATCCATCCATCAAGACCTTTCTTTCCCAAAATAGGAAATGAAGTTTTCTTGTCCTTTGGCCGCGAATGTGCATTCCCAATAAAATTCTCATAGTTTCTCTTTGGAAGCATGCTGCTAGATCAATGTTGCTAAGACACAGGCCTTTTTCCTTCCAGCGAAGCGCGGGGCGCAGGTGTAGAGCGGCCCGGGCCCGCCTTAGGGCTAGTGTAAGGTCAGCACATCCTCGGAGTCCATCTCGCCTGATGCCAGGAACCCCGGCTTGGAGGGCAGCACCTCCAACGGAGGGAACGCGTACTTCTGGGGCAGCAGCCCTGTGGTTCCGGGGTCCACCAGGTACTTGGGCAGGTCAAGGACCCTTTGGTCGTGGGGCCCCGGCTGCTCTGCACCCAGGACGAAGGGCCCGGCTTTCGGCCTCTTGGGAAGCGGCTCTCCGAGCTCCAGGCCGGCAACACCTGCGCTGCGGCCACAGAAGTAGTCTCTTCCCGGGGGCGCCCACAGGCCATCGTGCTTGGCTGTGAAATCGGCCGAGCCATGGATGGTGCTGCTGCTCGAGGGCTGGGACCCGGAAACCACCGGGGCTTTGAACTTCATCTCTGGCCTTTGGGTCTTCTCTGGGACAGGAGAAACTCCGCTTTCAGAAAACATCTCCGAGGGCTGCTGCCTGGAGGCTGGAGCCCCCTGCGCCCCGATGCTGGGCTGTGGCCTGTGCAACTCCAGGTTACTGGGGGCTAAAGTGCTAGAGTCAGTCCCTGAGGCCAGAGGGGTCTTGCCTGGGCCTGAGGGGCCCGGCTTCCCCTTCTCGGATGGCAGGGTCTTGGACTGGGCTGGGAAGGTGGCCTTGGGCTTGGGGAAACTGGACAAGGAAGGCAGGTCTTCTCCCACTAGAGGTGGTGGACAGCTAGTGGGTCTGTTTCTAAGCCAAGACTTGTTTCTACAGTTTTTGTGACTGTCGGGATTGTATTTATGCTCCAGTCTCTGATGCATCATTAACACTTCTGGATAAAAGGTCTTGAAAGTACAAAATGGGCAGGTGATACTTGGGATTAAACTCTTGCTCAAAGAAATTGCCTGGCAACTGTGAAGCGCCCCGAGGGCTAAATTTAAAGGTTTCTCTTGACAGTCCATGCTGGGCTCCACTCTACTGTCTGCTGCCACCTCTGCCTTCTCTTTGAGGCCAGCCTCGTCCTTGTGGGCGGCAGTGGCATCTGGGTGAGGATGAGGGGGAGCAGCCACTTCTGCTCTGCGAGGGAGGTTGATGGCCTGAGCTTCGGGCGCTGGTCTGTTCTTTAACATGTCCAAATAAGCAGGGACAGAGTGTCTGCCTAGCTGATCAGCACTAACTCCAGTTGCATTTTTCTTGAAATCCTGAGTATCTTTGTGCACTGGCGAGAGGACAGTGCTGCCCAGAACATTCTGAAAGGCAGGGGCCATCCCCTTAGGTTGCTTGGCAGGTGGGCTGCCTTTCACATCTGTGGCACCATCGAAAAATCTTTTCAAATTTCTGGTTTGCGCACTGTTGGCGATGAGTATTACATCTTCTGCTTCCTGGTTTTTCCCTTCGCTCTTGACCTCAGCGGCCACATCGACCTGCTTATCTTTGTGGTGTCTCTCCAAGTGATACTGTAGAGAGGTCTTCTGGGCTGCAGCATAGTCACAAAATTCACATTTGTATGGTTTTTCATCCGTATGCACTCTGAGATGAATGTTGAGGTCATAGTTTGAGCGGAAAAGCTTTCCACAGTAACTACATTCTCTTGAGGATGTCAGATGCTTTATTTTGCCTCCATCATCATTTTGATCCAGATGGAGGCCTTTGGGAGGTTCGTCCGCGGATCCATCTTCAGAGCCTCCTTCTCGCTCTGTGGCTCCGTTTTCATCCAGGGTGCCGGCTAGGTTTGGAGAGCACGTCCTGAGCTGCTGGCCGTCCACAGACATGGTGGGCGACTCAGCATCTGTCCTCTGGTCCTTCTTGTGGACTCTCGAGTGCAGGACCAGCTGGCGGTAGGTTCTGAACACCTTGCCACACTCAGAGCAATGCGTGGACTTCTTACTCTTACTGGACAACTTGGGGTCCGCGTCCCCAGGAGGCACTTCACCGTTGGCATGTCTAGGCTTCTCCTTATCCTGTGCTAGGCCTGTACAACCGGTCTTACTGGAGCTGGACTTTGCAGAACCTTCGGGATGGCTTTTACTCTCGTTCCAGACTTCTCCAAGCTTTTCTTTGTCCGAATCATCATTGTCGGTGCTCCCTTCCTGCCTGGGCTGCTCCTTCGCCTCCCGGCAGATGGCGATTTTGCCCTTGGTGGCCAGCTGCCAGGCCTGGCAGGTGGTGAATGGGTCGAGCTGAGGTATCCATCCGGTGGGCTGCTTCCCGGTTTCAGGCTGAGCTTTGGGTCTGAGGTTTAAGAACTGCAGGAACTCGTCTCTTGGGGCTGACATCCCCGTCTGCTGAGAGTCTGCCTGGGGACTGCTGTCACCAGAAGCCTTGTCTTTGGTGTGTATCTTCCTGTGCTCAATGAGACTTTCTATATTTGGAAATAGGAAGCCACAAACCATGCACATCTTGAAAGGAGAGGAGATGCTCTCCGCAGCCTGCTCCTGGACAACCTCGTTGATGGTGACCGGGCTTTCCAAGCCCTGCTGCAGCTTGCTCTTGTCCCCCGACTTGTCGCTGTGTGTTCGCATGTGGCTCTTCAGAAACCAGGGCACCTTGAACCTCCGTCCACACACGTGACACCCATAGGTGAAAGAGTCCTTGTGTTTCTTCATGTGGATCGCCAGGTCAAACGCAACTCTGAACGTCTGCCCACACACTTCACAGCTCAGGTCTTCATTCTCTTTGCCACTCTTGTCCTTGGGGGGTTCTGTTTGCACCTGGCCTTTATCTAGAGGGCTGAGATACTCTGCTTCCACGCACAGAACTGAGGGCTCACAGAGGATGGGCCGGTGCTGCAGCAGCACGTGCTTACTGAGGTCTTCAGAGTGGGTGAAGGTCTGCCTGCAGAACATGCATTCCAAGGGCGTGTAGCCTTCGATTTGGATGATGCTCTTCTCTTGCGTGGCTCTGAAAGGAACAGTGGTGGTCCCTTTTACTGACATGGCATCATCTAGCTCCATCTGGCTGCCAAGAGAATTGCCAGTAACTTCCGGTCCATCCATATACACTAAGAGGGACTGAGTTGGCATGTTTCCTGTCATTTCAGGACTCTGTATAAAATAAGAATCTGGCTGAGGGATTTCTGGACTTGGAATAAGGCCACTTGTAATACTTGTCACTCACACCCCCAGCAGTCCTGGACTTCACAACTAGAGCAAATAGTTGTTATAAAAGTTCAAAAGAAAATGTATATTCCTCTAACTTCTTATCTTCAGAAGTCTTAGGAACCTCAAAGACAGAGTATCACTGGTTCTTTCCACGATGCTTTGATTCAGCACAAAGCATTACTTCTCTTTGTCTCCACTGAGAGGGTATGAGTCGGTTGAGCAAGTCAATTCCAGCAATCTGGAGACAAGATTTCCAAAACTTTCGGAAGTGGAGGCAGTGTCTGGAACCTGGAGACTCTTGCTCTCTGAGCCTGCCAGTCCACCTGGCTCGGAACAATCCTGGAAGAGAAGTGATTGCTTCTCAAACCAAAAAGGCCAAGTTCTGTCTTCTTACATCTGTATTTATACCAGTTGATTTTAATCCTATAAATTCTATTCCAAAGGTTAGGGCGTTTCTTATCTCCATTCCAAGGTTACTCTATTATTCTATTAAGCTACAAGGAAGTAACTGAAGGAGATTATCCTAAGTAAATATTATGTAGCTTAAGTGTGATTGCTCATGGTTAAAGTGATTAATTACCCACCTGGCACTTAGTTAAGGTGTTTTATTCCCTCCCTACCTTCAGGGAAAAATCCCTACCTGGGGAAACAACCTTTCTTGGAGAGGTGACCTTGGTCAAAACTCATAGCTCTAAGAAGAGGAGCATATTAAGAACAGTATGCCATATATGCCAGGTCCCTTGAAACATATGCTGTGCAGATGTTCCTTCCCTGCAGAGACTGTGTCAAGCAGCAAGGATGGACCGGCTTCTGGCAAATCCCCCTTTTTTATTTTTTAAATGATAACGTGTGTAAATCAGCGGCCACCTCCCAGATTGGGTTGTTTAAGACTTGGAAGAAGACTGACAAGCAATGATAGCAAGCATAGCAATAAACATAGTGGATGGAGTGCACACAGAGCCTTGTAGAAGGTTGCTGGCCTCTTCAGTCAAGGATTTTAGATGTCCACAAGTCGGTAGTTTGGTTGTCTTTGTTGATCTGGCTAGTGGGTGGTGTCACTGGTGATGAGCTTCCCGAAATGTCAGCGTGTTGAATGGCTGGATCATGGCTCCATCAGGGCCATGCTTGATGGTGGTGTGGGCGTCCGAGGAGGAGCCAGCTGTGCCCTCTGTGTTGGCTGATATGGATGATACCGAGGAGGAGGAGGAGGGGGTGGAGTTGAAGGGTAGTAGAGAGAAAAAGAAGAGAAAGCAAAAAACTACAAGGCATGGAAGTGTTTAGAAAAAAAAGGGAGAAGAAAGGGAAGAAGGCAGCATCCTGACAGAGCCCTTTCCTTCAGCTGCCCCTTTCCCTGTGGTCCAAGGTAGAAATGGGAAACAAGTCCTGTTGCAGTGAGAGGGCAGCTGCTTCAGCCAGTCTCTCTCTTTACCTGGGTCCCGATCTGAGCTGGGCGTGGGAAGCGAAGCAGCCATGGGGGCAGGAGACCTCCCTCATAAGGGGTGAGGGTTCAGGACTCTGCAAAGTTGGTGGGGGTGAGGGTCTGTGCCCCACCTCTGTTGACCCCTAAGTTGTTTCCTGATGGCCCCTCTGCGACTGTGCCTGTCTTAGGATGTTCCTTCCCTGAGGAATCTTACCCGTCTCTGGCTAACCAGCCATCCTCCGGGGCCAAGCAGGGTGATGTGAGGTGTGTAAATGAGAGAGGAACAGCGCCCCACTGCAAGAGATTCAGTTCTGTCTCCTTGGTAGCCGATGCCCCCGTGGCCTCCACGCCCAGCACCTGCCTTGGGCTTCCCTCGCCTGCAAATGGACTGTGAGAAGAGAGTCTGTCTTGACACAAGGGCAAGAGGGGCCAATACAGGTCAAGGGAGGAACGGCTTCTCAGCATGTAGTCCCAGGACAGGGCTTTCTCAGCCCAGGATGTAAGGCTCTTGGCACAAGACCACTCCACGTATGGGTCATATGCCAGACACCCCCATTCATGGCAGAAAACGGAGGTGCCCTTCCTGGAACAATAAGGCAGAGAGATTCTAGAAAAGGCTGTGTTCAGGAGAGAAAGAGAAATGCCAAAGAACCAGCAAACAATTAGTCAGATTAAAAAAGAAAAAGGAAAGGAGAAGTGGGGCAAAGCTGGGACATAAGGACAGACAAAAGGAGGCACATTTGATCCTCCCAATGGACAGGTCGTTCCAGCTCAGGGCTACACATCTGCTGCCGACGGGCACTGGTCCAGTGTGCTGACTCGGCCTCCCAGGGTGACGGTCCCCAGGAGGGAGGCAGAGGCCGCTCCTTCTGGAAAGATACAAAACACAACCTATACCCCACATCATTACTAGATCTGGTGAAACTCTTCCTGGTTTGTGTATTCATCTACCAGGCCAAGTCAGCAGAGGCTATTGTACAGGAGGCCCGATGCCTTTTGGCTGCTGTACAACCCTCTGCATTGTATTTTTTAAAAATTTAGCATATAACATTCTTCTCCCCCTTGTTTTTATAGAAAAGGTTTATATTGATGGAATTCTCAGTTTTTCTTTTTGTGTCAAGAGCTAACTTTGATGTGTTAAAACTAAATAAACTGCATTTACTCAATCCAAAGCAGGCATTAAAAAGAAAAACCCCAAATGCTCTCTTGTATCCATTTTAAGAGTAGGATTGGCGCTTTCCTCTATTACCTGAGTCCTGATCTATCACCCCAGGGAGAGCTTGCCAATCCTTTACTTTCCCGGGGTGGAAAGGCTGCAGTGGGGTTAAGGATAAGGCTCCTTGGGCCTACCTTCTCCCATGCCTTTACATTTACCTTTCCTTCCTCAGAAAAGCATGGACATACTTCTTGTATAAAACGTTCTGTCTGACTGGGAGTAACCTTAACTCCTCTGCTAGCAAGCATATGTGTTAAAAGTTCAATACGGAGTCTTTTTTTTCTTTAGACCCTATATGGCACATCTTCTCAATCTAAGTTCTGTACTATCCACCTTCTTACCCTACTTATCCTCTATAGGGGGGTATTCAGCACCCTGGTGGAGTACTGTCCGTCTCAAGTGTGGGGGTTCTCAATGGGGGGGGATTACCTAGCGGAATCCTGTTCGGGAGCCATCTGTTGGGGTCCTGCCAATACAGGTCAAGGGAGGCATGGCCTGTCAGCATGTAGTCCCAGGACAGGGCTTTCTCAGCCCAGGATATCAGGCTCTTGGCACAAGACAACTCCATGTATGGGGCATATACGAGACACCAACAGTCATGGCAGAAAAGGGAGGTGCCCTTCCTGGAACAATAAGGCAGAGAGATTCTAGAAAAGGCTGTGTTCAGGAGAGAAAGAGAAAGGCCAAAGAACCAGCAAACAATTAGTCAGATTAAAAAAATAAAAAAGAAAGAAAAAGGAAAGGAGAAGTGGGGCAAAGCTGGGACATAAGGACAGACAAAAGGAGGCACATTTGATCCTCCCAATGGACAGGCGGTTCCAGCTCGGGACTGCACATCTGCTGCCGACGGGCACTGGTCAGGTGTGCTGACTCGGCCTCCCAGGGTGACGGTCCCCAGGAGGGAGGCAGAGGCCGCTCCTTCTGGAAAAATACAAAACACAACCCCTTCCCCACATCATTACTAGATCTGGTGAAACTCTTCCTGGTTTGTGTATTCATCTACCAGGCTGAGTCAGCAGAGGCTATTGTACAGGAGGCCCGATGCCTTTTGGCTGCTGTACAACCCTCTGCATTGTATTTTTTAAAAATTTAACATATAACATTCTTCTCCCCCTTGTTTTTATAGAAAAGGTTTATATTGATGGAATTGTCAGTTTTTCTTTTTGTGTCAAGAGCTAACTTTGATGTGTTAAAACTAAATAAACTGCATTTACTCAATCCAAAGAAGGCATTAAAAAGAAAAAACCCAAATGCTCTCTTGTATCCATTTTAAGAGTAGGATTGGCACTTTCCTCTATTACCTGAGTCCTGATCTATCACCCCAGGGAGAGCTTGCCAATCCTTTACTTTCCCGGGGTGGAAAGGCTGCAGTGGGGTTAAGGATAAGGCTCCTTGGGCCTACCTTCTCCCATGCCTTTACATTTATCTTTCCTTCCTCAGAAAAGCATGGACATACTTCTTGTATAAAACGTTCTGTCTGACTGGGAGTAACCTTAACTCCTCTGCTAGCAAGCATATGTGTTAAAAGTTCAATATGGAGTCTTTTTTTTCTTTAGACTCAGTATGGCACATCTTCTCAATCTAAAGATCAATACAGAGTCTTCTTTCTTTAGACTCAGTATGGCACATCTTCTCAATCTAAGTTCTGTACTATCCACCTTCTTACCCTACTTATCCTCTATAGGGGGGTCTTCAGCACCCTGGTGGAGTACTATCCGTCCCGAGTGTGGGAGTTCTCAATGGGGGGTGGGATTACCCAGCGGAATCCTGTTCGGGAGCCATCTGATGGGGTCCTGCCCCAGCAGGTCCACAGGTTCCCAAAGGTGTGGACGGAGTTGGTGAAGAAGGAATGACACAGAAACAGCGTTCAGTTGCTCAGCATAGCGAGATTCTCCCGCCAGGTTTTCCAGCCAAGTTCTGTCTTTTTATTTTATTTTTTATTTTTTTTGCAAAACACCAAATCTATATATACATCTACATATAATAATATCACTTTTAGCTGAAATATATCGTAAATGACACAAGTAACATCTACTGTTTGACAACTTAAGTATCAACAATTAAAATAAATCAAACTGGAATGAAATAAATACATGAGCAAAAATCCAACAGATTGTACCTCTATTATAAGTACTGTTGTCCTAATACAAAACCAGTAGTATTCCTATAGTTAATACTGATGGACAAAAATATTAACAACATATTTTGGAATACAAAGGCTGTGAAAAAGAAAAAAAAAACTGGTATTTTTATACTTTTAGAAATGTGGTTAGGAAGGAGAAATAAGAAAACCCCCATAATGAACTGACTTGTTTTCACATAGGTTTGGTGATTTTTTTAAATAAAGATTTAAGTTTCAGCCTTCTACTATGATGTATCCCCTTTAAGATTTACAGTTATAGTCAGAGCGAGCTTTCTGTAACACTCATCAGATTAGCAATGATCAAGTCAATCATCTTCACAAATGTGTTAATCTTCAAATATAGGCTATAAAAGTGCAAAACTATGGAAACAAAAAATCTAGATTATGTACATATGGCTCAGCTTGTGAGCAGGAAAAGGGGTTAATAGTGTTTGCTTTCCTGACATGAAGCACTTCGCTGCGAGGCCAGCAGACTGATCTCAGGCCGGTCGCCCTGTTACAGGGGAGTTAAGACTTCCCCTTCACGTTGCATAATGAAAACAAAACAAACCAAAAAAAAAAAAAAAAAAATCACGATTCTTTTAGGACTTTACCCTTAAGACAGGAAATATTAACAGTGCAAAATTATTTTTCAAAGAGTTTTCTGAGTAAAATGTTAAACCCAGGGGTTGCTGGAGAACTCAGCTACAAACTGCAAATTAAGGGGCGGGAATTTAAAACAACCAGTTGGCCAACTGGTGGCTCTATTCTCTTTAAAACCCAAATTGCATGTGTACTGAGAAAACGCTGTTGCTTTAAAATCAAAAATGGGAAGACAACCAAAGTCTAGAAGCAGGCCACTTCTTCCCCGGTTACCAGAAGGCTCGGGCCAGGAGTTCTTATTCAGAACCAACGTGTCTGAATATGCCCACTGTTTACCCCAATGCAGACGCACTGACTTCCAATACAAACCTAAAAATTTCCCCTAAACTTTAATTTCCTTGAAAATTGCTTCCAATATCTGTATCATGTATAATTTAGCGTTTAATTTTGTATCTACAAATTTAAGCAAACAACTAAAAAAACTGACTTTTCCAACAAAAATGATTCATTTGAGAGGAGACTAGTTTGAGTAGCTCCACATACACTTTTGTGCGTTTCCGGACAGCTGACTGCTCAGAGAGGAAGCACTGCCCTCAGACACCCACTCCCCAGAGGGGACCATGGAGCGCCTCCTCCTGGGCGACACCCTTACATTTGTAACAAAAGGGCACCAAATCGGAGTAGCTGACCTTGACATACGCAGCAATAGTCACAGAGAATCAATACTTCCATTAACAAATTTTAAGACAACAAACTGCGGACAATTTAACATAATGCAAAGCATCAAAAAAATTTTCTAAAACGTACATCTTAAAGGAAAGCGCACAAATAGCAGGAACTGCTCAGAGTGAGGAGCTACATGAGGAAAAGGAGGCGCAGGGAATTGAAACAAGCAGGTACAACTTATATATGTACAGATTTTACCTGAGGTGCAAGCATTATATACTTTCTCCCCACCCACCACCAGCCCAAATGATTCTTTTCAGCAGCGCTCAAGTATGCAAAAATTCTGCTTATTTGGTCAATTCTAAAGAAAAAAAAATATTGTTCAGGGACAAAATAGAGATTTCCCGTCTACATTTGTACACAACTCAACTGTTCCAGCTATAGTTTTTATTGTTATTTGGTACAAAAGTTAACAGAACCACTTTGCAGCACGTGGTGTTCCTTGCGCGTGTGTACAGAAGTCACAGCAAATTTCAGTCGCTTTCACCGCTCACTTTCTCGAAGGATGAACTGACTCAACTTTATGGAGCACACATCCATCCATCAAGACCTTTCTTCCCCAAAATAGGAAATCAAGTTTTCTTGTCCTTTGGCCGCGAATGTGCATTCCCAATAAAATTCTCATAGTTTCTCTTTGGAAGCATGCTGCTAGATCAATGTTGCTAAGACACAGGCCTTTTTCCTTCCAGCGAAGCGCGGGGCGCAGGTGTAGAGCGGCCCGGGCCCGCCTCAGGGCTAGTGTATGGTCAGCACATCCTCGGAGTCCATCTCGCCTGATGCCAGGAATGGCGGCTTGGAGGGCAGCACCTTCAACGGCGGGAACTCGTATTTCTGGGGCAGCAGCCCTGTGGTTCCGGGGTCCACCAGGTACTTGGGCAGGTCAAGGACCCTTTGGTCGTGGGGCCCCGGCTGCTCCGCATCCAGGACGAAGGGCCCGGCTTTCGGCCTCTTGGGAAGCGGCTCTCCGAGCTCCAGGCCGGCAACACCTGCGCTGCGGCCACAGAAGTAGTCTCTTCCCGGGGGCGCCCACAGGCCATCGTGCTTGGCTGTGAAATCGGCCGAGCCATGGATGGTGCTGCTGCTCGAGGGCTGGGACACGGAAACCACCGGGGCTTTGAACTTCGTCTCTGGCCTTTGGGTCTTCTCTGGGACAGGAGAAACTCCGCTTTTAGAAAACATCTCCGAGGGCTGCTGCCTGGCGGCTGGAGCCCCCTCCGCCCCGATGCTGGGCTGTGGCCTGTGCAACTCCAGGTTACTGGGGGCTAAAGTGCTAGAGTCAGTCCCTGAGGCCAGAGGGGTCTTGCCTGGGCCTGCGGGGCCCGGCTTCCCCTTCTCGGATGGCAGGGTCTTGGACTGGGCTGGGAAGGTGGCCTTGGGCTTGGGGAAACTGGACAAGGAAGGCAGGTCTTCTCCCACTAGAGGTGGTGGACAGCTAGTGGGTCTGTTTCTAAGCCAAGACTTGTTTCTACAGTTTTTGTGACCATCGGGATTGTATTTATGCTCCAGTCTCTGATGCATCATTAAAACTTCTGGATAAAAGGTCTTGAAAGTACAAAATGGGCAGGTGATACTTGGGATTAAACTCTTGCTCAAAGAAATTGCCTGGCAACTGTGAAGCGCCCCGAGGGCTAAATTTAAAGGTTTCTCTTGACAGTCCATGCTGGGCTCCACTCTACTGTCTGCTGCCACCTCTGCCTTCTCTTTGAGGCCAGCCTCGTCCTTGTGGGCGGCAGTGGCATCTGGGTGAGGATGAGGGGGAGCAGCCACTTCTGCTCTGCGAGGGAGGTTGATGGCCTGAGCTTCGGGCGCTGGTCTGTTCTTTAACATGTCCAAATAAGCAGGGACAGAGTGTCTGCCTTGCTGATCAGCACTACCTTCAGTTGCATTTTTCCTGAAATCCTGAGTATCTTTGTGCACTGGCCAGAGGACAGTGCTGCCCAGAACATTCTGAAAGGCAGGGGCCATCCCCTTAGGTTTCTTGGCAGGTGGGCTGCCTTTCACATCTGTGGCACCATCGAAAAATCTTTTCAAATTTCTGGTTTGCGCACTGTTGGCAATGAGTAGTACATCTTCCGCTTCCTGGTTTTTCCCTTTGCTCTTGACCTCAGCGGCCACATCGACCTGCTTATCTTTGTGGTGTCTCTCCAAGTGATACTGTAGAGAGGTCTTCTGGGCTGCAGCATAGTCACAAAATTCACATTTGTATGGTTTTTCATCCGTATGCGCTCTGAGATGAATGTTGAGGTCATAGTTTGAGCGGAAAAGCTTTCCACAGTAACTACATTCTCTTGAGGATGTCAGATGCTTTATTTTGCCTCCATCATCATTTTGATCCAGATGGAGGCCTTCGGGAAGTCCGTCCACGAATCCATCTTCAGAGCCTCCTTCTCGCTCTGTGGCTCCGTTTTCATCCAGGGTGCCGGCTAGGTTTGGAGAGCACGTCCTGAGCTGCTGGCCGTCCACAGACATGGTGGGCGACTCAGCATCTGTCCTCTGGTCCTTCTTGTGGACTCTCGAGTGCAGGACCAGCTGGCGGTAGGTTCTGAACACCTTGCCACACTCAGAGCAATGCGTGGACTTCTTACTCTTACTGGACAACTTGGGGTCCGCGTCCCCAGGAGGCACTTCACCGTTGGCATGTCTAGGCTTCTCCTTATCCTGTGCTAGGCCTGTACAACCGGTCTTACTGGAGCTGGACTTTGCAGAACCTTCGGGATGGCTTTTACTCTCGTTCCAGACTTCTCCAAGCTTTTCTTTGTCCGAATCATCATTGTCGGTGCTCCCTTCCTGCCTGGGCTGCTCCTTCGCCTCCCGGCAGATGGCGATTTTGCCCTTGGTGGCCAGCTGCCAGGCCTGGCAGGTGGTGAATGGGTCGAGCTGAGGTATCCATCCGGTGGGCTGCTTCCCGGTTTCAGGCTGAGCTTTGGGTCTGAGGTTTAAGAACTGCAGGAACTCGTCTCTTGGGGCTGACATCCCCGTCTGCTGAGAGTCTGCCTGGGGACTGCTGTCACCAGAAGCCTTGTCTTTGGTGTGTATCTTCCTGTGCTCAATGAGACTTTCTATATTTGGAAATAGGAAGCCACAAACCATGCACATCTTGACAGGAGAGGAGATGCTCTCCGCAGCCTGCTCCTGGACAACCTCGTTGATGGTGACCGGGCTTTCCAAGCCCTGCTGCAGCTTGCTCTTGTCCCCCGACTTGTCGCTGTGTGTTCGCATGTGGCTCTTCAGAAACCAGGGCACCTTGAACCTCCGTCCACACACGTGACACCCATAGGTGAAAGAGTCCTTGTGTTTCTTCATGTGGATCGCCAGGTCAAACGCAACTCTGAACGTCTGCCCACACACCTCACAGCTCAGGTCTTCATTCTCTTTGCCACTCTTGTCCTTGGGGGGTTCTGTTTGCACCTGGCCTTTATCTAGAGGGCTGAGATACTCTGCTTCCACGCACAGAACTGAGGGCTCACAGAGGATGGGCCGGTGCTGCAGCAGCACGTGCTTACTGAGGTCTTCAGAGTGGGTGAAGGTCTGCCTGCAGAACATGCAGTCCAAGGGCGTGTAGCCCTCGATTTGGATGATGCTCTTCTCTTGCGTGGCTCTGAAAGGAACAGTGGTGGTCCCTTTTAGTGACATGGCATCATCTAGCTCCATCTGGCTGCCAAGAGAATTGCCAGTAACTTCCGGTCCATCCATATACACTAAGAGGGACTGAGTTGGTATGTTTCCTGTCACTTCAGGACTGTGTATAAAATAAGAATCTGGCTGAGGGATTTCTGGACTTGGAATAAGGCCACTTGTAATACTTGTCACTCACACCCCCAGCAGTCCTGGACTTCAGAACTAGAGCAAATATTTGTTATAAAAGTTCAAAAGAAAATGTATACTCCTCTAACTTCTTACCTTCAGAAGTCTTAGGAAGCTCAATGACAGAGTGTCACTGGTTCTTTCCGCGATGCTTTGATTCAGCACAAAGTATTACTTCTCTTTGTCTCCACTGTGAGGGAATGAGTCCGTTGAGCAAGTCAATTCCAGCAATCTGGAGACAAGATTTCCAATACTTTCGGAAGTGGAGGCAGTGTCTGGAACCTGGAGACTCTTGCTCTCTGAGCCTGCCAGTCCACCTGGCTCGGAACAATCCTGGAAGAGAAGTGATTGCTTCTCAAACCAAAAAGGCCAAGTTCTGTGTTCTTACATCTGTATTTATACCAGTTGATTTTAATCCTATAAATTCTCTTCCAAAGGTTAGGGCGTTTCTTATCTCCATTCCAAGGTTACTCTATTGTTATATTAAGCTACAAGGAAGTAACTGAAAGAGATTATCCTAAGTAAATATTATGTAGCTTAAGTGTGATTGCTCATGGTTAAAGTGATTAATTACCCACCTGGCACTTAGTTAAGGTGTTTTATTCCCTCCCTACCTTCAGGGAAAAATCCCTACCTGGGGAAACAACCTTTCTTGGAGAGGTGACCTTGGTCAAAACTCATAGCTCTAAGAAGAGGAGCAAACATATTAAGAACAGTATGCCATATATGCCAGGTCCCTTGAAACATATGCTGTGCAGATGTTCCTTCCCTGCAGAGACTGTGTCAAGCAGCAAGGATGGACCGGCTTCTGGCACTGTATACTTTATGGTTAGTCATGCAGCTACCATGATTCTGTCTTAGCTGTAGCCGGACAATGAGCTCAGAAGGAAAGACCTCATCTTTTCTCCTTTGTGCTAGTTCTGGCTGACGTTATTTTGGCTTTGCTTTCAAAGTATCCCTTTCTTGGATTATGGCTCTTCAGCCATTTGGGAAAGAACATGGGAATAATCTGAGGAGATTATTAAATTCTACTTTAGAGGTTGGTCCCATGTCTCAGGAGAAATTGGAATACTTCTCAGAGTACATATAGGAAAAAGTTAAAACAGAAGCTTTTTAGGCACTGAATATGAGTCTAGTATTTGCATGGGTTTCTGTTCTTTTATTATATTTTCCTTATGAAGAAACATCAATCAGCAATCACTCTTTGGAAAAATACATTTTTATTGATTTCATAGAGGAAGAGAGAGATGGACACATCAATGATGAGAGAAAATCATTGATTATCTGCCTCCTGCATATGCCACACTAAGGATTGAGTCCACTACTCAGGCATGCGCCCTGACTGGGAATCGAACCATGACCTCCTGGTTCATAGGTTGATGCTCAACCACTGAGAAACCCCGGCTGGGCAATCAGCAATAACTTGTTTATTACCTCTACCCTCTCTGTCATTTCTTAAAGAAAAAAATACTTTCTTATTGATGGTTTGAGATCCATACATGGGCATGCATATTTAGTCCATTTCCTTTCTTCCTCTGATATAGATGAATTTAAAGAGTATACAGTTTTTGGTCATATAGTTAATTAAAAAGTAAAAGTCCCAGCCCTCTAGATATATCTGTCATTATCCATGGTTGCCTATGGGATTTCAGTACCATGAATCTCATTGATGCCACATATTTATAAAACATCCTTTGATTCTGTGCTTTCCATAAAAAAACTTCTATTTGCATTTACTTTTATCTAAATCCTGAGTGTATCTCAATTGTTTCCAAATTTGGTGGGGAATAAGTTTGACATTTATTGGGCTGCTTCAAATCTAAGCTGTAGAGTTTATATTTTAAAAAAGAGTTTTGTACTTGAAGTTGGACCTAAATGAATTTCAGTTGACCTGGCTCTGATCTGGGAGTAAATGCTCATTAGAATGAATTTACATGAAGGAAGGAGGAGGAATAACATTAAGAATCATTGTTTGAAATGGCTCAAATGAATTGGATTAAGGTGTGAGAAAATGAGCAAAAGAGAGTTTATTTTCATATTAACTACCATCGTCCATCAATTTCAATAAGTACAAGCTTTGACTTTTCCCCTGTACGCCATCTGCAGACTTCCTTGTTCTGAACCATGACAAAAAACCATGGCACCACCATCACTTAATTTATTGGATTTGTCCAGAAATTTTCTTTTTTTCTGATTTAACATCTGGTGTCCAAAGAACTTTGTATCCCACTCATTTGAGAGGTTTTCACTGTACTAAGTGCCGCAGGTTGAATCATCATTTGAGATAGGTAAAAATAAAGTGTTTCCACCTTGAAAGCTTTGGGTACCGTGTTGGTGGCAACAGGGAACTCTCCAGCAGCTTTTCATCTGGCTTCTTTTTAGACTTACAGTATTTGTGTCCCTCATACAGACAGCTAATGGGATGAGGGGGTAAACCAACCACATCTGAAGAAATAATATTACAACAACTTAAATGATACAATTTTCTCATTATTTCCACTCAGGGAAGAAGACATGGCACATTTTTCCAGTTATCTAGATGAGGAAGATATACCTGGAACTGTGAATCAGGTATACTAGGTTTCAAATTTTGGTTTCATAACTTACTAGCAATGTGAATATTAGTGAGTTACTCTATCTTTATTTATAAAATGTTTGAACAGTTAAATTAAATATATGCATTAAAGCTGTTAGCACAGTGTAGCAATTAATAATAAATTATGAAATAGTAGCTATTTTAAATCCCACATTTTCTCTCGCTTTCAAGTTGAACACCAAGTCTCAATCATTTAAATATTTTAGAATTTCTGGGTTTTTGACTGTATTTATAAATATTCATGTAATTTAACTTTTAAACCCTGAGCCATATGTTTCCCTATGTAATGACAAAGATATGCCAACCCTATTCATCAAATGTGGTTAGGGAAGGCAGGAAGGGGAAATGGCACTGATAAATAATTCCAAGTAATTTCCGTGAACCACAGATGTTTAAGTCGAGCTGTATTAATAATTTCATAATTCACAATAGATTAATTTATTACAGTTTACTATCTCCAGCTGTTTTATAAATCAGGGTGTTAAATTTTATAAAAGATCATTTTTTATTCTCTGAGAATATGTCCAAAATTTTGCTGTCATATTAACCTATATTGCAGGTCCGCAAAGGAATATTTTATGAAATCTATCTCCTCAATATACTAAGAAATTTCATATATCAAAAAATCAGGTGGCCTTTTAAGATGTTTGTACAGCACTGTAATATGTTGAAGATACATTTTATATTTTCACTTTATCAATCTGTTTGTCCAGATGTTGGCCAAAAAGAAAGAATATGCTCCTGACAAACTTTTACTTTCTATAGAGACTTCTGTTGGATATACATATTTGTCAACAATCTATCTTCCCTTCCCCATATATGGTCTTCTCTACATTCTATAAATACGATTTTATTATTATCTTTGCAAAAATATTAAGAGCAGATTATTCAGAATGAATTTATAATCAAGTAAGTTCATTATTCATGTTTGACCCTGTCTGTAAACAAATCTAAAAACCAGAAATGCTGTTAAACAACTGATTTTCTATTTTGTTTTAAGTGATTTGATCAAATTGATCTTGTTAATTTTTTTGGAAGTTTCCATTGGATCTCTTCTTAGATGATATGTTATAATAGTCTCTTATCTTTCTCATAAATTTAAAAAAATTATTTTTTAAATGGACAGTTTATTCTATCTCTATACATTTCCTTTCTCTGGACTTAACTCTTAGTTATCCCTACTCTCCTCCTCTTCATCTGTTACTGACGGAACTTTGTCTTCCTGAAATTTATATGAAGTCTTTACCCCCAATGTGACTGCATTTGAAGACAGAGCCTTTAGCTAATTAAGTTAAGTGAGGTCATGAGTTGGAACCCTAATACCAAAGGATTTGTGTCCTTATGAGCAGAAAGATAACAGATCTCTATCTCTCTGAGTTCACACAGAGAAGAGGCCTTCTGAAGACACAGCCATAGGAGACCATCTACAAACCAGGAAGAGAGGTCTCGGCAGAAACCAACTCTTGGCACCTTGATCTTAGACGTCCAGCCTCCAAAAATTTGAGAAAATAAACATCTGTGGTTTAAGCTACTCAGTCTGTGGTATATTGTGATAGCAGCCTGAACAGACTAATACACTATCCGAAACAAGCAATCTCCAGCCCCGTTTAAACCCCTGTGTAAGTGACACCCTGTCCAGAAGCCCTTTCTGTCCCACCCATTTCATTAGCACCACATTAGTAAACTAGATGCCTTTTTTAAAAAATATATTTTATTGATTTTTTACAGAGAGGAAGGGAGAGGGAAAGAGAGTTAGAAACATTTATAAGAGAGAAGCAATGATCAGCTGCCTTCTGCACAACCCCTACTGGGGAAGTGCCTGCAACCAAGGTACATGCCCTTGACCGGTCAAACCAGGGACACTTAAGTTCCCAGGCCGACACTCTATCCAGTGAGCCAAACCAGGTAGGGCTATGTTGGGGTCCAACCCCAACAGGTCCAGGGGTTCCCAAAGGCGTAGACGGAGTCGGCGAAGAAGGAAGGACACGGAGACAGCGTTCAGTTGATCAGCAGCCTAGCCAGGATCTCTAGCCTGGATCTCCAGCCAAGTTTTGGTCTGGATCCCCAGAGAGGTTCTGCTTCAGATCTCCAGCGAGGTTCTGTAGCCATGTTCCCTCGCTAGGTTCTCCAGCCAGGTTCTGTCCAGGCTCTCCAGTCAGGTTCAGTGTCCAGGTTCCAGTCAGGTTCTCCTGCCAATCTCTGTAGTCAGGTTCAGTCCAGGATCCCTTGCCATGTTCTCCTGCTAGGCTCTGTCTCTAGGCTCCGAGGCCAGTCCCTCTCCAGGATCCTCCGGCATGCTCTCGCCAGCGAAGTTCTTCTGTCTCTAGAGAACGTTCTGTGTAGGTTCTGTGCCTAGGCTCTGTCTCTCTTGGTCCTGTCTTCCAAGCCCTGTGTCCTTAGTTCTGTGTTCTGAGTTCTGAGTGTTTCTGTCTTGTTACAACTGTATTTATACCAGTTGATTCAATCCTATCAATCTCTATTACAAAGGTTAGGGCGTTTCTTATCTCCATTCCAGGGAGAAAAGATTATGTAGTTTAAGCATGATTGTTCGTAGTTAAAGGGATTAATTACCCGCCTGGCACTTACTTGAGGGGTTTTATTCCCTCCCTAACTTCAGGGGAAAATCCCTACCTGGGGATTCAACCTTTCTCGGAGAGGTGACTTTGGTTAAAACACAGCGCCAAGAAGGTGAGCAAACATATTAAGAACCGTATGCCATATATGCCAGGTCCCTTGAAACAGCAAGGATGGACCGGCTCCCGGCAGGGCTAGATGCCAGTTTATATGCTCCTATCTCTCACATTGTTTTAGATTCTGTTGTCCCAAACTGAATTAGCAGCTTCTTAAACTTGGAGACTGTTTCCTGCCAATTCAATATTCTTAAGTCTTATTAAGAATGGTGAATGGTAGGATATCAGTAATACATGTTAAAGTACATTTTTCCAGACAAATCATAGTACAGGAAAGACTGGCTACCATAAACACGTTACATAATTTTTATGTGATTAATTTAATTGGAATTAAAATTCCAAAGTGTTATTTTATGTGATAAAATTGTGGTTTTATTCCCCTCAATGGAGTAAAATATCTGTCAATGAGAGTGTCAACAACCAGTATATATATTATATATAATTATATATCAACTCGGATTTATACAGCCTATAAAATAATTATTATCAACTCAATATAGCATTATAAAAATACTAGAGGCCTGATGCATGAAAATTCATACAAGAGTAGGCCTTCCTTCCCCCACCTGCCAGCACCGGCTTCCCTCCGGCACCCAAGACCCAGGCCTCCCTCCTACAGACACTGGCAGGCACCCGGGATGCGGGCTGGCTTCCCTCCTACCCCAGCTTCATCAGGAAGGACGTCTGGTCTAATTAGCATATTACCCTTTTATTATTATAGATAATAAATTATAAAATGAAAAAGGTAGGGAATGGTTATGCTCATGCATTATTATTAAAAATGTTTACAGATTGAACCATATATGAATATTCAGAGAATAATAGTTATAACATGGTGTTAACATGAGTGTTTTCTACATTTTTAAGATTTTCTGGAAGTTATTATGTTTTTGTAATTAAAACAATAAGCTTATTTAAAAACACTAGGAAGCATATGAGTAGCATAGACATAAGTATTAAAGAGTCTCCTCTTAAAAGAGCCAAATAACGTGGCAGCTAAACACATAGACGTGGACAAACTATTTCTATCTCATTTTTATGACTTACCAGCTTGGTGACCTTGAAAAAAGTGATTTACATGCCTGAGCTTTACTTTCCTTTTCTTTCAAATGGGAAATGATAGTAACAATAGTGTCCACTGAAGCACTGAGAAGAATGCTGGAACGTAATAACTGTTGCTTAAAAGCTAGCTAATGAATTCCTATAGCACATAAGCTCTGCAAGGCTAGGGACTTGCTTAATTCACCAGTATAGATGAGTACCTGGTACTTGTTAATTTCACAATAAACATTTATTGATGAGTAAATGAATCAAAGGGAGACTATAGTGAAGCTGATAGAAAACCTTCATAAAAAGCCTAAGAAATTTAAAGAAAAGAAGAATAGGACTATATGTCATGAAAGGCTTTGTAGAATAAATTTTATTATTTGGAAAATGTCTGAGCAGTTAGCTAAAATAACACTTTATGTTTCCTGAAGAAAATTGATCCAATTCTCCTAACGCATAAGTTATTTCTTGAGTGAAATAGATACTTTTTTTTCTTCTCTCAGAACCTACAGTGACTCATAACTTGTAATAATTTACTGTCTCTGTTCAAAATGCTTTCCTCGTAGGGGTTAGCTCAAGCCTAAGTAGCAATAGCCATGGTAAATAAATAAAGTCAAATTACTGTAAGATGGTGAATGACATTTGACAAGATGCTTCAGTAGTTTGGGAAGAGAAAAAGCAGGACCTGCCTGAGGCTTAGAATGCATCTACTGAAAAAGCTGCATTCCCAGCTTTCAGAATTCCTCTTGCTGCTTCTGCTCAGTGATGTTACTGAAATCGACTGATACCCACACACTCACGGCTTCTCCAGCCTCAGGTCATATCACATTTGCAGTTTGCTGTTTTGAAAACACACTTGGAATACATTCCAGTGTATTGATTATCTCTCACATTTAAATTGAAAAATATAACTGACTTGGAAGGCAATAAACCAAGTAGCTTGCAGTTTTTGCTATCCTTTTTCCCGCCATATGTAACACAGCAGCTATCTAAACATTTTTAAGATAAAGGAGATTTGAGTGAGGCATTTAGTGAAGTGATAGTAAACTTCCCCCACACATAGGGGAGTATAATATTAGCTTAGATATGTTCTGGGAGCAAACCAACCATTATTTAAGAAATAGATATGAAATAAGTGATTCAGAGAGTCTCCCCTCTCCAACCCACATGAATATATTTGTTTATCTATTGATAGAAAAAGGTTAGTCATTCAAAAATACAAATCTATGTATGTATGTGTTCATTGAGCATTTACTCGATACGAAAGGGCTGGGAATCTGCTTTCTAAAAACTTAGGTTCTGCCCTAGCCAGTTTGGCTCAGTGGATAGAGTGTCGGCCTGCAGACTGAAGGGTCCTGGGTTCAATTCTGGTCATATAGGGGCTGGGCCCTGGTTGGGGCTTGTGTGAGAGGCAACCAATCAGGCAGCCGATCCATCTGTTTCTCTCACATCGATATTTCTCTTTGTCTTTCCCTCTCTCTTCCACTCTCTCTAAAAATCAATGGAAGAATATCCTCAGGTGAGGATTAAAAATAAATTAATTAATTAAAAAAATAAAAGCTATGTTCTAATTGATGGAGATACACTCAAAATGAAATAAGCTTATTTTAGAACATTAAAAAAAGTTAGAAATGAAGCAAAATGGGGTAGTGGGATAGAGAACTGCTTGAGAAAGTTCCCATGGTGGCTTCAGAGCAAGTGTTCTGAATGATGTTCTTTAGCGTGGTTGTTGTATTTTAAGACATGCCAATACGAAGAAGACACTGCAGGCTTAGAGAAAATATTGTACCGATTATAAAGTGGAGAGTGGCTTGAAGTGTTTGAAGAAATAAAGAAAAGAGAAATGAAGGATAGAAGGAAGAAGGAAGGAAGGAAAGAAGGGAAAGAGAAAGAGGGGACAAAAGGAAAAGAAAGAGAGGAAAATGTTAGTGGGATTGAAGAAAACAATGAAGGGCTTTATGGCGGACAGGATGGGCTCAAGTCGGCAGTGAAAAAGTTGTTTGGGTTTTCTTCTAATGGCAATTGATGGCCAGCAGAGCATTTTCTTGAAGGCAGTGCTATTGTGTCAGAAAAGTTTTTTAAAAATGTTAAACACCCACACTTAAATACACACACAAGCCCACTGTACTCCAATATCATATGCCTTTGGAAAGTTTAACATAGTATCTGGACACAGAGATGGGACACTGAATCAGTCCTCAATGGTGTCAGAGAAATATGTCCAAAGAAACCAAGGTGGGGACTGCATTATGAAACCTTTAATGAGATAAAGGTGTGGAAAGGAGGTAGTTGCACTCCAAATGAACAAGTGGAAAAAGTAACTGAAGCCCATGATTCTTGTCACAGGGACATGATTTTAATGATTTATCATCATCTGATACTTCTCTGATTTCTGCATTGGAGTAGGTACTTCCTAAAGTCAGAGACTAATCCTTTATCTCTTTATCAGGATACTTGGCTGACCTTACCTAACCACTCTCTCTATAATTGAAATAATCTTCTATTTGATTTCTAGAAGTACTTAACATGTTTGGCAAAACAGAATGTACACTGAGCTAAAAAAGTAATGTGTGTAATTTATTCTTAAAACATTGTATTAAATATCTAACAAACTGAAGCTATAACTTAACAGTTTCTAATTTTAGACACTATCATTAAAATCAGAGATGTGTCAATACATAGGAAATACTCTTAATAGTTCTATACATTGTAACTCTGGGCTTCATTTTCTTCACCATGTTATGAGAGGCATCCTATCCAGTAAAGAGGAAATATGATAATTGGCTGCCACGCCCTCAAAGATGGTGGCACCCACAGCCACAAGATGGCCTTCAGTGGAGGGCAGTTGGGGGCAACCAGGTCTGCAGGGAAGGGCAGTTAGGTGAGACCAGGCCAGCAGGGGAGGGCAGTTAGGGGAGACCAGGCCAGCAGGGGAAGGCAGTTAGGGGCAAATGGGCCAGCAGGGGAGGGCAGTTGGGGGAGATTGGGCCAGCGGGGGAGCAGTTAGGCATTGATCAGGCTGGCAGGGGAGTGGTTAGGGGGTGATCAGGCTGGCAGGGGAGTGTTTAGGGGGTGATCAGGCTAGCAGGCAGAAGCAGTTAGGGGCAATCAGGCAGGCGAGCAGTTGGGAGCCAACAGTCCCGGATTGTGAGAGGGATGTCCAACTGCCAACATCCCCTGAGGGATCCCAGATTGGAGAGGGTGCAGGCTGGGCTGAGGGACCCGCACCCCCCTCCCCAGTGCACGAATTTCATGCACTGGGCCTCTAGTTATTGAATAATTACCATGTGAGTCATAAAAGTATAGTTTGTGTTACTGTCAATAATACTGATTAGCCTTTTAATTATTTTTTCTTTAGTTGAATCAACTTTACATTAATATTTTCAACTCTTGATTTTGTTAAAATCACATAAATATAAACAAGACATAACTGAAAGTCATTGGTGTCTCTAAGATTATAAATAATCCAACCATGTTTGCTCAAAGAAAGTAGCTGAGAAGATGAATTTTCAAGTACCTACTTGACATATATTTTATTTGCCACAAATATTTTAGAATCATGTATTCAAGAGACAGAATAGAGGGTGGTTCTTCAATTTACAACAAGGATAATTATTTATCATTGTAAAACATCTACTATTTATTAGTCTATTTTATTGTTCAGTAAATATTACAATATTAAGTATTTCTCTCTTGGACCACGTCCAGTGCGGCTAGAGAGTGGACATGAGTCCTGAGTAGGGGCGATGGGGGACTGAGAAAATTAAAGAGACAGACACAAAGACAGTAGGGAAAGCTGGGACCTGGAGGAACAGCTGGCCCTATGGTGGAGAGGCAGTGACCCAAAGCCGGTGCAGCGTGTTTATTTTATACAGTTGTAATTCCAGGAAGTTTTACTAGAGTTTAAAACAAAGGAAATTATGAGAAATCATGGTTAAAGATCAAGCTATAATTTTTCATCCTTGTGGCTTCTTTGTAATCATCACTCCTGGCTAAGTCCGGATAACTGCGTCCATTCCTTGCGCCTGGCTGAACCCACCCCCTGGCACCTGAACTAAGGGTCAGGCTGACAATGTACCAGTCTCTGGCACAGTATGTTTTCAGGATGTGGCTCTGCCAATGCCACAGCCTTATAACTATAGTATCTTTGTAAACACATCTCCTCTCTTCGAGATAAAAGTGTGTAATATATGATTATAGATTAGCAAATTTAATATGATTATAGATTAGCAAAGATGAAAAATATACAATTTTATACAAATATTTTGGTCATTTTATGTTAATAAGGAAAATCTTCTTTGTGATTAGTATGTTGGCAAATACACAGATACCATACATAATGATATAATTCATATTTTATATCTTAAAAGTTATGGAGATAAACCAGAAGCAAAGTGCTTATAATTGTTGACATGGCAGAGAGAAAGCTATGTAGTTACATATTCTCAGAGCATATGCTATCTGAAAATTAACCAAAAAATTATTTACAAGATTTTGAGCACATTAATTGAATCATAATTTTCTTTAAAGGGAAATTACTCTATAGACCACTATTATAATAAACTGTAGATGTATATAGTAAAATTTTCATTCAATTTCATAAAAGCAAAGGATATTACTTCTGTTCTACCATCAGAAGACATTCGAGTATCAAGAATTTGGGTAGGAAAAATAAATTAGGAAAAATCAAGAATAAAAAAGACTTGGTAGTCAATTTTGCACAAAGCATTGCCCTTTTACAGGCATTAGAAAGTAATTTATAAACACTGCACAATCCTATATCATAAATACCATAGAACCAGTGTTCTAAGGCTTATTGAAATTAAGGCTATTTCCCTTCTGAAAGTACTTAGTTTAGTTATTTTTAAGCAAAATTAACAAAATTCGGAGCACTTACAATAAGTTCTTTTTAAAAATGTCCAAAGTATTTTATAATACCTCCTATCAAGAGATGGGCTTGTATGCATTCATATAAGCATAACCAATGGACACAGACACTAGGGGGGTGAGGGCATGTGCCAGGAGAGGGTGGTCAGGGGGAGGTCAATAGGGGGAAAAGGAAATATGTAATACTATATGCAATACTTTCAACAACAACAGCAAAAAAGAGATGGAATCTATACCACAATCTTTTGAATCTGTGCTTGTCCATGACCTGCTTTGACCAAGAGTGTCTGATAGAGGAAATGTTGTGGATGTTCTCAGCTTTGGACTCAGGACATCTTGCATGTAAACAAGCACAAGCTATCTGGTTGGATAATGAGAGACAGTAGGTCCTATTGCTCTGGTCACCCCAACTTACAGCCAGCCAACTCATAGAATCAGAGCTGGCTGAACTGCAAAGGATCAGAAGTGAATGAATGAGTCCACTTTACACCAGAAGGAGAAACACCCAGTAAGTGTAGCCCTAATAATCAACCCACAAAACCTAGAGCTAAATAAATGCTTATCCTTTCAAATTGTTAAGTTTCTGGATGCTTCTTTTATTCAGCAAAAGCTACTGATGCAACACTAACAAATAAGGATTGGACAACATTAATTCAGTAAGTTTTTCCTAACAAATTGAATACCAAACAATATCTAGATACTCTTCTCGCTATGTGTGCCCTCTGCCTGAATTCTGTAGACCCAGACCTGTGGCTGCTTGTTTAGCATTGGGGATGGATGAGAAGGTTTACCTTCTTGTTGACCTGGCCCTCTCTCAGCCATGTCTGAAGCTGGCTGAATCGTCTGTATGTGGGATTGTATACTGTTCCTATTTATATTTTTTCTCCAGGGCAGAAATTTTGGGACCTATGGTGACATGTGATCAAAATTCTCTAACATCATTTGGATACTTGAAGGACATGCCACCATGGTCTTTTAAATGAATATAAAATGTAAACAAATATAGCTTATTAACAAACAAGGGTCTTTAAAGGAAATTAGGTAAAGATTGGTCTTTTAGGATCAAAGATGAAAAAAGAGCTGTTGGAGGAGTTCATTGAGAGGACATGACCACCATTGACTTGCGAGCTGGACCAGGTCAATTGGAGGCTCTGTGCTTCCTCCTCTGACCTGGGAATGTATGTCCTGCCTTCTATTCCCATGTTAGCAGTCATTTTAAGGACACAACCTTATAACTACAGTACCTCTGAGAGAGGAAAGTGCTGTTGAGATCACCTGGACTGATTATATGACTGAATCCAGTGAAGGCATCTATACACACTTTTAAGATACTGGTGGGTGGATGTTGAAAACTACATTTTGTTTGTCCAAGACAAGCCTTACAAGTAAGTTTTCTTCCTTATTAAACCTGCCACCTCCCAATCTTGAGTCGGTGGCCTCTTTCTTTGGTCTCTCTTTGCCCTCTGTGTACAGGGAGCCAGTTTGCAAATTAACAAGAGTAGATTTATCTCTCTAATGATGTGGCTATTAACAGAAAACATAGATGGAATAAGGCAAATGCAGTTGCTACCTCCATCTACATTAGGGCTTTGGGGAAAAGGTGAAAGAGAACATTCTCCTGACTTAAGACTCTTGATGTCTGTAGAGAAGAAGAGTTGGCCATTGCTTGGTAGTGAGTTCGTGAGCAAAGTAGCACAGCTTTGTCACTTTAGAAAAGGCAGCAATTTCACTAGGGGCTCCCTGATGGGTAGCAGCCCTGACATCAAGTAAGAAAACATGCCCTATTCCCCAAAGGTCTCTAAGAGAGAGAGCTTGAAGGCATGTTCTTCTAAGTGGCTAGTGGGGTGGCTTAGAGATTTTTTAAATAAAAAGCAGTAGTTCTCAACCTGGGTACTTCTAACTGGTAATATCTGGAGATATATATATATATATTATTTTCAGAGATGCTGCTAAATATTTTAAAATGGACAGGTCACACAATCCAGTCCAAAATGTTAACAGTGCCAAAGTTGAGAAGCTTTTCTCTGGATTAGAGGAGCCAATTCTTCACTCATGGAACATTCAGGTACTTAATATAACATTTCAAATTATGTTATCATAGCCCCGTTACACTCTTTTCATGGAAGCACAATTGTTGTGCTTAAATTTAGTCTATTATAACAAAATAACACTATCCTATTTATAATGTACAGACTACAGGTTTCAAGTGATTTGGGGAAGAATCTGTTTTTCAAAGGAAAACAATAGACCCAGACCCCAAACCAGAATTTTATGAGACATCAACCATAAAAAATTTACCATTGACCATAATAAACCCTCCCGCATTTTACAATTTCAGTTTTTCAAGGAAACATTTGTGTACCTTGTTATTAACAATAGCCAAAAATCTCTATTTATGACTTCCATCTGTTACCTAAGTTAAAAGTGAATCACTTCATGGTGGTATCAAGTATCTTGAGGCCTATAAAGGGAATTTTTCCTAGTATCTCTCTTGATACACGAAACAAATATTATTAAACATATCAAAAGCATAATAATGTCCTTGTTTTTTGAGAATAGTGGGAATTACTTATTTTGTGAAATCTTCACTGACCATTATGCCAATATATGTACAACTTAATTAGGATTAAATTTAATCTGTTTTTGTGAAGATTATAACTTAAATCATGCTTGTATATTATTTTCCCCAAACTTATTTATATTATGTTTATGAAACTTACAAAATTGGGGGAACATTTAATTATATAAAATGTATTCCCCTCATTCTTTCTAAAATAGTATCAGACTGAGAGCTGTTTATCATTTGAAAATTAAAACCCAAATTATAAGTGATTAATTTTGCTCCATGTGCTATTTGCTTTTCTGTTTTCTCCATTGTGATTTTTTCAAAAAAGCAGCAATGCGGACCTGGAGAGTGTTATGCCAGGTGGGTTAGGCCAGTCAGAGAAAGAAGGGTACCATATGATTTTACTTACATGTGCAATCTAATGAACAAAATAAACTAACAAACAGAATAGAAGCAGACTCTTAGATACAGAAAACAGATTGACAACTATTGGGGTGAGGGACTGGGTGAAAAAGATGAAGGAATTAAGCAAAGAAAAAACACACTCGTAGACACAGACCACAGTGTGGTGATTATCAGAGGGAAAGTGGGTGGGGAGACGTGGGAGAGGGAAAAGGGGGGATAAATGATGATGGAAGGAGACTTGATTTGTGTTGGTGAACACACAATACAATATACAGATGTTGTATCATAGAATTGTATCCCTGAAACCTGTATAATTGTATTAACCAATGTTATCCAATATATTAAATTTAATAAAAGCAGCAATTATCTTAGAAGTCTTTTTCATACTCTCATGGAGATAGTGGGTAAAAACTAAGTGAGGAGAAACTAGTCTAAAGCATAGATTTGGGAAGAAGTACCAGTATATGCCCAAACTATTGTAGTAATGTTTTGTTTGTATAACTATTGTATGAAGTGATAGAAAACCAATCTTTATAGAAGTTTTAAATCAGCAAATGTGTACTTTAAAAAAAAAATATTGCTTTTGTATGTAGAGGGCCGCCTGGGAAGCACCTAGGCATTTTCTTATAATTATTGTCAGCTGAACTCAGAGCATAGGCAGAGCCACGCCCTGGGAACATGCTTCCCCAATAAGGCTGGGCATGTTAATCAGGCAGGGGCGGAACTAGATATGTAAATCTAGGCCTTTAAAATAAACCTGCTGTGTGGCTCAGCCCGCCTTTTGCCGCCTCTCCATCAGAGAGGATGGTGCCCACCTGGCCCCAGCTTAAAATCTATTTCTGCATCTTGGTCTTTCTTTAATTTCTTAACCCCCAGCTCCTCCACTCAGCAAATGGACTGTTTCCTTTTCCATGCGGAACATGGAAAAGAGAGAAACAGCCCCCCACATTTGGCGCCTCCCAACAGGGACTGAGTATGGAGGCAAAAGAAGAAAGCGAGGGGGTCACTCCAAGAAGCGTGTGCACACAGATTTAAAGGAATAAGGTAAGGGGAGTGTATTGTTGTGAATTGATATGAAATAGCCAGGTGTAAAACGTGGGTAATCCTCAAAAAATGCTTTAAACTATGCTCTGTTAATTGTAGTCAAATTCTTGATTTCTTTCTTAAGCTTTGTTGGTGAAACCTGGGAAAAGGTTAGAAAGCAGTTGTGTGACCAATACTCAGCAAAAAGTCCAGAGAAAATTCCTATTTTAATTGGTGATGGCCTTGATTAAGCACAGGAGAGTTTAAGAATGTCTAAGTGGGGTGCAGCCACAGCCTTACAGCCTGGAGTGGAAGGGTGCGAGTCTCTAAGAATACCATCTGAACCTCCTCTGCCTCCACGTGTAAACTACTCGTAACCAAGTAGGAAAGGATTAAAGGAATTTCTCAGCAACTGCCAATGATTCTTTATCTTAAAAAATATTTTCTTTCCTTGAAAAATAAAAATAAATAAAAATTGAAAAATAAATAAAATAAAAAGAGTAAATGCCAGACCATTCCTGAATATTCCCCCTAAGGAACAAGGAGGTGGGGGAAGCTCATGTGGCCATCCAATATGGATGTCACTCCCCAAGAAAGCCACTTTTTCACCTCATCTTTGCCATCTTTATCCTTTTTTTCCAGCTAATGACTTAAAGCTTTTACAAATTCATAAATGCATCCGGGATTTCTGTGCACATGTAAAGGGAAAAGGCCAGTTTAAAAACGAGTGCGCATAGTTTTCAGCTGAACTTGACCTTTTGCTGTGTACAGAATAAAAACCGGAGACTGTTTTGGCCTTAAAAATGGCGGAGATGAACCTGAGAAAGAAATGTAGGCTGGTTTCTCAAGGCGATTTAAAGTAGCTCTTTTGAAATTTCTTGACTTCCCCAGCAGGAAAATTGTGACCATTTTGTAATTTAGCAGTTATGCCAGGCTTATTGGCTGGAAACTTAAAACTTTTAAGTTCAAATCATCTAAAAGTATTGAGATTTATAATACTGAAATGTTGATCTGTGTATGCCTAGTATGAAGTCTAGATGATAGAAGTTAATCTATGAATTGAAAATGCCTTATATTTTATTTGAAATGTATCCTTAAATGTAAAAGTATTGATTTGAAAAATGCTAAGTATTTAATTTGCTACCTAAGATTTAAAGCTCTGAAAGTTTAAGGTCTCTTTTCTTGCCATTAAAAAGTTTAAAGCTACACCCCTTTGTTAATGGAGGGAGGGGTAGACACGCCCTTCCCCTAGCATTCAGGTAACCCAATTCCCGCCAGCAGCCATCTTTAGGAATGTTAATTTGCATTTCTATGGCTACACCTTTTGCTAGCTGACCTTCCCAGAAAAGGTCAAGCGGCCAAAAGGTGGCTCCTTTGAAATCAGCTTTCTGCCAGTAGTCATTTTTTAATACAAGTTAGCTTCTCAGTTTCCCCATGCAGAAAAAACATGGTTTAAAGTTAATTATTAGATTTTAATATTTATTCTTAAAAATATAAAAGTGTAGTTAATCAAAGAACTGCTAATATTTGACTTGTAAGCTCTGAAAGTTTAAAGTGCAAATTGAATTGGGAGAAATTAAATATCTAACATATAAAATATCTAACGCTTAAAACATTGGTCTATCATACCACTGAAATTATACTAAGACCGTGATTGCTAATTTATTAAGTATTAAAAATATTTCTTAAAAATAGTATTAAATAAATAAAATCATCTAGACTTCATACTAGGCATACACAGATCAACATTTCAGTTGATTTTTTGAAAAAATAAAACGTGTTTTCTCTTAAATGATTAGGAATTCAAAATATGTTACTCATTGGTCTGATTTTAAAAAGAGGATTAATTTTATGATCTCAACTGAATTTTTTAATACAAAAACCAGTTTAAATTTGATTGATATTCTTTAAGATAATTATAAAGGGTATAAACAGCTAATGAGATTTCTGTTTGTCTACAATATAATGTTGGTCATCTATCTTTTAGGGGTTTTGGTTTGCTCTGTCAAAGAACAGTGTAGACAGCAGCCACTTTGAGCTGCCTGACTTGGCAGCCGCCATGTTGGCCGCATGGTCTGCTGCTCCCCTGGGGGTCACCATCTTGAAACATCAAAGGCCCCGCCCTCTGATTTAGTCAATCACCAAAGGAATGTCTGCTCACTAAGGCAGGCTGGGATTTCAGGGGTGGAGCTTTAAGGCGGAGTTTTACTACGGAAATGCAGCTGGGGCAGAAAGTGTGCTTGCCTCGCGAATTTATTTAATACTATTTTTAAGAAAATATTTTTAATACTTAATAAATTAGCAATCACGGTCTTAATATAATTTCAGTGGTATGATAGACCAATGTTTTAAGCAGTTGGCTTTATAAGGGTCGACAATAGAGCTCGTATTTCTTAAAAGGCTTGTAGATAAGTGACATTTTTAATTCATCTTAAATTCTCAGTAGAACCATATTTATACATATATCATAAACAAATAAAGAGTAATTGATTCCATGGTCAAGACTAGATCCTTTGATGTTGAAAACTGCTTTTAAATGTTGAAAATTTTTTAATTAGATATATATTTGACAGTTTTTCCTGAGTGCAATATTTCAAAATATAATATGCTTGGTTGCATAAGAAATTTCTGCCAAATAAAAGAAAAAATTGATTTATTAGTAGCAATGTCTTTATTTAAGCTAACAAAAGCACCATGCCGCTGCATTTTAAATTAGGCTGGAGGTGGGGTAGCGTTTGCACCTCGTGTTTCAGACATAAAATTACTAAATTTACTAATCTTTGTAAGCAATTGAATCCTAGTAAAGTAAAATTCTTCTAAAAGGTTACTGAAGGCTTCCCATGATCCCTCTGTATATGCAAATAAGCCAAAAGGGAATGCTGTTTAAAAATATTATTTTAAATTTAATAAAAAGGAGAAATTTTAATATTTTGAAATATCTTCCGCTCATATTTATAGGATAATCTAATGATTTGCTGTTAAAATACCAAATCTGAAAATAAGTACAGTCACCATAAATGTTTAATGACTTTGACTTGAAATACATGGCCTTGCGGCACTATCAGTCAACATCCAAGAAGTAATCCTATAGGTTACTTGGTGTAAAAGAGAAAGATTTTTCTTTTTTAAGTTGAAGTTCTCCAAGTGTAATCCAGCAGGAAGAAGACAAACCAGACAACCAACAGCCCAGAGACCACCTGGGGCATGGTAAAGTGAAGTATGGTAACAATCATCTCAGGTAAAAACTAGTTGCATACTGGTCTTAGAAGGCACATTTTTCCTTTACCTGGGAAGGACAGCACAAATATCCCAAGGTCAGAGGGCTCCAGTTAGTGTGTCAACTCAGTGTTCTGGAGACCCAAAACTGTAATTTAAATAACATGCCTAAGTTTAACCTGGGTTACCCAAGGACTCTAGATAATGTGTTTACCCAAAACTAGTTTGTATGGCATGCTGTCTCTGTTTCTGTAAATTGCTTTTTTGCAAACGAGGTTCCTCATTCCAAACCTCAAGACAGCCAATTTAAAATTGAATTGTCATGACCTAGAGCAAAGAATATTCTTACATGGTATTATTCTACAAGTTTCATTAATAATTTTGATGCTTTAAAACAGTATGTTGTGCATTTATCCCAAATAAACTTACAAATTAATTCTTTGAATGTTTGGCAACAATTTAATATTTAAGGACATAAAAGAATTTATTCCCTTCCACTGTGTGGAAGGCCCCCTGGGAAGGCACTAAAGCATTCTGTATTGACCTCTCTTGACCTTTTTGCCAAGAGGATTTCCTCTTCTCACAATCCAATTGTCTACAGCTGTTATCTGAGCTCTCCATTCAAACTGAGATCATGAAAAGCTGGTACCATGGATCTGTCTCTTGCCCAATGGCGCAAGTTGGGCCCTCTCTGGAGAAGAAACCTGGGTTCCCTGTGATCAATGCCTGGGCACCGCCAGCAGGCAAGGGGATCCAAAGGCAGTAGCTGGGCATGGAGGCCAGAGTGACATAGGTTACCAAGGAGACAGAACTGAACCTCACATCACCCTACTTGGCCCAGAGATGGCTGGTAGTCAAAGACGGGTAAGACCCCACAGGGTGGGGCGACCTAAGACAGGCACAGTGGGGGGCCAGTAGGAGAAAACTTGGGGGTCAACAGAGGTGGGGCACAGATCCTCACCCCCCCAGTGGTGCAGGGGCTTGAACACTGGCCCCTTCTGAGGAAGGTCTCCTGTCCCCATGGCTGCTTGTTGCTTCCCATGCCCAGCCCAGATCAGGAACCAAATAACAGAAAAGACTTGGTCCAGCTGAAAATGGTACCCAGAAAAACGAAGGCTTAGTTTAACAGACTCTAAATTTAAATCTAGCCTAACAACAGAAATGCTTAAGCCTCCTCAAGGACGTAAAGTGATCCTTTCAATTAATATTTACAGTGTAAATTTAAGATTATTGTTAAAATATTAAATCTGACAGTAAAATAGTTAAGTTTTCAAATTAATTAAATTTGGCTAACTTGAAATAAGTAATTATTCAAAAAGTATTAACCAAGCTTTTCATTCCGTGGTAAAATTGTTTAACATGCAAAATAGTTATCTAGACTGCATTATATATTTTCCCAAAAGGCTCCAAATTAAATAAATAAAAAAGGGGGCGGGGGGATAGTGGAAAAATATAGTGGAAAAATGCCATGTAAGAAAATAGATCCTATAACTAAATTAAAATTTTTTCGTTAGCGAGACACCCAGGAAAAACATACATTATGTCAGGGAAAGCCAGGAGATCATTTCAAAGAAAAAATCCCAAGTAAGGTTTTCTTTATTAACCTTTGGTCGAGAATACTTTTGTATATTTTTGGAAGAACAGCTCCCAGACCATGTAGATTCCTGCAACAACAGATCCCAACTGACTAGATTGCTCCAGCCACAAGGACAGGAAAGACAGTTCAAAGATAGAGATGGTGAAGACGCCTTGCCATGATAGCAGTCAGCACCTGTGCATTGCTGCAGGTTGCCCAGGACCAAGAGCAAGGAAGAAGGAGCAATGCAGCCAATTCGGGTGCCAGAGCATTACATCCGTCACCACAATGGACTCAGACATTCACTCAAAAGGACTAAGTACTGCCCTAATGACAGCAAAAGGGAAGAAAAAGAAAACTGAAAGACTCAAGGGACTGTCGTGCCAATATGGAGTCATCTGAAGAAGTTAACGACTGAAGTGCAACAGATTGTGGAAAAGCAAGAAGTTGAAGCTACTTCTTCAACCATGTTCCTGCTCATGCTAGCATCTGTTAGCTGCCAGTCTTCTGCAAAGTCTTGCACAGCCAAGTCCAAGGACTCTGAGTAAATATACACCAGCAGCAAAAGAGACTTATTTTTTTCATTTAGTAGCAAAAATGTTAATATGTTTATAGTTCTGATTTCTCATATTGTTGTTTTGCATTGGCATTGTTTTGTTATTATTTAATAGCCAGTTTTGTTCTTAACGTTCAAATTTTGAAAATGATAACATGTATGTAGTTTAGTTTTTGTATTTGCGTTGTTTGCAATTGTTTTAATTCTAGAGCCCTACTATTAATGTTTAAAATTTTACTTTTATTATAGTAGCTTAAAAAACAAAAACAGGGGAGCTGTAGAGGGCCGCCTGGGAGGCACCTAGGCATTTTCTTATAATTATTGTCAGCGGAACTCAGAGCATAGGCAGAGCCACGCCCTGGGAACATGCTTCCCCAATAAGGCTGGGCATGTTAATCAGGCAGGGGTGGAACTAGATACGTAAATCTAAGCCTTTAAAATCAACCTGCTGTGTGGCTCATCCCGCCTTTTGCCGCCTCTCCATCAGAGAGGATGGTGCCCACCTGGCCCCAGCTTAAAGTCTATTTCTTCATCTTGGTCTTTCTTTAATTTCTTAATCCCCAGCTCCTCCACTCAGCAAATGGACTGTTTCCTTTTCCATGCGGGACATGGAAAAGAGAGAAACAGCCCCCCACATTTGTATCTTACAGATCAAAATTTAAAATATGGGCACTTTTTTTCTCCATGTGAAAGCCTTTTTGATAGTACATTTATTATGGTAAACCTTGATTTTTAAGTTATTTTAGGCTTCTTCATTATCCTGATTACATTATCTTATACAATGACCCAAATAACAGTTTTTACTTCTTTTATTCATTGACTGCTTCATAAGTCAATGAATAAAGTTACTTTTTTGTGGAAAATAAAGCAATCCCTATTCATAATGTATATGAAAGAGAATAATAGTTTAATTTTAATTTATATTGGAAGCCAATCCCTGCATTTATGCTTTCATTCAAAATTACTTTAAACATTGCCTTCCTAATTCTTCCATTTATTCAAAAATTTTTATTGAAGATATACATGTCAAAATGCCCTTAGACAAAAAAATATAATGATTAAAAGCCAAATGTACTTGCCTTCATATAGCTTGCATTATAGCATGTTTATTCTAGTTTATTCTCCTTCTAGTCGTTTTATTATGTTATCTGTTTTATTTTTCAATCTATGCATTCATCTTTTTTAACAAATATTTATGGTGTTCCTATTTTCTTGGCTTTGTGTTAGGTGATTGGCAAAGATCAGCGAGATGATTACTGTCTTCATGGTTCCTAAATTATAATGGGGGAATAAATATTAAGTAATAAAGCCATAAATGAGTACAAAATAATGAGATTGTAAGTGCTTATAAGGAGACAAACAGTGCTCTGTAATAAAGCAGCTGGGTGAGGGCTGATTCCAATGTCTATTGGACAGTCAGTGTTGATGTTAGAGAAACAAAATCAAGCTGAGAACTCAGTGAAAAGAAACTAGTCATGCCCAAGAATTCAAATGCGAGTGTTTCTGAAATAACAGCATTATGAATAAATAATGAGATGGGTAAGTGTCACAGTGCTGAATTCATGAAAGATCCAGTGCAACTGAAATTCAGTGAATGAAAGGAAAGATGTTAGAAAATACCAGGTGGAAACAATGATGAAGATCAAGGAGATGAATTTTGGAAGTATGATTACCAATAATTATTGATGTTTTATGTGAAGAATTGAAAATAGAGAAGAATCAAAGACAACTTCCAATATCCAGGTTTAAACACAAAATAGGTAGGGGATATGGCTCATAGGAAAAGTGAGTTAAATTTATAAAGTGTGGCATTAAAGACACCTGTATGACCCTCAAGCAGAGATAGGTGAATATAAGTCAAAACTCAGAGAAATCCATTAAACTGGAGTCTGAGATAGAGTTGGAGGAAATTTGGGCTGCAACTTAAAATAGTAGCACCAAATTAGATTCCCCAAAAACAGGATGCAGAGAAGGTAATTTCTATCTAGATATAGCGGTTGGGTTTGGGTAGGGGAGTAAGATCTGTGAGTAAATGGCATAGATAATAAATGGAGGGCACAAAACTCTGCCTGCTCGGGGATTAAGGTCAAGTTGGAGAGATAAACAAATATCTGAATGGTTACGTGATAAAAGTATGCACTTGGTACTAACAGAGGACAATGGGGAAAATGTTTCATTCTGCTCTGCGTGGTTCAGAGACGACTTAAAGAAGGATGAAAATTTTCAAAATACTTTAAGTAACAAGCTAATAGGGCAGAGTGCAGATTAATCTCAGCAAAGGATCTGAGATGGGAAAATTTTCAAAGCATTTGAGCAACAGTAAGTAGTTCAGCTTAATTACATGGTTATAGCTTGTTTCACAATTCAAGATTTATATTAACCTTCACTGATGTACCATTTCACCTTTATTTTACATTCTTGTGGTAATTAACAAATCATATTGCTTTTGTCCTTTAATTGTCATCATTAAAATTTTTCTCTCCTTATCTGCCCTTACTACATACAGGGAGAAAGAAGAGGAGTATAATTTTTCTTCTGCAAGTTGAACCATCATGCATTGCTAAGAAATAGAGCAGGTGGTCAGCACATGCGTTGTTTTCCAGAAAGACTAGATTCCTGTCCCTTTGTTCTTGGTGGAGATAGAGATAAACCTTTTAACTAGTTTAAGAACCCAAATAACTGTATGAAAAACATTATAAATTCCTTCCTATCTGTGATGCCCTGCTCTAAGTGAAACGATTCGCTGACCTGAAATTAGCCGCTAATTAAAGTGTCCAGAATAATTCTGCACAATTTAGTTTCCATTCAATTAAAACAGACTCAAAATTGAATCAATTTATTAAACTTATTTATTTCAGGCTTTCCCACAGACACAATAATACCAACATGGAACAATTTCAGACAAATAAACAGTTTACCTATTCTGCTTACAGAAGTGAGAATACTACTTCCCAGCTAGAATCAGACACACTCCAAATGAGAACATTCCAAATCTGAGCACTGCTTGCTATTCGTTAGGATGTCTTGAAGCATTGTTCTTGATCTCTTCAAAAGTATAGGGACATACACTTGTAAAATAAGAAATAGAGTTCAATCTAACCAATCTTGTCCCAACCCCCTCTTCACTTAGCGTAATTGTAAAATGAATAAAACATTTTGATCAGTACTTCAGCAGTAAAATCTTAGCCCCCAAACAAAAACATCTTGATGGTTAAAAAGCCTGTGAATTTGAAAAGGAAAACTACTTGTAAGTGATGCTTTTTCACCTACACCTTTGTGTAATAGATTCTCTCAGACTTGAAGCAATTTCCCTAGAATCATGACTTGTGAAAATGAATTATGCCTGCATCCAAGCGCCTTGAGTTTTCAAATGATGTTTTCCAAAACAACATTTTACTAAATGCAGCCATTGTGTAAGTAGAAGGTAGTTGTTGGTATGGACAATTCAATGGAGTACACATAGCAATGTGGATTTTTATATTTCACCATCATTATCAGGTATGTGAAAAATATATCAATTGTTTTTTTCCAATGACAATTAAATTTTGTTAGATTAATTGGTAAAACCACAATAATAGCAATGACAATGTGCTTTTATAACAATCAAACAGTTCAACTTAATCCACAGTGAATTAGATTCTCTTCAAAAGACCACTGAGTTCTTTGACAGGAGGAAATATATGTACAACTGAGTACACAATCTTAAAATATGACAGGAACCTTAAACAATTCACATTAATAAATATTTGCAAAATTATTTCAGTTCATTGCTAAATTTAATATTCAACTGAAAGCTTCATTGGTTACATATCTTACTAAGTCTTTCAAAGAATACTTAGAAGTCACTACCTAATGGTAGGCAACCTGAACTTAATCAATTAACTTAAAATCAAACTATCATAAGTTGCATATTTATAAAAACAAATCTGCTAAATTTTTGTCTATCATATTAATTTAATGTAGATTGATTGAGATGGTCAAAATTTTGGATGAGAGGGGCCTAAATGAGGTGATAAAATAGTCCTGCTGTCTAGTAAATTAAAATCAGGAAGGAATAAAAAGGAAGCAAGAGAAGAAGGAAAGAAGAAAGGAAAGAACAGAGGGAGGATTTGTGAAATTGTTATGTGTCAGGCAAGAGACTAAATTCTTCCCATTTCTCCCTTAATTCTTCAACACTGGTTCTGCTAAGCCCAGGATTCAGTTTGGACTGTTCCCACCCCTAAAAAATGAGGATATCAAGGTTTAGAAAGGTAAAACATTTTTCCCCCCCCATGAACACATACATAATAAAGGATGAATCAGGATTTTAAGATGTTGACTGTTCCTTACCCCTGGATGACACTCTCTGCTTTAACATAGACTGACTAAACAAATATTTACTACTATTTACTTTTCCTCACATGCTTTTCCAATAAATATTACAATTAGCAGCAAAGACTTAGGATGTAATGTCTTCCTAGTACTCATTTGTAATAGAAGAAATTTTTAAAAAGCTTTCTGTACAAAATATTTTACTTTAGAATATTTTCTACCCAACTTGCTGAAACAAAATTCAATTAATGGTACTAAAATTAGCAAGAAAGAAATTGAATGGAACAAAGAGACTAATTGTTCATTAACATGTTTATTTCACAGCCTGTTCTACATGTCATTTTTAAAATCACATCTTGCTGGAACATCTTTTCATAAAAATAGTGACTTCTTTTGGATATATTTTTGAAAGACTGTAGTAACAATGTAAGTGGGATTATGCTGTTTTACTAAATCGCATACATGTATATTCTGTAACACAAACATGAGGTCAGCGTTGTTTCTCAATGCAAAATTAAACTATAGGAAAGAGAAGTGCTTGGCTAAGGAAGTTTGACCACCTCAATAAATGACTATCATTTGCACAGTTTGCTCATTTCCCTGCAATGCTTTTGAATGTTCAATAAAAATTGATATGAGTGAAAGGATATGAAATCTCTACCAACAAAGTAGAAAGAAAAAAAATAATATACTGATTTAAAATATACTTCAGCTACCTGTCATGAGCAAATTAAAAAGGACTTTAATGGACAGAAGTGCATCCCTTAGCAACATCATTACTTGCTTCTATAGATGATTCAGCATATTCAAGTCTTTAAAAAGGGTTTAGATATCTTTGTGTCTTTCTATCTGAATGTTGCTGGTTTCTCTATGGATTAAGCTGTTATTTCAGGTTAATTACTCTAGAAGGAAAGAGTAAGATATTCACATGTTCGATTTTATCTTTTGATATTTAAAATAGCATCTTTTGCCATAGCATGACCTCAGTTTTTGCTTTTGCTTATTTTGTTTTAATCTTGAGTTATTGTTTGCAAATTTCTTGCTGTGTCTTTCTCGTGAATAACTAAAGCTGATCAAGCACCTGCTTTGTAATTTACTTATTTTGAGCTGAAAACTGGAGATGGAGAGGGAGGTAAGAAGTTCTGTCATTTTACCAAGGATTGCTCTGCAAGGCTAAGGGCAGGAGACTTCCAATTACTTACCCCTGCGAGATTTTATCAGTAAACTGACAACTTCAAGTGTCTCCATTTACACTTTCCTGTTGTTAAACATCATTAAATACATTGATTGGATCCATGCAGTTTTAAAGACACACAGCCCACCCCTAACTAAAACTGCAGGGAATGTCTTTGAGAAATTGAGATCAAAAACTAAAAACCTGCATTGGTAGGGGTAGATTCATTTTCATTCTTCATGTTTCTTTAGGCAAGCACAGCAGTTGACAATCACACACTGCTGTGTACTTACGGTTGGTGTTACTTGTTAAGAAAACGTATGCCAATTAGTAGGCTGACAAAAATAATAAACCAAAAAGACAAAAATTGGGTTGGATTGTTTTGAAGTACTCCTTTATCTCATCTCTTTTAGTTCCACCAATCTCCTATTGATCAGTTGATTATGAGAATATTTTGAGTATCTACTATGCAATAAAATATATCACTAGTAAGACAAACAATATATATTTGCCCACTATAATCACTCATATTTATTGAGGTATTAGGGGCCCAGTGTATGAATTTGTGCACCTTGAAAGGAACTGTAGTCCACGAGGCTGCAGTGGGCACGGAGGCGAGTCTTGGCCCATCCTCCATGCCCCTGCCTGGCTGCTCTCGCCACAGCCCTGGTCCCTGTCTGCCTGCAGCCCCGCTCCTGCTGCCTCTGCTCCCCTGCTGAGGCACAGAGCAATTGGGACCAGCACCAGCCATGGGTGCAAGCAGCAGTTGCTGCCCTGATCACCTCTCAGGAGCAGGGGAAGGTGGAGAAGCCCTCAGGGGCAATCGGGGCCAGCAGCAGGTGCAAGCACCCAGCAGGACGGCGGCAAGTGGGAGCAAAGAATTTTCAGTAACAACCAGAGGCTCACCCTGATGACAGTGACCGGCGCCCCACCTTGGTCTGGTGCCCCCACTCACCTGCTCTACCATCATGCTGTGCCCAATGCCCACCATGTTCCACGCTTGCCCCCGGTGGTCAGCACACATCATAACATAACAACCGGTTGTTCAGTTGTTCGGTTGTGCAGTTGTTCTGCCATTCAGTCTATTTGCATATTAGGGATATATATATATATATATATATATATATATATATATATATATATATATTCACATACTCAAAAATTTACCTGTGTGTAGTGTACAATTCAATGACTGTGAGTATGTTCATAAAATTATGCAACCATTACCACTAATTCCAGAACATTTTCATCACCCCCCAAAAAACCATGTACCTGTAATAGTCACTCCCACATTTCCCTCTTTCTAGCCCCTGGTAATCACTAGTCTACTTCCTGTCTCTATTAACTTGGCTATTCTGGACATTTCATCTAAATGAAAAAACACAATATGTGGGTTTTTTGTGTATGGCTTTTTTAACATAGCATAATTTTTTTAAGGTTTTTCCATGTTGTAGTGGGCATCCAGGCTTCATTCCTTTTTGTGACCAAATGATATTTTATTCTATGGATATGCCACATGTTGTTTATCTATTCATTAGTTGGTGTGCTTTGGCTTGTTTCTATTTTGGGGACATTACAAATAATGTTGCTGTGAACATTTGTGTACTTGTTTTTGGACATAATTTAAAAAAATTCTTGGACATATACCTAAAGGAGAAACTAATGGATCATATGGTGTCTCTTGATTTAACTTTTTGAGGAGGTGTCTACCTGTTTTTACAAAGTGACTTTACCATTTTACATTTCCCACAGCAGTGTATGAGGGTTTCAGTTTCTCTACATGCTTGCCAACTTCTGTTATTACAGCCATCCTAGTAGGCATGGAGTGGTATTTCAGTGTGAATTGTTTTAGTATTTACAAACTAGGTGACATGTGGGTAGATATGAAAGTAAATTTCTGAAGACATAATTAGATGATAGATGGGAAGAAGATACATATAAAAGTTTTCAAATAAATTACAAAAAACAACACATGACTATTTTTTTTCCTAAGAAACTAGCATACTCATGGATTCAGATTCACTTTTGTAAGAGTAGTGACTCCTTCAAAGTCACAGTCATTAACTGGCTTTTGAAGGATGAACACTATCTAAGAGAGGAAGAATAGGGGAAAAAAAACATTTCAGACAGAATATTTAATATTCTGGAAGTAAAATAGACTGAGGTTTCATTGTAAACCATTGAGTAGATCAATTTTGCTTGAGAAGACAGTTTAAAAAGAGATCAGATTGAGAAAAAATATAACCATTGCAACTGAAATAGAGCAACAGAAATAAATGGAATGATTATACCCAATATTTTGAAACAATGCAAGATAATAGGTTTAATGCCATAATGAATGATACATAATAATTAACGTGGTTGTGCACTGAAACATTCATGAAAAGTGTCAGAAGAAGATGGGTGTTTTACAGGATAAGGACACATGCCATTTTGGTCCAATATCAGAGGAATAATTTGGAATTCAACAATTAGGTGGGCAAACCTCTACCTACTGTTTGGCTCTCTCCACAGGCCTTGTGCTCTATTGTGTTATGCCATTGGATCCTGACTTTCTTGGGACCCTAGGGCCTTGATTGCATCTGGTTTATTTTTGTTTTATTTTCTTCTTTTGAGCCTATATAGGCTACCAGCTGCCTTATGCTTATATTTTTAAAAAGTATTTCACATGAAGGTATTAGTTATATCATAATCAGAAGCAAATGCTATTTATTGAATTAAACTGAAGAATTGGGGAATTGGTGACACTAAAATTTCCATAGCCCTTAAGGTGACAATTGCTGGTTCTCACTGTAGGAACAGAGCTTTCTCCTCTCCCTTCCTTGAACAACTTTTGGAAAAGGAAAGTGACCTGATGAATCTGAGGATTCAGGAAAGTTCATCCGCCAAGGATAATGCTCTCCGTACACATGAGATGGAAGTAGAAATCAGGAGAATGAGTGATGATGGTAGAAAGTGGCTAGTGCCAGACACAATACTAAGAAAGGGATGAACACGAATTCATAGCAGAATGTGTGAAATGTCACAGCAGAATATGTGAAGAGGAAGGACAGGGTTAAACCCACTGGGGCCTGGTCACTTAGAATAGTAAAGCCAAGATCAGAAAACAAAAGTTGGGAAGTGAATATTTCAGTTACTAACAGTAGGAGCTCATTCAAAAGGAACTCATAAGTTAGGCTTGGAAGGTGAGTGGCATCATCATAAACCAGCAGTTCTCAACCTGTGGGTCGCGACCCCTTTGGGTCGCCTAAGACCGTCGGAAAACACATATATAAACACATTATATAATATAATATAATTACGTATTGTTTTTGTGATTAATCACTATGCTTTAATTATGTTCAATTTATAACAATGAAATTGGGGGTCACCACAACATGAGGAACTGTATCAAAGGGTCACAGCATTAGGAAGCTTGAGAACCATTGTCCTAAGCCATCTTAAGTGATGTGAGAAGATAAGGATAGTGACAGATCACAGTAGTAACGACAGCTCCACGGTTTAGTGTCAGAAGCCACTATCCGGTTGCTGTTGAGGGGCAACAGGGTGAGGTTGGGGGTGGGGGACTTCCATTCTCAAAGTCTCCCCATGTGCGGATTCCCCAAGCCGTTGCTTATGTATCCTGGGCAACTGAAAAATGGAAGAGGAGAGAAGGGCACCAATATGCTTTAAAATCATTCTAAAAGTACAAGGTAACACTTTTATGTTTGACTGACTACACTTTAATCATCAACTCTAGCTACAAAGCATGCTGGGAAATATTCCTAAAAAATTTAAGTATTTCTCTTCTCAGAGAGAGAACCACAGGCACAGGGTGATAGATAAGTGACAGTCTCTCACCTCCTCTAATAAAGAATAAGTGTACATCCTCTTCTAAACCTGTAGTCTTATGACTCAATCCTTTGTTTGGTTTTGTTTTCAGAATATTTTATTTGAGTTTGACTATAAGTAGGTCTGAGAGACTGTTTTTCCAATTACAGTTGACCTTCAATCTTATATTAGTTCCATGTGTACCACATGCTGGATAGACATTTATATAACTTACAAAGTGATCCACCCAATAAGTCTAGTTCTATGACTCAACTCTTGTCTCACAGAGAAGAAAAATGAGTTTCAGAAGGACTAGCATGTTTGTCCCTGCCTTACCCTGCCCCACATCTCTCGCTCTCAATAAGTCAGCTCCTCCTGCAGAGGAGAAGATATTTCTCAGATGCCCAAAGCGAAGGTGGTCTATTGTGAGGGGTGAGGTGTCCTCTATGGAAACCTCCAGCTTAGACATTGAAGACCCTTAGGATGCTCTGTGCTGTCATAAATACTTCTGTTTCCTTTACAGTAGTGTGCTTAGAGTGTGGAACATAGCTACATTTTAATTTTAAATGTATTTAAATAATGCTATTTGCTGAGTAAATATTTATTGAACTTAATGTATCTCAAAGATTGTGTTATTCCTGATAACCCAAATAAGCAAAAAATATAGGTAAATTAGGACATGTTTGAAACCTATAAGAGCATCTGAGATGCTCATAGTACAATGAGTAGATGACAAGTATATCAGCAACCAGTAAATTTTCTCCCCCCCCCCACACATACACACATGCCCACATGTTATGCTACACTAGGCTATGCTATGCTATGCTATGCTATGCTATGCTATGCTAGTTCTGTTATGCTGTACTGTGCCATGTTGTGTGTTAGGGTAGAAATAAGTAATACATTCTTCCAATTTCCAGGAGCAAAATTTGTAGTAACTTGCATTTTAAAGGAAAAATAGAGGAAGAACTACCTCCATCTGTTTGGGGAAGGAGACAAGATGTAAACCTATTGAATCAATAAAATATAGGGGTTGTGGATACTTCCTCTTTGAAGCCTTCCTCAATAAGTGTTCTATGTACTTGCAGAATTATGCCTGACTGCTTTGATCACTAAATGTTGCCCATAAAGATAACGCTGGATGGAGATGAATATTTTTCATTGAAAATGCCACACATACTCAACTGGAGAATTCTGCCACTGGCTAGAATGATGGGTTTAGGGTGAATGCCTAACCATGTCATAAAGGGTATTTCATTTTCCCTTTGTGTCTGACCCACTGAAGTGATGGCTGTTACATGCAGTGTGCTTGCCCGGGTAAGCAGGGCAGTGTGTTAGGGAATCACTGAAGGTGACACTGGGCACAGAACTCTGTGGGCCATGACATGATAAGTTAATTACTATTTTCCATCTTAAAATACTAGTATGTACTCGAAAATGATAATAAACTACTGGTTTCACAACATAATATTAGTATATGTCCTTTAATTAAGTAAATATCTTGGAAAAATTATGCAGTGTGATAGTCTGTTAATTGACCTGGTGCTGTAGGGGAGCAGAATATAAATTTGACACATTTCCATACATCACATTGGGACAAAGAGGAGATTTTAAGGTGAGAAACTGCACAATTTCAAAAATTTAATATTCACCTGTAAATAGCATATCTGCTTTCAAGTTTGGAAACTAACTGTCTAAAGCTTTTGTGAGTGCAGCACAATTGTGATTTCCCACATAATGGATTTCATCGTTTTCATTTCTCATATATCTCTAATTTCATCAATCATTCCTATTAGACTTTTCTGATTTAAAGAAGGATATAAAATTACATTTTATTGAATTACAAATGTGAATACAATCACTATTAATATTTATTCAGGTCTGATGTCCATGTGTCAGAGTGAGATTTTATCAAATTCAAAATGTTTCCATGTCTATTGTTCTCTTTGACTTTTTACATTCTGTATCTTCAGTGTTGTTCATAAGGTTTCTTATGGTTTTTTGCTACCACTGTCATTGTGCAACATATTTTTTGCAGTAATACATCCTTTTAGTATTTTAAAATAAAATGACATAGTATAGCAGATTATTATGTTTCTAACAATTTTTACTATTCTTTAACAAGCAAAGGAAATCTAATTCTGTATTTTCTAAATGTATATCAATGCTTTATAGCTAACACAAATAATTTTGATTGGAAGGAACATTGGACTGCAATGAAACTGGCAACATAAAAATATACAATATCTTTATATTATATTAAAAATATACAATATTATTTTTGAGTAAAAGCACTTTTCTATAAACATAGTTTTGTTTAATTTTTATAACATTCTGGGGAGAGGCCTATACCACATTCACATAACTTTTATTACAGTATGCTGTTATAATTGTTCTATTTTATTATTAGTTGTTGTTAATCTCTTACTATGCCTAATTTATAAATTAAACTTTATCACAGATATGCATATATAGAAAAAGACATTGTTTATAGAGTATTTGGTATTATGTCTTGTTTCAGGCATCTACACAGCAGTTCTTGGACCATAGCTCCTATAGATAAGGAGGAGCTAGTGTAATTAATTTAAAAGAAAAATTTTTGATTTTATATAAATAGTTGTAGAATTCTTATAAAAGTTTTTTAAGCAACATTTCTAAATTTGAAATGACATTTTGGCATTTAGCATATTATGTCTTATCTATTTATTAAGCAATTGTTGGCTGGCCTTTTCTTTTCTATTCATATATGTCCAGATGGTACAAATTTCTTCCACAAACAAAGTCCAAAATTCCAGGGGCATTAGTTATATTCTTGATTTTGAGTTCTGTAACTTCTTTGACTCTTATAATTTTAACTAGAGGCCCGGTGCACGAAATTCATGTGTGTGTGTGGGGGGTGTCATTCAGCCCAGCCTGCACCCTCTCCAATCCAATCTGGGACCCCTCAAGGGATGTCTGACTGCCCGTTTAGGCCCGATCCCACAGGACATCCCTCTTACAATCCAGGACTGCTGGCTCCCAGCCATTCACCTGCCTTCCTGCTTGCCCCTAACCACTTCTGCCTGCCAGCCTGATCACCCCCTAACCATTCCCCTGCCAGCATGATCAATGCCTAACTGCTCCCCTGCCAGCCTGATTACCCCCAACTGCCCTCCCCTGCAGGCCTGGTCGCCCCCAACTACCCTCCCCTGCTGGCCCAGTCAACCCTAACTTCCCTCCCTTGCCAACCTGGTCCCCCCAACAACAGCCCTCCCCTGCAGGCCTGGTCCCTCCCAACTGCCCACCCCTGCTTGCCTGATTGCCCACAACTGCCTTCCCCTGCCAGCCATCTTGTGTCCACATGGGGGCGGCCATCTTGTGTGTTGGAGTGATGGTCAATTTGGATATTACCTCTTTTATTATATAGGATAAAATTTTTGTGCTGTTTTTAGAGGAAAGAGAAAACAAAAAGTATTTATATCATTATAAGTCATATACTGCCTTCATTTCAATGATTTATTGAATGTAGTAAGTAAACTAATCTATTAACACTTTCACTCTTTTCTTTTTTCTTAGTCATTTCCACCATTAAATTTCCTCATTTTGAACAGTGTAATCAAAATTTCAATCAGTGACTTGTTCTTAGAAATTGGAAAATATGTTTTCTCCCACTACCAGCGCTTCAGTTCTTCCACATAGTCTGCCATGCACATACAGTCATTGAGCTGGCATCTTTTGGGAAGGTTTTAGTTAATTACAAAATACCTACTAATGATTGGATTACAATGAGAAGAGGTAACATGGAACAGGCTTAACTATAAGAAAAAAATTTGGAAATTTTTAGCCCATGTCTGGAAGAAGGTCCCAATTGTCCTTACCTGAGACCAAAGGACACTGGTGCCAATTCTTCCAATAAGGTGATTTTGGCCTGGGTAGTTCTCTTAACCTAATGGGGTATCTGTTTTATCATTAATGAAAGAACAAGACTGAATTAGCTAACCTCTAAAGTCCTTCCAGTTCTAATGTTCTATGTTTCTATGAATATTAATAACAGCCATCAAAATCTATCAGCTTTGGTGGTACATGTTGTCAAGAGCTAGTGATACAGACACTGATATTGATGATGACGATGATGGTTATGATAATGAATAATATCATTGAGTGCCATATGTCTGCAGTAATTACCTCCTTCGATTCTCTAATTGTTCTGTTAGACCAATATTATTGCCTTCCATATTATAAATCAGAAAGTTGAGGCCCAGGTAATCTAACTAATGTGCCCAATACTGTAAAGCCCTATGCCAAAATCAATTACTTTAAATACTAGGCTGTATGGAAAAAATATTATCAGTGCTCACCAGTATCTCATTTTTCTCTGTGCTGTGAACAAATATGACTGCATTTTCATCCGCTTGAAGATCATTAGGGCCATGTGATTTGCTCTGTTCAATGTCCATGAGCAGAATTTACATATATATTTTTTGGACCAACGCATGGAAAGCCAGCTATGATCATTCAGGTGCTTCTTTCTCTGAAGTGCCCACCAAGGAGGCCCCATGCTCCAAATGCTGTTGTTCCAAGATGGTAGTACTCCCCCATATTCTGAATCACTGAGTTGCTGCTTAATCTTGTTAATCTTGTTTCCTATCTGGATACAGGTTTTTGCTTGAATAAATTATAAATGTTGATTGTTTAATCCACTAAAATTTTGTTACCAAAAAGGTAACATATCCTGTTATGGCATAATCAAGAAATTTCCCCTTCTATGCATGCTAGGGACATGGATCTCTCCATGTTTTTCATATTATCAGTTATATCAGTATTTTCTGACATTATCAGTCACCTGGTAGGCAGCATTAGCTGTCTCTGCAGTCCACAATGGTGGCAGAGTAGGTGGATGTTACACCCACCTCCTCCCACCCCAAACTGAAAGTAATAACTAAAATATAGAGCAATCAACCTGAATAACCAACTGAAGACTTGCTGAAGACGAGTCTTACGGTGAAGAATTTATAGAAGAAAGACACATCAGGACTGGTAGGAAGGGCAGGGACGCAAAAAGGGCTGGCCCTACTCTCACCAGTGGCACCTGAGGTTCTAGAGGGATATCTCAGCTGGGAGGAGTTCCCCTGATAAGCGTGGGATCTCAAGCCCAAGCCAGGCTCCCCAGCTCAGAGCACCAGAGATTGGAAGAGGTGCTCACATCCGGTGTGAAAAGCAGCGAGGGTTCTGTCTGCCAGGGAGAGACAGAGAGTCTACCAGAAACTCAGGCACCCTTTTGAAAGGCCAACACACCATATCTCTTTTGCAACTATTTCTCTGGGCTCTGGCGAAGGGAAGGCGGAGCAGACTAGAGTTGTGCGAGTAGAGACTGGGGTTTGTGGCTCTGGGGAGAGAGTTGAGGGGACAACTCTCAGGACCCCCTGTGCTGAGTCACTCTACTGCACCACAGACACCATCTTTCTTGGTGGGAGCACACCCCTCTGTGCAGCATCAGACTGGGGGAAAGCAATGACCCACCCTCTGGTTTCCCTGTGGACCGGGGAAGCTGGGAGCTTTGGCCATGCTAAGGAGTCAGCCGCCTGGGTTGACGTGTAGAGGTCTGGACAGACTCAAGGGGTGTCAGTGACTAAGTACGTGGTTTAGGGGCTGTTCCTCCCACTTTCTGTGATCCTGACTGGAGCCTCCTCCTCTGGTAGGTATTCTAGCCCCACTCTCCAAGCCCCCGGTGCCCCCCCCCTCCCTTGACTCGGTCTATCCTGCTGAATTCTGGGAAGAATCCAAGGCGGACTGAGTGGTGGCTCTCTGGGGCGGGGACACACCTATCAACTTTCCCCAAACCTGATCTGCTCCTCACATGTGCTTGTGTGTGTTGTGGGAAAAATATGTATATTTTTGGGGAGTTAGCCCCAGTTAGCTGACACTAAAAAATGGGACTATATAGACCCCATGTCACTTTGAGTTTTTACTAATTATAATTACTGTAATGATACTAGATTTATTAAAAAAGTACTCAATTTTCAAATTTCAAACTCCTGTCATACTTATTCATACCTCTCAGTTGATTAATGATTCTAAAATGACAACACAAATAAAAATGAATTTTTATATTCTGTTTATATCATTAATGCAAATCTAATTAAATATCTACTAATTAATGCAACTCCTTCTAGGAAAGTTAATACTTTGGAGAACGTCCATAGAAGATGAGTCAGTGAGTCTGAAATATGTGCATGTATGTTTTTGAACTGTGTGGGAAAATTCTTGGTACAAAAATATAGCTGTTTCTTTTGTTTGAGAATTATTACATTGATGACATCTGTATGTGTCTTATACCATGTCATCCAGTGAACATTTATAAAATAATGCGTAGCTAGCTGTCTGCTAAAAGTGAGTGATATAAAAAGCATTGTTACACAGACCCTTGAGTCAAAAGCCCATTTTTAAAATTACTGTTATAATTCATTTAAACCTCTAATTTTAGTGGAACCTTTTCAGTGAAATTCAGAGAAGTTGGTTATTATGTGTTATGGTGTATATTAGGGTGCTCTTTAGATTTCTACTTATTTCCACATGAGGAGTATTTTCCCCCCTCTCCTCATCTTTGGGTTTGTAACATGCTTTTGTCTCCTGGGATTAGCAGCAGATGTGATACAAGCAGAGGCTTGAAATGTGCTGGGCTTTCTTTCTTGCATTTTGCCTCTACTCTAAAAACATGCTGAGCAGCCTGATAATCCCAGAAAAACAAAGGCACTTAAAGTAGACCTCAGCTGACCCCATGGCGTGAAACTAACATAGCCAAAGCCAGGCGAGGTCAGCAGAGGTGAACCAGCAGATCAGCAGTTTAAAGCAATGACACCCCAGCTGGATTGATAAGCAAATGTATAGGAATAAATGCTTTTCCTGGGAAGCATCTCAATTGGGATGGTTTGCTAAAGAACAATAACTGACAGACACAAAGGAATCTGTGATTTATAGTGATTCTAACCCTGGATCCATTTTTTTAAGATCTATATTTTCAAGTACTTATTTACAAGGTTGTAAATACTAGTATATGTGTCCTCTGTTTTAAGGAAACCATAAAGAGTAGTAGTATGGCTGTGGTTTTTCATCATTTAACTTTGATTTAAGAGCCAGGTGACAAAGGCAGAAACACAATGAAGACATCAATGTATAAATGTGATAAGGTGAAGAATTCTAGTCAGCAAAATTTATCCATCACAGTTTCTTAAGGGATTACAAAAGTGATAGGCAACTTATTCTCCTTCAAGGGCTCTGTGTGTACCCTTGCGTGGTTAGCTAGGGTACATAAACACGGAAGGCAGTGATGGAGTGGTTTCCTGATTTAAAAAAAAAAGTATGTTTCTGTATTCAAGGGTATTTATTTAGAGTTGTGGTTGTTTTTCATGTTGAGTTGGCTGCAAGAATTACAAATAGGCAATATTCATATAGAACCTCAAGAGAGAAACTCGCTCTCCTACAGTTAAAATTGTTAATAAGTCATTATTGCCTCCTTAAAATAAAGCACACTACTCATTTTATATACATTTAATGTATACAGCAATACCTTACACAATGTTGGTGCATTGTGCATGCACAATAAATAGTGTCATGTGATTAAAACAAGAATGAAACATACATATATCGTGAATGAAAAGTGAAATGTTCAGGGGTCTACTCATCTGTCCTGAATGACAGTGATAGTGTTGCAGGAGGAATTTATGGGCCAGATTTCCCAGACTCGAGTGGCAATGAGGTTCTTGAGATATCCTCAGAAAATGAATTTCCTAAGATTCACATGGGAAGATGGATGTGGAAGAAGAAGGTTTTATTGGTGTGGAGTTACATGTCTCATTGTCCAATGTCCCATCTCCCCAAAGCCAGTCCTAAAAGAGGGCAGCTCTGAGTTCAGCACAGCCAGAAGGAGGGACAGTGTCCAGAGCTTCCATTCCATGTTGCAGAGGACCTGGCGCATGTGTGAGAGAGAAAAGAAAGACCTCACTTCTTTGTATAGAAGTTTAAATATTCAGATTTAGTGTGCTTGTAATGGCCACACCCATTTGTTCCAGCAGACAGATAGGCACCTTCCCATGTCACTCAGACCTTACTGGGCCTGCTTCTGGGACTTGAAGAGTGTTAAATGCAGCCTTTTGGAAAAGCTGCATAAATGGCATGCTTATATTATATTGTTATTTTCTCTCCCCTTTCACTCCTTTCCTGTTAAATAATAACCAGGTTGTGACAACAGCATGAGTAGCACTAATAGTTAACACATTAGAATTTGCTGAGTCAATGGCTTACTCAATGAGAAATGTGTTCTTCGTTTCTACATGTTGAAGTCACAGACCCACTTTTTGGGTTAGGGTGATTTGCATGAACATGCAGAGAGTAAGTTAGAGTGAAGGGAAATAGTTTGATCAATCTCAATAAATGTATTGAAGACAACTGTGAACTAATATTGTATTGGGTGAGCTGTTACGAGATACTATCATCTACCTCCACAACCCAGAAAAATAGTGTACCATGGGAAAAAGTGTGTACAAAAAAAATTTGACTTCCAAGGTAGAAAACAGAAATTGCTGACCATGCTTCTGGAAAAGAAGACCATTGTCTGTAACTCTTTATTTCTAGGTATTAATCAAGGATCAGAGTAAAATTTTCCAGAAACTGTGTTTTTAGTGGAAATACAATAGCTCAGATTCATTGTATCTCCCTTTTTTTTGACTACACAAAGTTGAACAAAATCTTGTTTTGTTCTAGGGGAAATGTATCCTGTAATATATAAATGGATGTCCTTAATTATCCTTAATTATGCTCCAATGTTAACCCCCCTCGGTGAAGCCAGGTGACTTTATTTCCAGGTTACTTAGTGAAACCATGACAAAAAAATCTTATTATTGCATCGACTGTGGTAAAACATTATAAATAATTTATACTTTTATAGATTTCACTATATTAAAACTGACCAGCAAGTCCATCACATTAATTAATTTATAACATGCTTAAGTCAGAATTTGCATCTAGGCATCAATAATTTCCTAAAAGGGGAATTAAATGGTAGAAAATTTTCTTAAAAGTCAACATCTTTTCCCTAGAACCCACGTCTCAGGAGGGAGTCTAGAGAGGAAGCAAAGGAAAGGTGATGGGCCTTGATGCAAAAAAATTCTGAGATAAAGGTTTTGAGTGAATCCCCCTTGAACAGCATGATGCTGAACTCTGGAGCTTTTTATAGCGTTCATTCTTCTCTCTCTTTCTATGGGAAATCATTATAGAGGGCCACACACACAAAAAAGGAAAATCTTCAAATGCCTCCATTCCCCATAATTTTATACCATTATGTTTTGCATATTAATCTAAATTCTTAGGTATCCTTTCACTCTTCCTGAACTGTGCTTAAACTTAGCCTTCCTGGGTTTTGTTTCTTTTAGGGTTTTTTGTTTTTTGGGTTTCTTTTGTCTTTGTTCTTTGTTGTCTTTGTCTTTGTCAAAATGGGTCAGGGGTCTTTTAGGGTTTTTATCCACCTTTCATCAATGATATACCCACTGCTTTACATATATATGGCAGAGGAATCTTAAGATATATAGATAGATAATGGATGATAGATGATAGATGGATAGATGATAGATAGATAGATAGATAGATAGATAGATAGATAGATAGATAGATAGATAGATAGAATCTTGCTGGTGGGAGAAGAGAGGATAATAGAAATAGCATGCATACTGGTCAATCATATAGTGAGAACAGAAAAGGCAGAGAAGTAAATGCAAGTTAGACTTGTATATGCACACCATGGAAGTCAAGAATTTAGGGCTCATACTAAGGATTGAAGAAAAAAAGTGACAAAGGAGTCTTCAGAAACAAACTGCTATGCGCTTTAGTGCTTGCAGTTTAAAAAAGAACACCTTATTCTAGGGAGAATGCCTCTTCTTCCAATACAGCTACCTGCTACATTGTTAATTTTAGCCCCTACAGTGATCAAGATCTTTTCTGAGACCAGCCCAAGTGAGAAAAAATGGCAAAAAGGTACAAAACATCCTGTGATATTTTGAGGTAATGTTTGGTGGAATTGGTTTGTTTGTTTTTTTCATAATCTTTTTTATTTTTTTAAATATATTTTTATTGATTTCAGAGAGAAAGGAAGAGGGAGAGAGAGATAGAAACATCAATGATGAGAGAGAGTCATTGATTGGCTGCCTCCTGCACGCCCCCCACTAGGGATTGAGCCCACAACCCGGGCATGCGCCCTTGACCAGAATCGAACCTGAGACCCTTCATCCGCAGGCCAATGCTCTATCCACCGAGGCAAACCGGCTAGGGCTGATAGAATCATTTTAAGGCCTTCAAAGAAATACACCATGATGTCCCTGCTCTCTGTAGTAGATGGGCCCCCAATAAAACGGAGAAAATGAATCAGTACAAATGTACATTGTCAAAGTAAATAGCAGGTTACGTTTGATAATGATAACACTGAAGAGCTGGAATAGACTACTGTTTCTACTCCAAGCCTTTCATTTATCACTGTTCTCCATTTATTAAGTCACTTAACATGCACTTACTGAGGCTCGCTATGTGGAAAACACAGGGCAATGCACGGAGAAGGCAGATATGAGAAAAAAACTAAGCCCTGTACGGACATGAGTGACATCACAGACAAAGAAAACAGACAAGGAAGTGGTGAGTACAGCACTGTTCCCTGAGAGCCAGAGCAGAGGTGCCCAGTGTAATGTGGGGAAGGGAGAATATCAGCATGAAAGGTCAAGGAATGTCTCAGTGCAGATGAGAGTTCAGGCGGATTTTAAAGGCTGAGTTAGAGTTCAGCAAGAAGATGAGGTGAAACGGAGCAGTAGTCAGCGGTGATGACAGCGTGAATTTAACCCGGGATGGTTAAGCAACTCAGTATTCTCAAGCACAGCACAGCTGTTTGGACCTCTCACGCAGTTTTATGTCTTCTATCCTACAATTACCTAGTAACGTTAAACGGTGTGGGCAATTCAGGCAGATATTAAATTAAATGGATAATGAATGAAACTAGCACTATATTCATATACATTTTTATTTCTCTCCCTGTGAATAGGAGGCATAAAATCTATTCTTTCACACAATTCCTTTTTTAAAATTAAAAAAATATCAATTACAGTGGACATACCATATTATATTAGTCCAGGTGCACAAAATAATGATTAGACATTTATGTAACTTACTAAGTGGTCACGCTGATAGATCTGGTACCTGACACCATACATATGCTGTACGTATAGTTACTACACTATAACTGACTACATAGTGTAAATTCCCTAGGCTGTACTTTACAGCCCCATAATAATTCTTTTTTTTTCTCTCTCCCTTAGACAACCCATTCTGACAGAACTGAACCAGTTGTTTTTCTCATTGCCCTTGTGCCAGACCAGAGCGAAAGCAACATCTGACTCATCAGATAGGGATAACTTAAGAGAACAAAGAAAGTGTTTTTCCACAAAAAAACAAAAAACAAAACCAAAATACAGTGCAACAGATAACACTGAGCCAGAGCTGTGCATCATTGTCTTGACCTAAAATCTGCAGAATGTATTTTTTCTTCCTCATGACTATGAAAATAAATAAATGAATTATTGTATAACTAGATGACTGCTTTCTTCTATCTAGATTTGAGTCTAGAATTGCAACTTTTAAATGAGTACTTTGAATTAAATAACCCTATATGCTCTCACAGAAGCAGCTGTACATTTTGCTTCCTAAGGGATTCTTAGTACTGTAAAGGGCACGAGCAAATCATTATCGATATCCCCATAAGTTTTTTTGTACAACATTTCCGAGATGTGTTGGCTGGTACAGGATTGGCTTTGATTATACTTGGAATGAAAGCACCAATACAGATTTAGAAAGTGCTGACATGGTATCCTTGGCTTATATATCTATAACCAGTCTGTTTCCAATTTTGCAAGAAGGTCTAGCTGGCAGTGTTAGCATTTTTCAAAAGTTGAATGCAATAGGAAATAACCTTAGGCTTAATAGGCTTGTTTTGCTAACAATGAGATATTTTTTTCTATGAAAATTATTGATTCATTTTAAAATTCCACCCATAGATGGCCTTGTCAAGGTTGTTTACTGTATGAAAATAGAATCAACACTCAACAATTGACACTAATGTAGAGGGGGTATTTCTATAGATAAGCCAAACATGCAGAGAGCTAGCATAGCTATTTACTTCCTGTTTGTAAATATACATTTTTTTCTTTTACCTTACATATATTTTTAAACCAACCCCTTTTCAACAGCATGACCTAATTACAATAAGTCCTGACTATGTCAAAAGCTACCACTTCTTTTTTTACACACCAGTTTCAGAAGCTTTGGTTGCTAGAAATAGAAGTTCATTTGAGCTTCACCCCAATAAATTGAGGTTTGTGGGAAGTCTTCAGGACACTAAATGGTAAGAGAACTTAATTGGCTCTTTGAGATAAAGAACTTGACTCCAGAAAATGACCAGCAAATGAGGCAGCTATTCTCTTGCTTTGTCTTTGGCAACAACATACTTGTCTTTCTCTATGCCTCCTCCTTTCTCCTGCTGCCCCTCTGCAAGCCTTGTCTGTATAGCTCCCAGTTCATGTGGTCACAATTTCTCGTCTACCTTTATTGGGTGGTATCTGTTTGCTCTTGTTTCCAAGATATTGTGAATTATTCACCGCAGTCTTTGCATATTCATCTAATAATCTAAAAGTTCTAGCTAGAGAATAGGGATACCAGGGATAGACATCAGATACTTTTCTGGGTGATATGCCTGGAGCAGACTTAAGTATACCGAATTGGATCATTTCATGTGTGTGTGTGTGTGTGTGTGTTTTTTAATTTGATTCATAGTAACATTGTGAAAGGATTCATAATTGATTTTAAAACAAGAAAGCACTTTCTAAAGTTCAGAATAAGAGTTAACTAAAATGCTATGATTATCATGCAAGAAAAATAATATGATGTGAGAAACCAATTTAGTATGAGTAAAGCATCGTATGTAGTGTTCTGCTTATATAGTTTTGAACAAATGTTGACTCCGATTGCTGAATTAATTTACCTTACCAATGTATAATACTAACAATTGGTATCACTATAAAATTATTTTTAAATTGTTAAAAATGATTGAAAAACTTGGGCTTTGCGTGATTCTTTTTGTTTGAGTAATAAGCTTTTAAAATGTCAAACAATCACTGATATTCTGCAAATGAATCATTGAAAAATGTTTTTCTGAATCTAAATATGCTAAAATTTAGATTAAGTTCATTGATAAACTGAGAGCTCATTTGATATTGTTTAGAAAGATATGCATGTTTGTTATAAATATATACAGATATAAGTGCATTTTCTCTGAGGGGGATTTTAATTGAGCATTCTAGCATGAATACATTCGGAATGAACAGAATGTGATGGAAATTAGTTATCCATAAATGCTTTCTTAGAAATAGACCAGTCTCATATGTAATGCCAAAATCAGCATACAACTATTCCATTCGATATCACTTATGGGCAATCATTTTGGGGACTCCAAGTAGGTTTATATTTCTGAGAAAGTAACACAGAAACATAGTAATAGCAGTGCTGCCTCTATGTCATAAAGGCACAGGAGAGCACCCAACATCCATTCTTGTGTATGTCTTTCACCAGCTGCCTTTATCATGTTTAGCCAGAGCCAAGGTTAGTGGCTCCCTGACATAAGCACAGAAGGTCTTAAACAAAGCAAATACTTTTGCTACCTCAAAGAAGGAAACTTTACACTATGCAAAGTAGCTCAGGGCAATGTCCTGAACCGTGTGATTAGTCAATGGATGTTTATTTTGATAGAATAATGACTGTATCAATTTCCTGGAAAACGTGAAAGCAGTGCTCAGCAAGAAAGCTGTCAAATTATATTGCCACGTGCACTCCATTGTCCCTGATAATGATATCTGGATAAAAACCTAGTGAGAAAGTCAGTGTGTGTGTGTGTGTGTGTGTGTGTGTGTGTGTGTGTGTGTGTGTGTGTGTGTGTTAAGTCTAAGCTTCCCTTGAATTACAAATTATTACTTTTCTCAACAAAACTATGATGGTTGCTTTCAATTTTTGCTGTGAAACAGCAGTTCCCAATGCCAAATTGACAATTAAGAGCATTGTAGGAACCTTCTACAGGTCTTGCAGAAAAATAGTATAGATTTGTTCAGAAGGAGTTTTTAGAGGTATTATAAAGAGCCCCTTAGAACATTCAAGACTCCTGGCAAATCTCCCTGATATTGATGAGCACTGACCCATTACTCTCCTGAATGGCAGGAAGGCTGTTCCAGTCATCTTTTTCTTTTCTATCCTAGAAACTGGAAATGTACAAGCATATTTGCTAGAATCAGAATAACTTGCCCTTCCATTGATGAATGCCTACAAAGCTACTATAGCTACCATTGAATGCAATACTAATGGCTAAATTCCTTCTCAAGCAATTTCAATATTTTCATTCATCTCAATATACAGGGATTTTGCCCCTGCCATCCTATTTGACTTTGCACAGTTTAATTAAAGTCAGAAATTTTAATGTCGTAAACAAGTAAATTTCAAATTTCTCCCAAGTATTTCCAGTCAAATGACTTATCCTCTTGAACCAAAACCAATTAAGATTTGCTGAAAAATAACACCTAATATTTAGTGAATTAAAATAACCACTGTTCTAGGAGTTGGAAACCTGGGCACAGGGAGGATGGGGGAACAGCTTGCATTATCTTATAACTAGAAGCCTGGTGTCCCTCAGCCCGGCCTGCACCCTCTCACAATCCAGGACCCCTCAGGTAGGTCCCTAGGACTGGCCAGCGATCAGGGCCTATCAGGGCTTTCCTTCCCCCGGCTGCCAGCAGCTGGCCCCGCCCCCGCCCCCTGCTGCTGCCACTGCTTGCCATCTGTGAGGCACTGCTTCCCCCTGCCCCTCCACTGGTCACCTCCATCTGCGGGTGACAGGAATGGGGTGCGATCGCTTGGCTGGCCTGGGCCTCCCTCTTTGGGGTGATTGTGGAGCGCCCCCCCCTGCCCCACCCATCGATTGCCCCACCAGCCGATAGCCTGGGCCTCCCTCCGTGGGGCGATAGTTGGGCAATAGAGGGGCCTCCTGACCAATAGCATTGCACCGGCCTTGGTTGGCCTGGAGCCAGTGTGTGTCATAGTGTGGTCATCTGGAAGGTTGTCCAGACGGTCATTCTGCTGTTTGGTCAATTGGTATATTATGCTTTTACTATTAGAGATTTTTGTTGGGCTGATGGACTAGGTGCTGGCTGGTCTAGCTTGGCCATTTCTGCTTGAAGAGAGCTCTCACCCGCCAGCATACTGGCCCAAGTTTGTTCCTCTGGAATCTCCTCGGGTCTCCAAGATACTGAGCAGGAGTATCTCTGTCCTTCTGAGTCCTAGGAAGCAGTGCGACATTACTTCCTGCAAATTCAAGTGCCTGAAGCAAGTCAGAAGGGCAAGCCAGCTTGAAGTGGAGGAGAAACAGATGATCTCATGACAGGAGGAACTTTAGAGTCACATTCTGAATGATGCAGATGTGGGGAAGAACAAGGAATCTGGGCCATTCTTGTGATTTACCATGACTCTCATATCTTCAAAGGATCTTTTCAGTGTAGAAAGTAGCAAAGCACTCAAACTCAAAAGGAAAGTGGAAAAGCAATTTTAAAGAACAGCTTCTCAGAGGGTAAGTTCAGCATATGATAACTAGAAGCCCATGTGAAATCCCCCAAAATGATTATTATTATGATGATGACTCTTTCAGTTGTGCTGGGCAACTTTGGCCAACTCATAACCTCTCAAAGATTTTGTTTTCTTCTTAACCATATGGAAAATTGGTACTTGATCCAATATGAGTCTGAGAAATTTCTAGGCAAGTGAGAATACATACATGAATAATCCTATATAATAAAACCCTAATATGCAATCGACAGAACGGCAGAACGACCAGGGGAAAGACTGGTTACTATGATGTGCAATGGCCACTAGGCTGCAGATGCTCAATGCAGGAGCTGCCACCCACCAGGCATCTGCCGCCCCCCGCCCCAACCCCCCAGAGGGAGGCGACTAGCAGTGGCAATTGGGGGGCGGGGCTGGCCGGCAGGCAGTGCCAGGCCACTAGACAAGGTAGGTGCCAGTGGGGACCCCTGATCACCCACCTGCCAGTTGCCCCACAGATGGCCCTAATCACTGGCCAGGCCTAGGGATCCTACCCTATATGTTGGGAATAGTCTCTTAGATTTAAAAATTAAAACCTGGCAAGGCTACTCAAACACTGAAAAAACAGGATGATGCAGCGATTACATGCATGGACTCTGGCTTGCACATTTTGTGGTCAGCCCTGATTCTGACACTTATAACTGTGTGACAAAGCCAATTACTTAACTTCTCTCTGCTTCAGTTTTTCCACCCATAAGATGGGGAAAATGGTACTACTGCCGCTGAAGGATCATATTAGGTACTACATTTTATAATCAGGGCAAAAAAATGTAGCTGCCCACACAACAGCAAGATGCCTTTCACCTGTATGAAAAGTATGGTCACTGGTGCATGCAGTGTCCCAGATTGTGAGAGGGTTGTCCAACTTCCAGTTTAGGCCTGACATCTCCCAAGGGGTCCTGGGGTCCTGGGTTGTGAGATGATGCAGGCTGGGCTGAGCCCCCCCCCCCCCCCACACACACACCCCTGTGTACGAATTTTGTGCACCAGGCCTTTAGTGGGTGTCATAAATATTAGAAGTCCAGGGCAAGGACACATTTAGTCTACATGATGAAATACAGGAAGCAAAATTTAGAACATAAATGATTAGTGATAAATAATGCCTCCTATAGCAAAGTCCTGCAAACAGCAGAGGTGGTGAAATTTGCCTTTTAGAGTGAGGACCAGATTCTGAGACTTCTTGTCCTGCTGGGTTCCCATTGTGAGTGCCCTGGTGCTCACCTATCAGGCCTCCCTTAGATAGTGACTAGAAAGGAGTCCACAAATTCCCAGTTTGCTACTGGGAAAAATTGTGACAGCGCAGAAGGACTTGTTAGTGATTTAGCACTCATTCCATGGCAAAGACAATACTGTGGAGCTCAAACTTGCTTTTTTGCAGGAGAGCAATATTTTACCCTTTATGATATTTTCTTAACAAGCACATTTTTAAAAAATGTGGAACATAGCATGGGTGACACAAGTCACAAAATCTGAAGCTAGTGGAGTTACTCTCTAATACAATGTATACTTTCTTTTTTTTATCCTCTAGATGGAAATTTTATTTTATTTTTTTTTAATTAAATCTTTATTGTTCAGATTATTACATTTGTTCCTCTTTTTTCCCCCCATAACTCCCCTCCTCCCAGTTCCCGCCCCACCCTCCGCCCTCACTCCCCACCCACTGTCCTCATCCATAGGTGCACGATTTTTGTCCAGTCTCTTCCCACATCTCCCACACCCCTTTCCCCCCCAAGAATAGTCAGTCCATTCCCTTTCTATGTCCCTGATTCTATTATAATCAACAGTTCATTCTGTTCATCAGATTATTTATTCACTTGATTCTTAGATTCACTTTTGATAGATGCATATTTGTTGTTCATAATTTGTATCTTTACCTTTTTCTTCCTCTTCCTCTTCTTAAAGGATACCTTTCAGCATTTCATATAATCCTGGTTTGGTGGTGATGAACTCCTTTAGCTTTTCCTTATCTGTGAAGCTCTTTATCTGACCTTCAGTTCTGAATGATAGCTTTGCTGGATAAAGTAATCTTGGTTGTAGGTTCTTGGTATTCATCACTTTGAATATTTCTTGCCACTCCCTTCTGGCCTGCAAAGTTTCTGTTGAGAAATCAGCTGACAGTCGTATGGGTATTCCCTTGAAGGTAACTGAGTTTCTTTCTCTTGCTGTTTTTAAGATTCTCTCTTTATCTTTTGCTCTTGGCATTTTAATTATGATGTGTCTTGGTGTGGTCCTCTTTGGATTCCTTTTGTTTGGGGTTCTCCGAGCTTCTTGGACCTGTAAGTCCATTTCTTTCACCAGGTGGGGGAAGTTTTCTGTCATTATTTCTTCAAATAGGTTTTCAATATCTTGGTCTCTCTCATCTTCTGGCACCCCTATAATTCTGATGTTGGTACGCTTGAAGCTGTCCCAGAGGCTCCTTACACTATCCTCGCATTTTTGGATTCTTTTTTCATTTTGCTTTTCCGGTTGGATGTTTTTTGCTTCCTCGCATTTCAAATCATTGACTTGATTCTTGCGCTCCTCTGGTCTGCTGTCGGGCGTCTGTATAATATTCGTTATTTCAGTCCGTGTATGCTTAATTTCTAGTTGGTTCCCCAATATAAGATCGAGGGTCTTATTAGTTTTCGTGTAGATCTCATTAAGTTTATCGGCAGCTTCTAAACAGTTCTTGAGAGACCTTAAAAGTGTGGTTCTGAACTCTATATCTTCCATTGACAATTTTGTCCTGTTTCTTTGTCTCCGCATTTTGTTATGCTTCCTTGGTGCACCCCCTAGTGGTCTTTGTTCGAAGTCTTATAGTTAAATCTTGCTTTTTGTAGCTAATTCCAGGGAGGGTTTGACCTCCAGGCCAAGTGGCTATGAGAATCAGCTGTGTCAGCAGTGAGAGAACTTCTGTCCTCTAGGGAGGTACTAATCTAGCCTTTGCCTGAGGCTATCCGGCAAATGCCTCAGTGCAGGGCTTGGGCGGGGCGGGTCGCACAGGATCAACAGGGTGGGCCGGAGAGAGCAGTTATGGCAGCTCTCAGTCCTGTCCCCAGGGGCTCTGCCTGAGTCCCAGCACCCGCTGCAAAGCTCGGAGAGAAAGCTGCACTCGCTCTGACCGAAGCCAGACAGTCCCGCTTCTCCCGTTTGAGTCTGGGTCCCTAAAGACTCGCCTGGATCTGGAGCTCAGAGTCCTCGACTCCCTCCCGATTGAAAACGCCAACCGCGCCCTCCGCCGCCAGCCCGCTCCGCGCACTCCGCACCTCAGAATTTGACTTCAGCACTGCGCCTCCTCTGAGTGTCCGTGTGCGTTTCTCTTTCCTCCTAGTTGTAGGACTTCCACTCAGCCAGCGTTCCTGTGGTTCTGGGTGATGTCCCTTCCGTTTTTTGGTTTCACTTTTGAAGTAGTTGTTCAAAGCAGCAAACTCCGGCGTTAACCTATGCCGCCATCTTGGTTCTCTCTCCAATGTATACTTTCAAATTTAAATTATGCTTACATCAAACACTAATAATTGAAAAATACATACATACATACATATATATATATATATATATATTCTAGGGGCCCGGTGCACGAAATTCGAGCACTGGGTGTGTGTGTGTGGGGGGGGGAGTGTCCCTCAGCCCAGCCTGCCCCCTCTCACATACTGGGAGCCCTCAGGCGTTGACCCCCATCACCCTCCAATCGCAGGATCGGCCCCTTGCTCAGGCCTGACGCCTCTGACAGAGGTGTCAGGCCTGGGCAGGGGACCCTCATTTCCCCCCATCACTGGTTCTGCCCCCAGCCCAGGCCTGATGCCTCTGGCCCAGGCATCAGGCCTGGGCAGGGGACCCCCAGACCCCTCCGATTGCTGGCTCTGCCCCTTGCCCAGGTCTGATGCCTCAGCCAGAGGCGTAGACCCCCATCACCCTCTGATCACCTGATCGGCCCCTTGCCCAGGCCTGACGCCTCCGCCAGAGGTGTCAGGCTTGGACAGGGGACTCCCATTTCCCCCCGATCACTGGCTCTGGCCCCCGCCCAGGCCTGAGGCCTCTGGCCCAGGAATCATGCCTGGGCAGGGGACCCCCATCTCCCTCTGATCGCTTGCTCCACCCCCCGCCCAAGCCTGACGCCTCTGACCCAGGCTTCAGGCCTGGGCAAGGGGACCATCATATCCCCCCAATCCCCGGCTCCGCCCCCCACCCAGGCCTGATGCCTCGGCCAGAGGAGTTGACCCTCATCACCCTCCGATCACCAATCACCGGATCGGCCCCTTGACCAGGCCTGAGGCCTCCGGCAGAGGTGTCAGGCCTGGGCAGGGGACCCCCAGCTCCCCGCAGTTGCAGGCTCTGCCCCTGCCCAGGCCTAACGCCTCTGGCCGAGGCGTCCGGGCCTGGGCAGCGGGGACCCGCAGCTGCAGCGGCCCCGCGATCGTGGGCTCCGCTTTAGCCCAGGCAAGGGACCCCTAGCTCCCGGGACTGCCAGCTTCGACCGTGTCCAGCTCCCATCGCTGGCTCCACCCCTACTTCCTGCTATCACTGGCCAGGGCGGCAAAGGCTCCTGATTCTCCGATCATGGCTGGGGGGCAGGGCAAAGGCGGCCCCAGGGCCGCCTTTGCCCTGCCCCCCAGCTCTTAGCTCCCCCCTGGGTTTCTGATCACTGTCAGTGGCAGGGGGCTTCTTCCTGCTTTCCCTTTCGCCTCCCTGCATTGTGCCTACATATGCAAATTAACCGCCATCTTGTTGGCAGTTAACTGCCAATCTTAGTTGGCAGTTAACTGCCAATCTTAGTTGGCAGTTAATTCACATATAGCCCTGATTAGCCAATGAAAAGGGTATCGTCGTACGCCAATTACCATTTTTCTCTTTTATTAGTGTAGATATATATATATATATGTTTTTTCACTGAGAAGGAAATAAAGAGCCAGAAAAATCGCTGATTTAGTAGGACCCGGATGTCTGAACTCCAGCACAGAGCTCCTCCTGCTATTCTATTCTGTAAGATATTGTTGAATACATATAAAATTGTATGCTTTGCTTCAGTTTTTTGTGCGTTCCTGCCTGTGTGTCTGTGCTTTGTCTCTTCAGAGAAAAAAAAATTATATTTTTTGTTTTTGTTTTAATGCTCAACTAAACACTAGTCCATCATTCTCAGTCCCCACCCCCTTAAGAAAATAAGAAACTTTGGAACATAATGATTAGTTGAAAACATCCATTGAGGAAGTAAACTTGTAACATAATATGAATTGTCCCCAAGACCCCCGGGCTGTATTAAACATCTTTATGTTATTGCATAATGCAGAGTGAAATGAAGATAAAGCTTTGTTCACCTTAAGTTACTATTACTTTAAGGCAACTGGGAGATGAGTATTGGATAATTTTTAGTTTACCCTTTATTCATCTCCAATATATAGACATCATTTCTGTGAAAAAAATCATAATGGCACCATCTCCCATGTAATTTTACTTTTTAAAAAAATATAGAATAATATTTTGCAGTTACAAATTTTACCAGCTACATGCCTTTTCCATTATTGTCTAATACATTGATGAAAATAAATGCCCTGCAGTTCCAGCATCCATGGCTTTTTACCAAACAAGAATTTCCGCTGAGAAAGTTACTTAAAAGAGATGTGTTACTTTATTTTCCTGACAATGGAAGGCCTCTACAGGTCCAAAGCCACATACAATTATATACTACCGAGCAGAATAATAGAGCAGTGCACTAGGATAAATTTTGTGCCCACTTAATTGAAACACTTGGCAAGAAGCTGGGTGAGAGCAATGTATTTCAATCACTCTAAACAATGGGTAAATGAGACACATTCCTTCTAAAGGACACATTTTAGCTGTCTGGGAGCCTATTCACAGTCAGTTGTGCATGGTAGCATAAGTTCACCGCTCTGTTTCTTATAATTGGTCCATTTCAAGCTGTGCTCTGAAGTTGTTTATTCCAAAGAGCCTTAATATTAATAGAAAATAAAATGTTTTTAGATGTAGCACTAAATGTTTTTAAATTTAGATCAACATTTTTTCCAATCCATGTATATATATGTATATGTGTGTGTGTATGGGCCTTTTTGTCTATTTCCCTCTCTCTCTCTCTTTCTCTTTTTATATTTGTCTATCTATCATCTACTTGTCTATCCATCTATCTATCATCTATCTACCTACCTAATATGAATACATTTTATTAATTTTTTACTTTAAATCAAGTTGGTCTAAAATAAATATTTTCATTGTAATCTTCAGTTCAGTATTTATTTTTATTTTATTAAATCAACATATAATAATAGGTGTATGCCAACAATTCAAAGAGCAGTAGATATAAATTTATTTCAACAGCAATATCTATATATATAAAAGCCTAAGCAACCAGATGACTGACCAACCCGCCAGTAGCTATGACATGCACTGACCACCAGGGGGCAGATGCTCAATGCAGGAGCTGCCCCCTAATGATCAGTGTGATCCCACAGTGGGAGTGCCACTCAGCTGACAGATGGGTGCCAGACACCGGACTCAAGGCTGGTGAGTGCAGCTGCAGTAGCAAGAGCCTCTCCTGTGGACACTCCCCCTGTGAGCCTGAGTGGTGATGGCAGGCACAGTGGGGCCGGGATGAGCGGGTGTGGTGCTGCACCCAGCTTGGTCTTGGGTTCCATCCTGGCCACCTGCTGCTTCCTGCACTATTTCGTGGCCATATTTTTCTTCATGCTGTACGGGATCTACGTGGACAGAGGGCTGGAGCCTGAGGAGCTGGCAGGTAAGGCCAGGCTGTGGTGGGACAGAGGTCTACTGATCCCCGCAGGCCAGGCCGAGGGACCCCACTGGTGCACAAATCTGTGCACTGGGCCTCTAGTTCTTCAATAAATATCTTTTTATATTTCTAAGAAAAAGCCAACAACCTGTTGAAAGAGAAATAAGGAAAAGATAATTCATTCCTAAAGAAAGCCAAAAGAAAATAAAAGTAGAGAACACTTAGTTTGTGTTATAAGTAGAATGGCTATATAATTTATCACCTAAAACAAGATAATTTTGAGGCTGAAGAGGGAGTTATTAATAACTAAGCCAGAACCACAGACATACTCTTGATCTCTCCCAGGTAAGCTAAGTTACCCTGGTATTCACCCTATATACAGGGTGAATCAGGCAATCAATCCTATTCACATTTTTTAAATGATATGATATTGTTCAATATTTGTTGTTTTTTTAATTTTTTTGTTAATCCTCACTGAGGGTATTTTTCTATTGATTTTTAGGGAAGGTGGAAGAGAGAGAGGGAAAGACAGAGAGTGACATTGATGTGAGAAAAACACATCTATTGATTGCCTCCTGCACATGCCCCTTCCAGGGCCCAACGTACTTGCCCTTGATTGGAATAGAGCCCAGGACTCTTACTCCTATAGTTCTTTTCCTTTTAAAGTGTGCATTTATTAAGCCAGAAACTATCATCACATATATAGTCCTATGGAAATACAATGGTGATTGCAATAAAACACTCAGACCTTGAAGGTTCTGTTTTATGAGTTCATGTTTTGGAAAATTAATGGCAAAAATGAAATTTTTCTTCATGTTTTTATACTCTTTCAAGAGATAAATCATAAGCTACATATTTGGTGCAATGTGTGAATGAGCACAGTAATTTATCCATTCTGTTATTTTTTGGACTTCCCTTTGATGCAAAATAAATTAATTCTGTCATTTTAGCTACATTTATTCATAATGGCCATATTTTTCTTCTTAAATGAGAAATCTAAATTGGAATTCCAGGAACTACGGAATTGAATGTATTGCCTCAACACAAGCTCTTTTCTAGAAATGGGAGACATAGTAGAAACACAAATATAAGTTCCTCTAGTCTACTAGTGGGGAGAGACAAACAAACAAAAAAAATACTTGCATATTGGGGGGTGCTCGTGCTATCCTATACTAATAAAAGAGAAAAATGGTAATTGGCTTACAACGATACCTTTTTCATTGGCTAATCAGCAAGATATGCAAATTAACTGTCAACCAAGATGGCGGCCGGCAGCCAGGCAGCTGAGAATAGGAGGCTTGGTTGCCCCAGCGATGGAGAAAGTCAAGGATCCCCGCAGCTGCAGGGCTCTGAGATCCTGAAGCAACAACTCCAAAAGATACAATGTTTCAATTATAGAAGCTAAAAGATGGCGGTTAATTTGCATACTCAGGCTCCAAGCAGAGCGAAGGCTAACAGCCCTGAAGCAGCAGGGCAGAGAGGCCTCAGGGCCTGGGATCAGCAGAGTCGAGAGGCCTGCCGGCCCCGTGATCAGCGGAGCCGAGAGGCCTCCCGGCCCCGAGATCAGCGGAGCCCAGAGGCCTCCCGGCCCCAGTGATCAGTGGAGCCGAGAGGCCTCCCAGCCCCGGTGATCAGCGGAGTTGGAGGCCCCGCGATCAGCGGAGCTGAGAGGCCTCCTGGCCCCGGTGATCAGCGGAGCCGAGAGGCCTCCCGGCCCCGGTGATCAGCGGAGCCGAGAGGCCTCCCGGCCCCGGTGATCAGCGGAGCCCAGAGGCCTCCCGGCCCCGTGATCAGCGGAGCAGAGAGGCCTCCCGGCCCCGAGATCAGCGGAGCTGAGAGGCCTCCCAGCCCGAGATCAGCGGAGCCGAGAGGCCTCCCGGCCCGAGATCAGCGGAGCCCAGAGGCCTCCCGGCCCCGTGATCAGCGGAGCCCAGAGGCCTCCCGGCCCCGTGATCAGCGGAGCAGAGAGGCCTCCCGGCCCCGAGATCAGCGGAGCCGAGAGGCCTCCCGGCCCGAGATCAGCGGAGCCGAGAGGCCTCCTGGCCCGAGATCAGCGGAGCCCAGAGGCCTCCCGGCCCCGTGATCAGCGGAGCAGAGAGGCCTCCTGGCCCCGGTGATCAGCGGAGCCGAGAGGCCTCCCGGCCCCATTGATCAGCGGAGCCGAGAGGCCTCCCAGCCCCAGTGATCAGCGGAGTCGGAGGCCCCGGGATCAGCGGAGCCGAGAGGCCTCCCAGCCCCAGTGATCAGCGGATCCGAGAGGCCTCCCAGCCCCGGTGATCAGCGGAGCCGAGAGGCCTCCCGCCCCGGTGATCAGTGGAGCCGAGAGACCTCCCAGCCCCGGTGATCAGCGGAGCCGAGAGGCCTCCGGGCCCAGGTGATCAGCGGAGCCAAGAGGCCTCCCGGCCCCGGTGATCAGCGGAGCCGAGAGGCCTCCCGCCCCGGTGATCAGTGGAGCCGAGAGACCTCCGGGCCCCGGTGATCAGCGGAGCCGAGAGGCCTCCCAGCCCCGTGATCAGCGGAGTCCAGAGGCCTCCCGGCCCCGTGATCAGCGGAGACGGAGGCCTCCCGCCGCGGTGATCAGCGGAGCCAAGAGGCCTCCGGGCCAGGGATCAGGGGAGCCGAGAGGCGTCCTGGCCCTGGGATCAGCGGAGCAGCGAGGCTTCCCAGCACTGGGATCAGTGTGACAGGGTGCGGAGCCCCAACCCTCTGATCGGCCCTGCTCTGTGCATGACAGGAGTGGCGCTGCAACCTCCCTATGGACCCTGCCTTGAATGTGACAGGGGGTGGTGCCCCAACCCCCCAATCGGCCCTACCCTGAGCATGACTGAGGGTGGCATCGCAACCTCCCAATCCGCCCTGCTCTGTGCATGACAGGAGGCGGGGCCCCAACTCCCCAATGGGCCCTGCTCTGAGCCCGACCAGGGGTTACACCTAGGATTAGGCCTGCCCTCTGCCACCCGGGAGCAGGCCTAAACCAGCAGGTCCTTATCTCCTGATGGGTCCCAGACTGTGAGAGGGCACAGGCCAGGCTGAGGGACCTCCTCTCCCAACCCCGAGTGCACAAATTTTTGTGCACCAGGCCTCTAGTAGAAGAAATAAAAGGCCAGCTCAGGGAAATAAGGGGAATGGAGGAGATGTTGCTATAGTGTGCTATTTGGTATAGGAAGTCTGTGATTATGCAACACTGTGGATGAGGCCAAGGCAAGTGAGGGCGTGAGGACATGAGCCCTGTGCTTACCTGGCCTAGAGCATTCCAGTCCGAAGAAGTAACCTAGTAAAGGCTCTGCAGTGGGAGTGTTGTTGCTGTGCGATGGGAGCACCCTGGGGGTCAGTGCTCCCAGAGGACAGTGACAATGACAGAGTAGAAGTGCATGAGGTCAGACAAGTTGTTGGAGCCCAGACCATGTCAGATTCCTCCCCCCACCCCTTTATTTTTTTATAATATATTTGTATTGATTTCAGAGAGGAAGGGAGAGGTAGAGAGAGATAGAAGCATCACTGATGAGAGAGAATCATTGATCGGCTTCCCCCTGCATGTCCCACACTGGGGAACGAGCCCACAACCCCCCCGGGCATGTGCCCTGACCTGGAATTGAACCGTGGCCTCCTGGTTCATAGATTGATTCTCAACCACTGAGCCTCACCGGCTGGGTCATGTGAGATCTTTTTAAGGAGGTTTTCTTTTACATTTCAGTGAGGTGGCTAAAAATAGCCCCCTTCCATACACACACCCCTCAATCAAGATCCTCATCCCAGGAAGCTATGAATGTTATCTTACATGACAAAAGAAACTTTACAGATGCAATTAAATAATGGATGTTGACATGAAAGAGTATCAAGCCTTTGAATTTATCTGATACTTTTCCTTACAGAGATACAAGGTCCATAAAATTTTTCACGATACCCGTTTTTCTCCTAATATAAAAGAATGTACAATTAAAACTTTTATTCAAAGAGGTATCATGGCTTTTAGTATAATAAAAGAAGATTTCAATTTTGTTTGATATTAAAAAATGATACATAACACATGCATTCAAACAAAAGCAAATTTTATAGTGTTTGGAGGTTTTTAGCAAAAATTTAAGAGAACTGATAGATTTTCAATATCTATCAATAATTTCTGTGGTCTTATCTGAAGTCAGATTGTTTTTGCACAATCCTAACCTCACCACTATTAGAGTTATGATTTTGGGCAAGTTATTTAACTTCTCAATGTTCTCATTTATAAAATATGCATAATAAAATCACCTGAGACATAATTGAAAGAACAACTTAGAAAAAATATCTGCACATAGAAAAAGTATACTAAACATAAGCTATCATTAGCTAATCAATATTCATTTTCTAAGAACCCATCTGTGACTTTTTGCTGGCGATATGATAAGTGTTATAATTCTTATGATACTATTTTTCCATTTTCCACTCTATACATACATGACCCTTGTTAGCAGAAATAGGAGATGCATAGAGATCACTGCCTAACAAAGCTGTCAGTAACAAATGCCAAATAATAATTTGGAACTAACCTGAAAGGTGGTAAAGATTCAGACATGGGAAAGGGGAAAAGTATTCCTCGCCAAGAAAACAGAATGAACAGAGGCTTGGGATCAGAATATACAATTTTCTGGGAATAGAATACTTTGATTGGAATATTATGACACCTTTTGCAAATGTGTAATATTGATTTTGGAGATATGATAGGCCAGGTAAATCTTGAGATAGCAGGTGTGACTAAGTGAAAGAACACCAGGTGGTTTCAGGAAATATTCCCATTAGCTATTTCTGTGATCCTAGAAAAGCACTTCCATGCTGTAAACTCAAGCTTTTTTGACGAGCTGAAAGAAGAAAATAAATAATTAATCTACTTTGCTTCAGCTTTCTGATGTATAAATAAAGGTAATTTAAATGGCCCATATCCTGATCAAAATTTCTATCTCCCATAATTCACAATATATTTTCTTTCTTTTGAATTTGCTGGTGAAATAGTATTATTCGAAAATATATATCTAAGAAAGATGTATGTTTCATACTTTCATAGATATAGATTCATGAGAGAGAAGGAGAGAGAAAGAGAGAGAGAGAGAGAGAGAGAGAGAGAGAGAGAGAGAGAGAAGGAAAGTTGTTATAAAAATTGTCAAGCTGATTGCAAAATTGCAGGAAAATAACCTAAAATTGCCAAAATTATCAAGAAAATAAAGACAATAGCTAGAGCACTCACACTAGCTGATTCTACAATTTGCTATAAAATTACAGTTTATAAGATCATGTGTCATTGGCATAATCATATACAAATACTTCAATGGAAGGGAATAGAGTGTCCGGAAATAGAGTAACAGAGATACTAAAATTAAGGAAATAGAATAAAAAAAAGAAAATATTTTTCAACAAGTTATACTGGAAAAAACTGGTGATTCTATAGAAAAGGTAAACCTCAATTTCTATCTCACAGCACACATCAAACTTAATTTGAGATATTTTGTAAACCTAAAGACAAAATCTTAATCAATAAAACATCTAGAATATGACTTATAGAATATGCAAAAAAACATTTATCATAAAAGAAGAGAAGAAATTGGATTTCATCAAAATGGAAAACTCTGCTCATCAAAATCACAATAAGAAAGTAAAAAGAAAGATGCATGTGGAAGGAAATATTTTTAAACATATACCTAAAATTACTTCTACTGATAAAAGTACATATAAATCTTATACTTGAAAAATAAAGATAAGCAACTTAATATTTTAAAATGAGCAAAAGGCTTAAAGACAGAGTTTATCCAGGAAGATCATATAAATGTCAAGCAAGAGCTGAAACCGGTTTGACTCAGTGGATAGAGCATCGGCCTGTGGACTGAAAGGTCCCAGGTTCGATTCTGGTCAAGGGCATGTACCTGGGTTGCGGGCATATCCCCAGTAGGAGATGTGCAGGAGGCAGCTGATCGATGTTTCTCTCTCATCGATGTTTCTAACTCTCTATCTCTCTCCCTTCCTCTCTGTAAAAAATCAATAAAATATATTAAAAAAAATAAATGTCAAGCAAGAAAATTAATGGTGGTCAATATCTTTATTTGTCAGGGAAATTAAAATTAAAACCATAATGTGATATCATTCTACACCCACTAGAATAATTACCATTTTAAATATTTAATGCTTAAGACAACTATTAAAAAGTAAAAATGGCAAGTATTGGGAACAAATGGGATTTTGACTGTATTATTCTCTAATATATTCCAAATGCTCCACATGTGCCTCACATAGTAGTCATTCAACAAATACTTCTTGAATGCATGAATGAATTGGCAAATTGCTAAAATTATTGGACAATTTGAAAGAAAACATTATGAGAGATGTATAAGGTTCCTGACAATTAAGACTATCCAAATGTTACTTTTATTTTCTTAACCCTAAGCCTAACTCTACTCCTAACATTTTAAAAATTGAATTAATATGAAGTGACTATAATAGAATCTCAAACTAGTAAGCATGGCCATTTATATAATATATACCCAAACTACAGCAATTATGCAGCATTTGTAGCTAAGAAGCTAACAATCTAAATTAATAAAAGACAAACATGCAAATTGACTGTACCTTTGCTATGCCTTAATCCACTCCCACCAGCCAATCAGATTGACTATATGCAAATTACCCAACCAAGATGGTGGCCGGAAGCCACAGAGCTGGAGCAAGCAGGAGGCTTGGTTGCCCCAATGATGGAGGAAGCCAAGTTTCCCGCCTGCCGCAGCCCTGGCTCTGAGCTCCACTCAAAGCAACAAAGTTTCAATTATAGAAGGTAAATAAACCCCAGAATAAAAAATAAAAAAGGAAAAAGGAGAGGCTGGAAGCTTCCGTCATTGGGGGGAGAGGGGGGGCTTGGCCAGCCTGAAAACGGCCCTCAGCCCCTCACCCAGACTGGCCAGGCACCCCAGTGGGGATCCCCCACCCTAAAGGGGGTGTGGCCAGCCTGAAAACAGCCATCAGCCCCTCACCCAGGCTGGCCAGGCACCCAAGCGGGACCCCCACCCTGATCCAGGACACCCTTCAGGGCCAACCAGCCAGCCCCCACCCATGCACCAGGCTTCTATCCTATATAATAAAAGGGCAATATGCAAACTGACCCTAACAGCAGAACGACTGGGAATGACTGGTCACTATGACACACACTGACCACCAGGGGGCAGACGCTCAATGTAGGAGCTGCCCTCTGGTGGTCAGTGTGCTCCCACAGGGGGAGCTCTGCTCAGCCACAAGCCAGGCTGATGGCTACCAGTACAGTGGTGGTGGTGGGAGCTTCTCCCACCTCCTCAGCAGCGCTAAGGATGTCTGACTGCAGCTTAAGCCTGCTCCCCGCTGGCAAGTGTACATCCCCTGAGGGCTTTTGGGCCACCAGAAGGATGTCTGATTCCCAGTTTAGGCCAAATCCCCCAGGGAGCGGGCCTAAACCCGCAGGTGGTCATCCCCTGAGGGGTCCCAGACTGCAAGAGGGCACAGACCAGGCTGAGGGACACCCCCCACCCCGAGTGTACAAATTTTTGTGCACTGTGCCTCTAGTCCTATATAATAAAGAGGCAATATGCAAATTAACCCTCACACCCTCACAAGATGGCTACCTACAACCAGGCCGGCAGGGGGGTTATTGATTGACGACCAAAGGACTGACCAAGCAGGCTGCATGGGACCAGGCTGGTGGGGGGGCTGTGAGGTGTGACCAGGCCAGCAGGGGGGCCAGTTGGGGTGACCAGGGGTCCTGAATTGGAGAGGGTGCAGGCTAGGCTGAGGAGACACCCCCCCCCCCTGTGCATGAATTTCGTGCACCAGGCCTCTAGTTCCTCTATATTGTGGATTTTGACTGATTACTACAGGCAACATTTGAACATGTAGCCCTACTGGTGGCTTTCCTGTTACTTATCCTCACTCTAATTCTAAATCTTGCATTAGTTTCTCAGAATCCAAGCAACTAAAATGCAACTTCAATGGAATAGTAAATGCCTCAATAGCCTGCCCATAAATAAATATGAGGGCTTCTAAAAGAGTAAGAAAGTGTATCATAAATTTTATAAACCAGTGAGTTTTTTTTCTTTTCTTTTTTTTTTTCTTGATTTTTTTCATTGGCATTTTTGGGGACTGTAAAGAAACAATATATAAACATTTCATCTTAATATTGTAATTATCCACTATTGTTATTTATAACTATACTGCATGTTAATTAATTATACAAATAATTATTAATCATTGACTACATGACTATGTGGTGCATGTTCGTTTGAAAAGAAAAAAAAATCATAAATTTTGTCCTCAAGGTGTTTACCATATTATTCAGAAGATATATGAATAAACAGATAAATATATTAAAATATTACATGCTATTTTATAGCAATATACAGCAGGTTCTTGAATAACATTGTTTGGTTCAATGTTGTTTTGTTTTAACATTGATAAAATTCCATAAGAACTTTACTCTTGTTTATATAAATTATCCTATAATAAAATTTGTTTTATTCTATGTCTTTGGTTTAAAGTCATAGTACCTATCAATACTTTTAAGTGAAAACTCACTGTAAATGGTTTATTGTGTATGTGGGGCAGTGCCAGGAACATACCATTGTTAGAGAAGCTTGCTTCATGATTACAGTGTCAGCATGGAGCTCTTCTTGAGAAGATATCAGTGGATAGGATGGAGTATGTAGACTAAAATGATGGTGAGAATAGGGGTTCTACAGAGAAGGAACAATCTTATTAAAATGGGTGGGCAAAAATAACCATGAAACACTAAGAACATGAAGTACTGTGAAAAGAGCATAAAAATATTTGTCAGAGAATTGTTGGAAAACCTGGTGGCAATTTGAGAATAAAAGAATCACTTTAAGAGCTTTGGATGGTCTCAGCAGTGAACAGTTTGTGATATATCTCCACATGAAGTTAAAACGTTAAAAACATTACAGTATTAAATTAATGCAAAAAGCCCAGTAAAGAATAGATTATTTCCATAATAACATATTTGAAGGTATTTTTGAAATACACAACTTCATATTCTTGAAAGTGATATTTCTGTTGAAAAACTTATATTCTGTTATCTTTAACATATGAGTAGCCTGGTAAAATTCAACACTGAGATTAGAGTATTAAAAAACAACAACACCTATATGCCATGTTGAAGGTTTGAAATAGCCTACTGGTTGATGGGAAAGCATTGGCAGGTTTTAAAATATTGAATACCATAATCACACTTTTTTTTGATGACTCTAATGTCTGTGTAGCAGATTGACATGCCTGGAGACAGACAGGCCAGTTATAATTCTGTGGTTTTCCAGCGTTGATATAATAAAACCTGAAGAATGGGGGAAGAGACATCTGAAAAACATAGTAACCATATTTAGGGCACAGTGTTTTGATATTTTAAGGATGAAGAAGAGGAAGGCATATACTAGAGTCTGACTTCTGTAGCTTGAATAACAATGATTACTGGAGTCACTAACATTGTGCGGGATGGGAGTGGTGAAGCTGATAACTTCCACATTGCAAATGCTGCATTTAAAGTGCATGTAGATACCTGCTGTTACTATGGATTTGGAGTTATAAACATATAGATTATTGCTAAAAACGTAGCAGTAAATGAAAACACCCAGGGAGGCTAGAAACACGAAAGAATTAAAAGAACAGTGAGAAAATTTTTTAAAAAGCTTTTGTAATAACATTAGGTAGGTGGTTTGAAGAGTAAGCATTCACAATGCTTTGAAAGATCATTTTTATTTTAATACTTAAAACATGCATGCAAGTTATGTGAATAGTTTATTATTATTATTCTTTGGTGATATCTTTAAGCAATTAGAATTTTAAAATGGTTGTTACATGACAATGTCTAGGTCTTATTTCTACTCAGTTTAAAACTATTATTGTCTACCCTATCCTGGAACTTCAAAAGAAAACACTGACTAACATTCTTCACTTTATTTTATGTCTTACCAACTTCTTTTAATTTTTTTGATATTGATACCCTGGTAATAACCTGGTTATTAATTAACAGGAAAGGAGCAAAGGGAAGGCCAGATTGCATAGGCATGGCATGTGTGCGGCTTTGCCAGGAAGCTGCCATTTAACCCTTCCCAGGAAGCCACCCCTGGGGAAGGGACTGGATAGGGAAGAATAGACACGTCTGGATGACATAGGGAAGGCACCCCTGGGAACAGGTCATCGGCCAGTAAGTAGGTGTGGCCACTACGAGTGCAGGTAGATTTGAGATACTTAAGCTCCTAAACAAAGGAGTTCCCTTGGTTCGTGCTCCTGGCTTGCCCACATGGCTCATGGCCAGGTGGGCCCCCACCCAATGAGCAAATGGACTGCAACTAGCCGGATGTGGAACTGGACTATGTTCTACCATGGAATGGAAACTCGGACACTAGCTTTGCTTCTAGCTCTGCTGAATACCTAACTGCACATCTTCCAGGACCGGATGAAGAGAAATGGGACTTTGAAACCTGAGGGATGTAATTCCACCCAAATAAGTATCACTCATGTTCCCATGGGAGTCTCAGAAAATTCTTTTTCTCCAGATAGCATAAGAACCCCAACCCCATAGCAAGGGAGAAAGACCATCCATACATTTCTCCGATAACAATATAATGACACAGTATATAAATACTGTATACATAAACGTTCGTTTTTAACAAGATATTTGGAAACCTATTTAATTAATCCCATCTAAGAATCTAGGTAAAAATGGAATGATTAATATTACAGTGAGGTTGAGATAGATTTACAATTGGATGAATACACAATCAAGCCTGTCCATTCAACTATCAAGACATGACCATAACATTTTCACTAGCCCCTATGTCTGTACAATTTTTTAATGTAAACAAAGCACTCTTATCAAAATTTCAGCACACTAAATGGAAATGGATAGGAAGTAATTTGATTCCAGGATCAATGTTTTATAAACTTACATTGACATTTGAAATTAGAGCAAATTGAGTAAGAAAAGAAAAGCAATAAGTGGGAACTTCTGATCTCAGAGAAAGTCATTTATAAAATCAATGATAGGCAAATTATGTATTTAAAAATGTGTTCATAAGACCAACTGGTTTCAAATTGTTCCCAAAGCAAGTGTAAGTCGGTAGGATAGTTTATAAACATTCAACCCAAAGTTTGTACAGAACTTATGATCCAACAATGTTCAGAAGGCATAGGATATACCTGTCAAAATTGAGCCTATACTCAGGAAGATACAGCTTGGATTTTGCCTTTGCAACTTTTTGCTTTTGATAATTACTTATCCATTCTGTGTCTCAGTTTCCTCATAAGAAACGTTCCAAAAAAAAAAAACCCACAAAAAAACTCATAAGCTGAAAGGAAGTAATTTGATCAATACTGTGTACTTTGCATGACAAAAGCTAAATAAATTTATCAATTCTTAAGTATTATGTCTTCACTCAATGATGCATTTTAAGACGTGCACTGAGAGTCATTTTAATTCAGGTTAGCCTCAAAAGAGTGATGAATAGTTTGAAAATAACATGTTAATAGTTACATTCATAGGGCAAGTACAGGTTGTGGCAAGAGTAGGTTTACAGTTGTGATTATCAGGAACACAGTTTATTCTTGTGTTTTTACTTCGTAATTATTGTATTGTTGTCTATATGAAAATATGGACAATAATACAACTGTAAGCCTACTTTTGCCTCACTCTTCATATTAAAGAGGGTATTTAGATAAGAACAGGTAGCTATCCTTAAATATCTGAAGGGTTTTCATGGCCAAATTAGAGAAGCACCATTCTGGGTAACTCTTAAAAATACACCAGAATCATAAAGTTATAGGGAGGTTCATGGGAGGTTCCATCTATGGAAAAGAATGTGTGTATACACACACACACACACACACACACACACACATATATGCATATATATATATTTAAAATTTTATATGTAAATATATAAATTTAGCTATCAGATCTGTTCAAATGTGTAGTGAGTTATCTTAGCTGATGGTGAAGTCTCTGTGCTCAGTATATTAAGATATGACTAGGGTTTCCTCTGAGGCCTCTCTCCTTGGTTTGCAGATGGCCATCTTCTTTCTTTGTCCACACGTGGTTTTTAATCTGTGCTGTTTGTGGCCTAATTTCCTTTTATTGTAGTCATATTGGATTAGGGCCCACCCATGTGACACCATACTAGCTTATTTATTTTTTAAAGGCTCTGTCTCCAAATACAGTCCATTCATGGTTATTAGTGGTTAGGACTTCAACATGTGGATTTCCGGTGAGCACAAATCAGCACATTGACACTAGAGGACCGTTACTGCCTGACCTTGTTTCTTCGCACTCTCCAACCTGTGCCTGATCGCTCTTATCTCATACTTCATGACCCAACCAGAGCATGGCCTGTCTCTTCTAATCCTAGCACTGATGTCCTTCCCTATTTCACAAACTGGTTGAATTTGGGCCTTATGTGAAAGAGTATCTATTAATCAGCAAATAAAATCATTTCCATAAATTTTATATGACTTAAAGAGGTAATGTTATATTATATTATAATCTTCCTGCAAATTTTGTTGACTTCAGCAGAAATCCAGCTCATTAGGTGTCTGTCTTTCAATTTTTTAAGATTATTTTTAAAAAGGAAATTAAAAAATACTTTGAAAATAAATTAAATGTAGAATTACTACAAATATTTCCCGTTTGTAATGAATTATATGTGATGAGTATATAATGAAAAGCTACAGTTTGGATATTATTCTACTTTTGCTTTAAATATAACAGAAAATCAATAATTATTCAATTGATTAGAAAAATTATTTTCATAGATCAGTCATAAGTGTTGTCATTGTGTTTTATTCTTCTAAACATGATTTTTTTAGTGAATTCATGTATTGAAGAGGAAGATAATCAGACAAGCATCAGGAAAATTTAATTAGAATATATTGTATCAAGTTAAGAAAACACAAAATTATAGACATTGAAATGGGGGAAAGAAGAAACCTAGCCATAAATGTTATTTGAGAGCTAAAATCATCCTATTAACATAGCAATTTTTATTCATCTACAAAGTTACATTGTTACTTTTAGGATCACAAAATGTGAAATGACTAAGTGATTTCTTCTAAGTTAAATAAGTCACTGTCTTATTAGCAGCAAATTACCTGCCTACTGCTTACTAAAGTTATTGTTCACTTATATCTTAATTTAATAGTTCCCAATAAAAGTAATATATTTGTATTAATAAATACATAAAGAATTTTGGGACTGCAGTGAACTCTTCATATATATATCTTAAACTTCGATAATTATGTTATAGTTATTATTTTGGAGGGGAAATGTTTGAATAAAATTGCAGACAAAAACAAATCAATGCCATGATTTTAAAACTTCACAAGTTCATCAATGAAAATGGCTCCTCAAATTTGTGGCAATTACTATTCCTGCCTTTTCCTACATATTTAAATCATGTTTTCACATACAGTGAATTTGTCTAAATATGAGTAGAGTATCTTGAACAACATGGGCTTGTATAATGTCAGTCATATAGAGACTTAATGTTGCTTCTCCGTTCAGTTAAATGGTTTAGAATACCTTAGCTAACTCTTTTTCATTGATTTCATTGGGGTGACCTTGATGAACAAAAGTACATAGGTTTCAGGTATACAATTCTGCAATACACCATCTGTTTATTGTATTTCGTGTTTGTCATCCCAAGTCTTCTTCCATCACCATTTATCCCTCCTTTACTTCCTCCTACCCCCCCTTCCTATGGGAATCACCATACTATTGTCTATGTCTTTGAGTCTTTCTTTTCTTTTTTTTCTCTTTTGTCTTTGCTTAGCTACAATCTAAGCACATTTTTGGCTGCAACCACCGATGGGCCCTTGAGAGCAAGTAAACTAGGGAACATTTTTAAAGGCATAATTTTCTACATGCCATATAATTTTTATGTAATTTTCAAATTGTGATGCTTGCCAGGAGCACATCAGGACCTATTTAGAGACATGACTAACTTAGAGGTCTGCGAATCGTGATATAACAAAAAGCTGGGCTCCTTTTACTTCTATTTTATTTCCTAAACATCAGTATTTTTATGGTGATAGGAACATAAAAAAGTATGAAGACATTTAAAAAAAGTATTGCATTCGAGAGTTTATAGAACCATTGAGAAATATGACTCACTGATGCAGTTTAGATGGAACATTATCTGACTCCTAGGAAGTGGTTAAGAACATGCTTTAATAAATTCTTTAAAAAAATAAAAATGGATTTATTCTCTTGAATGATGCTCTGAGATGCTAAATATCCTCAGGTTATGAAATGGTGAGTCTAGACATTAGTAACAATATCCATTATAATATTTAATCCTCACCCAAGGCTATTTTTCCATTGATTTTTAGGGAGAGTAGAAGAGAGAGGGAAAGACAGCAAGAAATATTGGTGTGAGAGAAACACATCAATTGGTTGCCTACTGCACCAGCCCCGACCAGGGCCCAGGCTGGGGAGGAGCCTGCAACCAAGATACCTGCCCTTGACTGGAATTGAACCCTGGACCCTTCAGTCTGCAGGCAAACGCTCTATCCACTGAGCCAAACCAGCTAGGGCTCCATTATAATATTTAAAGATTATGATGTTTATCTTCCCATTAGCAAAAAGTTGAAACTTGCAGAATCAGATTAATTGTGAAAAGTGGAACTTAAGAGGGCAGAATATTAAATTAGGCCTACATTGACTGTATAATTTTTTAATGATAAAATTAAATTTGTTCATTTTTCAATATAGATCAAATACTAAGTTCTCACTTGGCATCATTTGGATAATATATCAAATCGCAAAGAATAAAACCCCTTTTAGCATTTTGGTATGAAATTATCCAGATGTAAAAGCATTTATGCACCCATGTGCATGAGTCTATTATATGTTAAATTAATCTATCACACTATGGCATATTTTACATGTTTACCTATGCCTTTGAGTATTTTCCTCTTTCAAGTGAAGTGCAGTGGCATCTTGACTACATATCAGCGGCACTACACATATATCTGGGAAAGCTAATACACAGAGAAACCATACAGTGGGCACAATCCCCATGTTCTCAGCATACCACAGGTCAGAATAGGTAGAGAGAAGCTACAAGTGAATACTGCCAAATTGTCAGTTCTGTGTCTATATTGATGGTGTACAGAGGCCATCTAATTGACTGTATCATAATGGATGCATTGTGAATGAATAAATGACTCTGTAAGACAGGGGAGGTATGTGAAAACCAGTGGCAGAAATTATATTTTGTTCTTGGACTCAGATCTGGTGAGCTAGTTCTCTGCTTAGCTACTAAAAGAGGGAAAAACTTTTTCCAGAGAAAACTTGTCTTTTATCATCCCACAAATAACAGTAACATCATTAGTAGATATACTTAGGTTTGCTGGGATAGAAGATGCATTTTTCTCCATAATTTTGAATCCCATGAGCCTATATCACATGTGGAAGTCCTTGCAACATGGTCAGTTGCTGTGCTCCCTTTAACGCTACTATAACTCTGCCCTAGAAGGCTCAACTGCTGACCACCTACAGGGTCTTTCAGTGAAGCAAGTCTGGCATCAGTGATGGTAAATAGCTCCCACACTAAGATGCCTTATGCCTTAGTCAGCTTGGGCTGCTATCACAAAATACCTTAGACTGAGTACCATAAACAGGAGCTTATTTCTCACAGTTTTGGAGGCTGGAAAGTCCAAGATCAAGATGCTCACAGATTCTGTCAGCGCTCTTCCTGGATTATAGAATGCTAACTTCTCCCTGGATCCTCACCTGGCAGAGAGAGGAAGCTGTGGTGTCTCTCTCTATTCTCATGGGGCACTAATCCCATCATGGGGGCTCTCCCCTCACACCCTCATCTAAATCTAATTACTTCCCAAAGCCCCAATTCCCAATACCACCATATTGAGGGGTAGAGCTTCATCCAATGTATGAATTTGTGGAGGACACAGTCATTCAGACCACAACACCTAGGTCTAGGTGTTAAGGAATATTGTGAAAGATTATAATATATACAATGTACTTGTGTTTATTTTTTCAAACATTTTCTCCTGAAATTATGATGCAAGCTCTATCAAGGTACCTTATGTGCTAAGACCTTTCTCATTGCATGGGATTTAATATATTATAAGTATTCTTAAAAAATTTAATATTACTTTGAAGGTAAACATTAGAGTATATACAAAGGGGATCAGATTGAGTAATAAGTTTGAGTCTATCTTTTTGAGGGCTCAAACTTATATGAAGAACTTGAAACTGAGATCTGAAGAGGAAATCTTAAATCTTACATTTAAAAAAAGGAGAAGCTAAAAAAATAACCACATACTGCCTAAAAGTAAACAGAGAACAGAAGATAATGAAAATATAACCAATAATAATACATGAAACATAAAACTACAGTTAATAGATTTAATTAAAACATAACTTTGAAAATGATGATATCCTATGGCAGATTGTATCAAGAAAATGAATAGATGATAGTGATAAACAACTTTACAAACAAAATTAGGGGCATAAGTAGAATTTCAGTAGACTTTAAAAATAGCAAAAGGATATCTGACAACTTAATGCTGACCTTTACAAACTTAGCTGAAAAGAACAAATAATTAGAAAGATATAGGAAAATCTTTTTTCAAAATATATAAAAACTGAATATTTAGATCTCTAAAAGATATGATAAATTAGTGCTCAAAATATTCACAAACAGAAATGTAAGAACCAAATAGTGTCACATGTGAGTTCTACAATATTTATTTAACAGACAATTTAAATAATATTTTAAACAGATCATCCAGAGAAGATAAAAAATAGATATGTGACTCATCTAATTCTATGGACCAGAAGAATCTTGATATTAAATCCAGACAGAAAATTATAGGTCAATACTACTTATGAATGTGTATTAAAACTTCTGAAGAACATTTTACAGATAAAATCTATCAGTTCTTTAAAAAGAAAGACAATATATTGTGACCACATTAAGCCCATATGAGAAATGCAGTGATGGTTTAATATTACATTAATAATACATTGATATAATAATCTATAAAAGTCACTTTTGCACTTTCAGAAATTAATATTATTATTGTAATAAATAGGGCAAATATTTTATAAATTTCTACACCTATTTATTACTTTAAAATAAAATTTAAGTAATAGAAACAAGGGGTAAAGGCTTTAATCAGATAAAGAATGTCTATCCAAAACAAGTGGCCCACATTATTCCTACTGGCAATCATTAAGCATTATCTTCATGAGTAGATACAGAACATGGAACCCATAATAGCCTATTCTATGCAAAAGAAATTTCTTAGTCCATGCAAAAAAGACATGAATATGAGGAGAGAACATTTGACTTACATAAAGAATACTGTAAAAATATTCATTGATAGAATATTAGTAATTTTGCATTTCCATACTCCAGAAGCAAATTTAAAAATAATTTTTTAGAATTAATAATTTTTTATCAGAACATAAATCAAAAGATATACATAGTACTCATGAAAAACTTTAAAACATCCCTAAAAATATTAACTATATCACAACTTTAAGGGTATTATTTCTTTGAAAATTGATTGATAGCTGTAATAGAATTTAATTAAATTTCCAGAAAAATATTTGAAGAAATTGAAAGAAAATATCTCTAAATTTCTAATAGAGGCAAAGGGACTAAGTGTAACAAAGACACTCCTAAAATAAGTGATTTCCTCCCATTCATTTCCTCCCATAACAAAGACACTCCCATAAGTGATTTCCTATTCAAACATTTATGGAACTATATTAATTAAACTCATGTGGCATAAGCCAGAGATAAACACATTAACCAATGAAGTAGAATGTGAGCCTGGAAAAAACCCCATGTACAGAGCTTGATGTATGGCCAAAGTAACATCATTTTTAATTGAGGAAGAAGTGATCTATAAAATAAGGGTGGTAGGACAATGGTGGTGGATATTCGGCTGAGGTGTTAATCTGAGACTGCATTTTTTTTTTTTACCATACCCAGTAGACATAGATAGAAATGAAAAAAATAAAACAATTTCAGGTGGATTAAAGATTTAAACCAGTATGGAGTTTCCTCAAAAAACTAAAAGTGGAACTCCCGTTTGACCCAGTGATCCTACTTCCAGGAATACATCCCAAGAAAATAGAAACACCAATCAGAAAGGATATATGCACCCCTATGTTCACAGCAGCACAATTTACCATAGCTAAGATTTGGAAACAGCCTAAGTGCCCATTAGCAGATGAATGGATTAAAAAACTGTGGTACATCTGCACAATGGAATACTACACGGCGGTAAAAAAGAAGGAACTCTTGCCTTTTGCAACAGCATGGATGGAACTGGAGAGCATTATGCTAAATGAAATAAGCCAGTCAGAGAAAGATAAATACTACATGATCTCACTCATTTGTGGAATATAGAGAACAACATAGACTGATGAAAAGGGACAGATCCAAAGACTGAGAAACAGCGATCAGGCTATCAATCCCCAGAAGGAAAGTAGGGGAGGGAGGGGGTAAGGGGAAGAGATCAACCGACTTGTATACATGTATATAAGCCAAAGCAATGGACATGGACAACAGGGGGATGGGAGCATGAGTGTGTGGGGCTGGGGGGTGGGGAAGTTTGGGGTTAATTGGGGGGATGAGGACACATTTGTAATACCTTAACTAATAAAAAAAATGGTGGTACATCTGCACAATGGAATACTACGCTGCAGTAAAAATGAAGGAATTCTTACCATTTGCAACAAAATGGATGGAACTGGAGGGCATTATACTCAGTGAAATAAGTCAGTCAGAGAAAGACAAATATCACATGATCTCACTCATTTGTGGAATATAATGATCAACATAAATTGATTAACAAAAACAGATCCAGAGACAGAGAAGCATCAATCAGACCATCAAACCTCAGAGGGAAGGTAGGGGAGGGTGGGGGTAAGGGGAAGAAATCAACCAAAGGACTTCTATGCATGCGTATAAGCCTAACCAATGGGCACAGACAACAGGGTGGTGAGGGAATGAGTGGGGGCCGGGCAAAGGGGGAATAAGGACACATATGTAATACCTTAATCAATAAAAAAAAAATAAAAAACCTAAAAGCAAATGTGAAGGCAACATTAACTATCTTAATGACTATGTTCTTATAAAGTATACTATCCAAAGCCAAAAAAAGGATTTCATGAATAAACTAAAATACCAAAAGCTGCTTATTGAAATGAATTATAAAGAAAGTAAGACAATCCAAAAATCAGAGCAAGATATTGGAAAAATATTTGTGATCACTTTCAAGAATAGTTTTACTCAGTAGAAAAAAAAGGAAAAATCAAGTATAAAAATAGGCAAAAAAACAAGTATAGACATTTTAAAGAAACAAAAGAATAGATGTCTCTACAAAGAACCGAAGCCATCATTTTTGTTGATATTATGGAAATGCATACAATTTTATATTTACTAGATAAGCAAAAAGTAAGATAGTTAACAATACCAAATTTTGGCAAGGGTGTGGATCAACAAAGGCTTTTATACATTCTAGTGAGATAAAAAATTGCTAAAAATCACTCTGGGAATATGCCTTTATCTTTTAAAATATGCAAAACCAAAATTTAGAAATTTCATTTCTAAGCATACACATATGTGCCAGGAAACATGGCAAAATGTTCAGAGTAAGAATCATTTATAATAACTAACTAGAAACAACAGAACTATCTCTAGACTGGAGGACAGATTAGTAAATCTGGCTATATCCATGTAATGCGGGAACTGGCAAACAATGGCCCATGAGCCAAAGATGGCGAGCCTCCTGTTTTAATAATCATATTATAATGAAACAGCCATACTTATTGGTTTATGTATTGTGTGTACGGCAGCTTCTCCTATATCACAGCAGAGTTCGATTTGCTCTACAAGCCAAATACATTTCCTATATATTTACTTACAGAAAAAGTTTGCTAAACCCTGGCCTAATGGAGTATTACACAAAAGTGAAAATGAAAGAACCATGAAACAGCATGGATGATTTGAAGAAACATAATGATAACTAGAGAATTATACTATATTTTAATGAAGCTCTAATGAGGCAATATATTTTTAGGAATACAGAAATATATTTATTATAAAACTAGAGGCCCGTTGCACGAAGATTCGTGCAATAGGCCGTCTTTCCCCTGGCTGCCAGCACCAGTTTTCCTCTGGCTCCCCGGACCCAGACCTTCACTCTGGCCACTGCCTGCCATCTTCGCTCTGGATGCAGTCTTTGCTGCAGCTGGAGCCTTCAGTCTTTGCTCCTTGCTTTGGTGGGAGTCTTCAGTCTCCAGCCAGAGCTGCTCCTGTAGCTCCTTCTGCCCCCTCCCCGCCCAGCCCTCCCCCTCATAGCTTGATCACTGCTTTGCCTGCAGACCTCGCTGAGGGGCTCCCGGGTTCCAGGGGGCCGCCTTGCCTGCAGCCTGGCTTTCCGATCACAATCATGATCACAGGCCACAGAGAAGCTTCAAAATGATGTCTGTTTTGTTTTATTTTTAATATATTATTGAGAAATGTTATTCTTGCAACTAGAATAACCTTTAATTTAGAGAAATATTTAGGAAATTGGAAGGCAAACTCCAAAGTGCATAATATAAAGTAGCTTCCTTGTTTAAACATTTTTGAGAAAAGGGAAAGATAATCCTGATCAGATGGGCTTGCCCATGTGTGTCACTCTTCTGATTTTTTTCTTAGTTATGCATGCATTAAACCAAACCAAAACAAAAAACCTTAACATTTTGGAGTTGGAAGGAGCATGATAGCATTCTGAATCTGTTTGTACTTCAGGCATTACAAAATATTTTCCACCATGTAGTGAGGATGTCCTTGCTTAATTCAGAATCTGCATTGCTTCTCCCATGTTTAATCCTTGTAACTTTTTATTCCCCAATTTGGATAGATCTCCTAGATGTATCAATGTCATCCTATACTTTTAAGGCTGGCTCTGTTGGGTTGTACACATCTCAGATCCAAGGTCATGAGCTCAGCGGTATAGGTCAGACTACCCGATTTAAATGGCTAATAAAGATATATTTCACTACTTGCAATATCATAAGCTTCTACACTGAGATGATATAATTTCAAAGAAAATCTATTTTACAGTTAAGTTAGGATCTTTTTACCTTTTCTTTCTTTATTTTGATTTTTAAAAATTTTTCAAATGCAGTAGACATTCAATATTATATTCAGGTATACCACATGGTGGTAGACATTCATATAACTTACAAAGTGACCCTCCCAGTAACTCTAATACCTACCTTATAACCTTTGAAAGACCCTATTGGTTTTAAGGACCAGCTTGGAAAACGTGACTCCAGTATACACTTCTCATTTTATAGATAAATAAACTGATCCTAGACAGGTTAAGCAATTTGTCTACAACGAGACATCATTATTGTTGCAGTTATGTTGATTTATTTCTCTCTTCAATCTCATGCATAATGTTGATAACTTCATAATTATTTACTCTCATCTTATGCTTTACTAAAATGAGACCTATATTGGATAATGATGTTCCTGTATTAATCAGCATTCTCCAGAGAAACCAAACCAATAGGAAATATCTAAGAGGATATATATTATAAGAGTTCGGCTATGCAATTACAGATGCCAAGAAGTCCCAAGATCTGCCATATGCAATCTGAAGAACCAGGGGACCTAGTGATCTAATTCAGTCTGAATCCAATGACCTGAGAACCAACGAGAGCCAATGGTGTAAGTCTGATTTTAAAGGCCAGAAAATTTGGGGGCTGATGGCATAAGTCCTGGTCTGAAAGCCGGAGACCCAGAAATGTCGATGCCCCATAGCAGAAGATGAATGCCTCTGCTCAAGCAAAGAGAACACTTTCACCCTTTTGTTCTATTTGAACGCTCAAAAGACTGGATGATGCCTTCCCACATTGGAGAAAGCAATCTTCTTTACTGATTAAAATGCTAATCTGCTCCAGAAACACTCTTATAGACATATCTAGAATTTTAGTTTTTATCAGCAATCTTGGCATTCTTTAGGCCAGTCAAGTTGATACATAAAAATTAACCATCACAGTGCCCAAGACTATCCACTGAGTTTGAAGTGATCTGTGACTGAAAACTATGTTTTTAGAATGGTGCTTTCATGATGTTTTCACCTTAACACTGTACCACAGTACAGGCAGATTGATGGTGTGTGTGTGTGTGGGGGGGGGGGGGGCGGGGGGCCGGGGGCGCGGGGGGGGGTTATTCTCCTTTATTCCAACATTTGAGCTTAGTATGTCATACTTGTTACTTTTCCCTAATCAAGAATTTTAAATGAATAGAAATCCCTACGCATCATTTGTTTCGCATTGACTATTACTTCTGCAACATGTGATATGAGATCCCTTCGCCCTGTAGAAAAATGTCAAGAATTCCTAACCATTTTCAGGTTCTTGACACCTTTGTGATCCAGCAACTGAGGCACTGTCATCACGTCAGCAATGCTGATCCTTTTCTTTCCTAACAACATTGCAATTGTCACTTTCCTGAAAGACATCTTAGAAAATTCGCATACTTGCCAAATGTTAGACAGAGCAACCTTAAAACCTGAATGTTGCTAAGGAGCATCATTCTAAACTACAGGAGTGGGCGAGATGCGCCTCATGCACCTTAATAATAACTGTTCAGAGAGCTGTGTGTCTTGAGAAAACTGTTGAGGCTGGCAGAAGCTGGAGTTTAAAATGCTGAAAGCGGACTAGCTTCTTTTGATCAGGAAAGCTCTGCTGATGTTGCTTCAACAGAACAGTCAGGCGTGCACTTCAAATCCAGACTCAGAGGTATGCGACCTAGATTATTCCAACTAACGCTTATGTGACAACTAATACTCTTACCTGTCTGCACACATATGCCATTAAATCCACCCAACAACCATATCTTGCTGGGATTTTATTTACCCTCCACAAAAATAAAGGTCCAGCAGACACTTTCATAGTCAAAGGGGAAAATGAGCAACTTGCACAGGTAGAACTAGATTTAAGAAAACCCACAGGAGATAGCGAAGGAGCCCAGGTCATTGTCACTAGATCTGTAAGTGAAAGGATGGTTACGAGCACTCAGCAAGGATTGTCCTGTAGGAGAGAACATCCTGAAAAAAAATTCAGCATTGTCAATCTTCAGCCTGGCACAGAGAGGACCAAGGGCATGAGTATCGAACTTCTATTATTACCCTTTGCTGGTACCTGCTTCACTAAAGCCAAGTGAATGTCAGAAGGCCAAGATTTTTGGCTAGTTCATTCCATAATAATCAACTTCCTGAGGAATACAGCAGGTAGAGGGAGATGAGCATAGATATGTACAGGGAAAATTGAGAACGCCCAGCATATTCATATTTTACAAAGGAAGTACATGAGCTTGCAGAGGTTAAATAACTTGTCTTAGATGAAAAAGTGTATAGTTGGTGAGATGGAATTTAATTTATAATCTTCCAACACAAAGTTCCGTGTTTTTGTTCCTATATGACCATTACAGCACTTCTCATTAAAAATGAATTTATTCATTCTACTTTTCCTTTTCTGCAACATAGACTTTTATTTTAGTTGAAGTCAAAGGAGTATAAAAACACATCTCAGAGTAATAAATGCATGTGCATATTTTAGCAGCACAACCTGAAGTTATTCTTTATCTCTTTCAACCAACCAGGCTTTTATCAGAGAACCTCAAATACACATACATACTCATACATTCATACTTAGTATACCTGTAAAATATGTAAATCATGATAAATCCTAATACTTTAAAGAATATATTGTTAGCCAAGCTGACATGGCTCAGTGGTTGAGCATGACCTATGAATCAGGAGGTTGCGGTTGAATTCCTGTTCAGGGCACATGCCTGGGTTGTGGGCTCCATCCTCTGTGTGGGAAGTGCAGGAGGCAGTCAATTAATGATTCTCTCTGATCATTGATATTTCTATCTCCCTCTCCCTTCCTCTCTGAAATCATTAAAAATATTTTAAAAAATGCATTGTTACACTTTTCAAAAAATTAGAGTATCTATAATAATAAAAGTATAATATGTTAATTAGACCAGATGTCCTTCTGGGTGTCCTTCCGGACAACCTTCCAGATGAAGCTGGGGCTGTGAGGGCCGAGGCCCTTGCACAAATTTCATGCATCAGGCCCCTAGTTTTTATAATAAAATTAGTTTCTACTTAAATATTCTCCCAACAGGTATTTGTTAATTGTGTAAGCTAATATTCAGCCATCCACCTCTATTTGCAATCAATAATTACAGAAACTTTTATTCATGAGGCATGTTATTCAATATTGTGAAACAAAAATTTAAGACATTTTCCTTATTGAAGGAGGATCTTGATGTGTCATATAGTTCTAAGTAGTGAATTGTACCTTACTTTTACTCGGATAGTTTCATAGCAATGTATTTGACTAAAGAAGCCAATAGTACCTTTCCAGAAAGACATATTTTTGACACATGGATTGCCTTTCCCAAACCAGAATAAGAAAGCACTGTGTCTCTTATCTGCACAAGACTTTAAAATAAGGAGTCACTTAAAGTTGATGCTGATTTCTTAGGTGGATCCTCAAGATTTTGAAGAAATGCAGAGCAGCAGCCTCCTGATATGTAGGTTGATAAGAGTTCAGTAGACTATAATCATGAGATAAAATTGAGGTTAATAAGTACTGGCAAATGAACCATTTTAAAAGCCAGAGAACTTTTTTTGTTTTATGTTAATCCTTACTCCAGGATAATTTTTCATTGATTTTTAGGGAGAATGGAAGAGAGAAGGAAAAACAGAGAGAAACATCAATGTGAGAGAAACACATTGATTGGTTGCCTCCTGCAAGAGTCCCGACCAGGGCCTGCGCCAGGGTGGAGCCTGCAACTAAGGTAGGTTCCCTTTACCAGAATCAAACTCGGGACCCTTCAGTCCACAAGCAGACACTCTATCCACTGAGCCAAACCAGCTAGGGTGCAGAGAACTTTCTATTGTTGCAGATTAAACTTAAATTGGCAAATGAAATATGTAAATATCAACACTGTGCTAACATGGCATTCTTATTCTTCTCACCTCTGCATCTAGAGCAGTGGTTCTCAACCTTCCTAATGCTGTGACCCTTTAATACAGTTTCTCATGTTGTGGTGACCCCCAATTTCACTGTTACAAATTGAACATTAAAGCATAGTGATGAATCACAAAAACAATATGTAATTATATATGTGTTTTCCGATGGTCTTAGGCTACCCCTGTGAAAGGGTCGATCAACCCCCAAAGGGGTCGTGACCCACAGGTTGAGAACCGCTGATCTAGAGGCACATGAGCCTTTTGACTCATAGCAAATCAAATGTCACAAAGATAATAAACTTTGGGCATAGTCGTTGAGCATCTGATCAAGAAATAGATATTTAAATTATTTAATATCTGAAATATTTCTCAACATAGACCTTCCACATCATGTATTTTAGAAATCTAGACAAATTAATTTTATACAATAAAAACCTATAATCACAATATAAATCAAATAACAATGACCTAGTCCCTTCCTTGTAAGTGTTACTTAGTTATTTGGTCACTTTCTATCCACACAAAATCATAAGGAGGGAGCAGAGTGTGTAATCTGTAGCTGTTTGACTTACAAATTGTTTTTATTAGTATTAATTCTCAGGAGTTCTTGGAGTTGGGATTTCTTATTAACTCAGTGTTAGTACTAATGCTCCTGGAGTAAATTCCATTCTAAGTAAGCCAACAAACATAGCCAGGTGAGAACCAGCTCCTTTGTTATAAAGGACACAATAAATACTTTTTCATGACTTGGCAGCAGGAGACCTTGGGTCTCAGGAGGCAGATGCTGCCTCCCACTCTGTGAATGGAGGAAACACACATGTCTCAGCTACGTCCATTCTACTTACCTAATTAATACTGTATCCCAACAACGAAAGGAGGTTCGGCTGCTTGTCTCAATGAAATCCAAACTCATGAGCAGGGGCTATAGCAAAAGGAAAGAGGTTTTATTCAGGAGCCACAGGACCTGGGAGAATGGGGGACTCCCATCTCAAAGTCCAATCCCTCTTCCTGCTCAAGCTCCTCCTCCCTTTTTTTCTATCCATCATATTTTTATCAATCCATTTTCTATCAATCAATTTTTTCTATCAATAATATTGATGTGCTGAGTGTAAGCACCCCTGCAGTCATGTTGACCAATGGGGGAGACTCCCAAGCACTCTGACTGACTGTGGTAACAGTACCACCTGTTGGAATGCTCAAGAATCTGGAGAAATAAAAAAGTTCAAGATTGCCCTAACTGGTTTGGCTCAGTGGGTAGAGCATCGGCCTGTGGACTGAAGGGTGCCAGGTTCGATTCCGGTCAAGGGCATGTACCTTGGTTGCGGGCACATCCCTGGTAGGGAGTGTGCAGGAGGCAGCTAATCGATGTTTTTCTCTCATCGATGTTTCTAACTCTCTATCCCTCTCCCCTCCTCTCTGTAAAAAATCAATAAAATATATTTTAAAAAAAAGTTCAAGACATAAAGGAAATATTTTAGACATCAAGGTGCAGTAAATAACAAGCCATTATAAACATTTGTTCGTGGAATGACTAGTTTTACTGAGTTCTCAATTATTTGCCACTCTGAAGTTTGACCAATCTAGCAATGTTTTATGGTAACACTAAGTTCCTGAAATGACTGTACATAAGTTCATAAGCAACCTGTTGTTAACGTAATAACTATAGGTATTGTCTTATGTGAAACAATCCCAGTTTACACCCCTTTTTCTAGGATAATATTTAATTATGTCATCCTTTATTCTGAAAAAGGTTCCTGTGTAGATAAATCACAAAGCCATCCTAATTACTGGGTGTCTTAGAAAGCAGATTGAAATTCTTTTTATTTTATTTTAAAGAAGGAACTAAACTTTAGAAAGATACATTTGTTTTCATTGTGTATTTTATTATGTCCAATAAAATTCCATTTACATGGCCAATATATGTAAATATGATGATTATAAAAAAAATGGTATAAGAATCTTAGGTGTGGTCATTATCTACATAATTATATAGTCTACTTTCCATTTGATATGTATTTTTTGAAATGAATAATACCCAGAATCAAAACAATGGCAATAAAATTAAAAAGCAAAAGTACATAAGAGACATTATAAAGTACTGAATAATTTTCATTTTTTGTCTTTATAAAGAATGCAGCCTGGCTGGTGTAGCCCAGCTGGTGTGGTTCAGTGGCTGAGAGTAAACCTATGGTCATGGTTTGATTCCTGGTCAGGGCACATGCTCGGGTTGTGGGCTGGATCCCTATTGGGGTCATGCAGGAGGTGCCAATTAATAATTTTCTCTCATCACTGATGTTTCTATCTCTCTCTCTCCTCCGTCCCCAGTTCCTCTCAGAAATCTACACTAATAAAAGGCAAACATGCAAATTGACCGTACCTCCGCTATGCCTTAAGCCACGCCCACAAGCCCATCAGAGCGACTATATGCAAATTAACCCAACCAATATGGCGGCTGGCAACCACAGAGTTGGAGCAAGCAGGAGGCTTGGTAGCCCCAATGATGGAGGAAGTCAACTTCCTGCCTGCCCCGTCCGGCTCTGAGCTCCACTCAAAGCAACAAAGTTTCAATTATAGAAGGTAAATAAACCCCAGATACCTGCTTTCAGATGGCTGTGGCCACGGAGCTGGAGCGAGCAGGAGCCTTGGGTTGACCCTGGTGATGGAGGAAGCCAAGCTTCCCTCCCACACGCCTTGGCCAGCTCTGAGCTCCTCTCAAGGCTACAAAGTTTCAATTATAGAAGGTAAATAAATCCCAGAAAAAAAAAAAAAAAGGAGAGGCTTGGAGCTTCTGTTGCCAGGGGGCTTGGCCAGCCTGAAAACGGCCCTCAGCCCCTCACCCAGACTGGCCAGGCACCCCAGTGGAAACCCCCCACCCTAAAAGGGTGTGGCCAGCAGTAGCCATCAGCCCCTCACCCAGGCTGGCCAAACCTCCAAAGGGTGAGGGTCCCCACTGGGGGGGGGGTGCTTGACCAGCCTGCAAATAGCCATCAGCCCCTCACCCAGGCTGGCCAGGCACCCCAGTGAGGACCACCACCCTGAAGGGGGTATGACCAGCCTGCAAACACCCATCAGGTCCTCAGCCAGGCTGGCCAGGCACCCCAACGGGACCCCCACATTGATCTGGGACACCCTTCAGGGAAAACCAGCCAGCCCCCACCCATGCACCAGGCTTCTATCCTATATAATAAAAGGGTAATATGCAAACTGACCCTAACAGCAGAACAACTGGGAATGAGTGTTCACTATGACACACATTGACCCCCAGGAGGCAGACACTCAATGCAGGAGCTGCCCCCTGGTAGTCAGTGCACTCCCACAGGCCGGGTTGAGGGACCCCCGCCCCGAATGCAAAAATTTTTGTACACTGGGCCTCTAGTCAATAATAAAAATATATATGTATATTAAAAAAGAATGCAGCCCTAAACAGTGGATAGAGTGTCAGCCTGCAGATTGAAGGGTCCTGGGTTGGAGTCTGGCCAAGGGCACATGCCTGGGTTGGGGCTCTATCCCCAGTGTGGGGCATGCAGATGGCTAATCAATAATTCTCTCTTATCATTTATGTTTCTGTCTGTCTCTCCCTGTCCCTTCCTCTCTGAAATCAATTTTAAAAAAAGAAAGAAAAAGAATGAATATTCTTGATGTTGGCAGATTTAAAAAATATATTATCTGAATCAACAACATAATTTAGTTTCTCAAATAATATCATTTTCTTGGCATTAATTTTAAAATTGCCAGCCTAATCTTGTATGCTACTGACTAAAAATTGAATTGCTTAAAAATATTTAATTTCAAACATGGCCTATTTTTATCTCTAAGTCTTTCACTTAAACATAGTGTTTAGGTCTTTAGAGCTATCAAGTATATATAAAAATTTCTAAACATGACATTAAAAAGGTGACTTCTGATTATTATAGTTGCCAAGAAATATATTTCTAAATATAGTCATTTTATCAAAAATTCTAGTTAAATCAACTTTTATAGGATTTCAAGCAAAACCCTTTTAATAGGCATAGCTTTTCCTTAATTCAGATAATAAAGGCCAAACTTTTATGAATGTTACATTTTGAAAGAGAATTAATTTTATTCAAAAATTATTTAAAATCATTTAAACTTGCCACCTATAATCATGACCTTAAAGTTGTTTTTAACAGCTAGTCCAAAGTGACTTTGGAATTTACTATTCCAGAATAAAATAAGAAATTAATGAGATTAAATTCCATCAAAAAAATTAATGAGTATACCGAAAGAGAATATTTATAGAAGTAAAAAAGGAAAAACATATATTGAACATATGAGGTAAATCAGAACTGAAGTTTTTGAAAAAGCAATTAGAAAGACTAGATTATTAATAACTCACTGTGGGAAGACCATAGTACTTAAAACAAGATAACATGTGCTCACTGTTGCAGAGTCTTATTTAATTATTAAGAATTATACACACACATGAATGCATATATATATATATATATATATATATATATGTATATATATATATATATATATATATATATATATATATATATATATATACACATTGTCCCTTTGTAACAGAGTTCTCTGCAGAAAGACTTCAAAAATTGCAATTCACAACAATTTAAATCAATTAAGCATTTCAAAAATAATCTTTGTAGTATGTACTAAGCAAAAACTAAAATGGGGTTGCCTGTTTTTTGTTGTTTTGGGAAATCAATGGCATTCCATGGATTTAATTTTGTCATTCAGGTATTTTGCTTGGAAGAGACAGTACTCAGCATTACGTCATGTTAATCTTTGCACTTGAGTAGACTCTTCATACTGACTTAGATTTTACCAGAGATATAGTGAATAAACTTGTAGTTCATCAGTTACAGTATACTTTTGGCTCATTGATCAAATTGAACGTTTGGCAAAAAAAAAAAAACACATAAGAAAACTGAAGAAATGCATGCAATGAGTAGTATATGAAAGACATAAAAAGCATTGCTCAATGTATAAAATAAATTTGCAAACATGCCAAGTGATATTAATCTTTATAGAGTCTGATGGAGCTTGGATGATATAGTAAAATAATACCTTGGAAAGTTATGGGGTTTTTTTTTTGTTTTTTTTTTTTTTTGTAATGGAGAATATGAGTCTTCTAGAATGTAAACTGACCAGGTTATAATAGAAACTTTTATTGGCAATTGAATTTACCATCCACAAGAATATAGTAAATAGGTTCTTATAAAGCATCTGCATTATATTTTCTGCTGCCACAAAATCATGTAGGAATAGCTTTATAAATTATTTTCAAAGGAGACTTGATAAACTGTCTACATAAATGAAACAACTTGATGGATATTAGATGCCTAATTTTTTAGTTTTAATAATTAATGATTATATTTAAGAATGAGTTATATTTTAAAGATATTAAATAGTTATGAATGAAGAACTTTATTGAAGCTATTTAAAACTAATCCAGCAGGAAGAGTAAGAAGTATACAAGAGTAAAGACAAAAAAATTGGTCCAGAAGTGAAATGGTTAAAGCTGTCTAATGGATTCATAGAGTTTTGTTGTATTATTTTTATATATGTTGAACATTTTTCATAATATCAATGTTTCCACAATAAAGATAAATATCTCCTCATAATTGTAAATACCTATACAAATACTTGTACATGAATGTTCATAGCAGCATTATTTATGGTCAGAAAAACTAGAAATAATTCAAATGCTCCTGAACAGGATAAACAAAATGTACCATATCCATATAACTAAATAGTACTTAGAAGTAAAAACAAACAAACAAATAAACAAAAAGTCCCCCTCTCTTCTAATACACACAACAGCATAAACATTTTAAAATCATGTTAATTGAGAGGAATCTGAAACTATAAACTAAGTTTAGTGTTATTTTATTTATATAAATTTTTAGAAAATTAATAACTATAGAAACCAGATATATTTTTTTCAAGGTGGAGTGATGGGAATTGGATTGATTGCAAAATAGCATGAGAGTGCTTTATGAAATGATGGAGGTGTTATAACACTATGTTATCAATGTTGCATGATTATAAAATTTATAACAATTAACAGACTGTACACTTACTAGTAGAGTAGGTAAATATTATGTTGTATAAAATATAACAAGCTGTTTTTTAAAGAAAAATTCAAAAAATATTTTTCCTAAATTAAACAGTTTATATGTGTTAATTACAAATTTAGAGATGAAAATTAGCAAAAATATGTATGGTTAGCCATAATATTTTTGATATTTCATGTCCTGGTAGAGAAGTGTATGTTTCACACGAGGAAACTTATGAATGTAGAAGAGGTAGTTACTGTCACATATTGCAGCCGTCTATGGCTAATGTTTACTGAGCGAAATCTGTAGGAGAGCTATAGCATTAGACATTTTCCATGTATTATTTAATCCAATATGAGGTTATCAGTATCATGTCCTTTATTTTTACAGACGAAGAGCTGGGGTAAGAGAGATTAAATAACCTGTTCTAAGTCAACCAACTGGGAAATGGAAGAGATGGGATTCATACTCTGACCCATCTAGTTCCAGATCAATATTATCCACTATAGAGTTCCTTTGATGTCCTAAGAGTGTAGGGGCTTAACAAAAATGCTACACCTAATTAGTGGAATTCCAACTGTTAGATCTAGTCACAGCTCTGCAGGATCTTACAGTGTACATGGAAAGAAGGAACCTGTGTGTTCAGTTTCACTCCTAATAAACTATGAACAGAATGAATTTCCCTCCCTCCCCAGAAGACTGATAGTTACCTCAGGCTGTCACTTTTTCTAAATGTGGAATGACAGGACAGACTCAGTAAAAATACCATATTTATTCTCAGGGTGTTCACTCTTTTAGGAATGCTATGATATGCAAAAACAGACCTAGTCTAAAACTAGTCACATGTAATCATTCCACAGGCTTAAGATAACATACCTCCCTGTTGTCTCTACCAAGTTGTGTTTTTCTTTAATGCCAAATTCTTTTCTGGGGGAGAACCAAGATGGCGGCATAGGTTAACGCCGGAGTTTGCTGCTTTGAACAACTACTTCAAAAGTGAAACCAAAAAACGGAAGGGACATCACCCAGAACCACAGGGGCGCTGGCTGAGTGGAAGTCCTACAACTAGGAGGAAAGAGAAACGCATACGGACACTCAGAGGAGGCGCAGTGCTGAAGTCAAATTCTGAGGTGCGGAGTGCGCGCGCGGAGCGGGCTGGCGGCGGAGGGCGCGGTTGTTGTTTTCAATCGGGAGGGAGTCGCAGACTCTGAGCTCCAGATCCGGGCGAGTCTTTAGGGACCCAGACTCAGGCGGGAGAAGCGGGACTGTCTGGCTTCGGTCAGAGCGAGTGCAGCTTTCTCTCCGAGCTTTGCAGCGGGTGCTGGGACTCGGAGAGGCAGAGCCCCTTGGGACAGGACTGAGAGCCGCCATAACTGCTCTCTCCGGCCCACCCTGTTGATCCTGTGCGACCCGCCCCGCCCAAGCCCTGCACAGAGGCATTTGCCGGATAGCCTCAGGCAAAGGCTAGATTAGCACCTCCCTAGAGGACAGAAGTTCTCTCACCGCTGACACAGCTGAATCTCATAGCCACTTGGCCTGGAGGTCAAACCCTCCCTGGAATTAGCTACAGCAATCAAGATTTATCTATAAGACTGCGAACAAAGACCACTAGGGGGTGCACCAAGGAAGCATAACAAAATGCGGAGACAAAGAAACAGGACAAAATTGTCAATGGAAGAAATAGAGTTCAGAACCACACTTTTAAGGTCTCTCAAGAACTGTTTAGAAGCTGCCGATAAACTTAATGAGATCTACACGAAAACTAATAAGACCCTCGATCTTATATTGGGGAACCAACTAGAAATTAAGCACACACGGACTGAAATAACGAATATTATACAGACGCCCGATAGCAGACCAGAGGAGCGCAAGAATCAAGTCAATGATTTGAAATGCGAGGAAGCAAAAAACATCCAACCGGAAAAGCAAAATGAAAAAAGAATCCAAAAATGCGAGGATAGTGTAAGGAGCCTCTGGGACAGCTTCAAGCATACCAACATCAGAATTATAGGGGTGCCAGAAGAAGAGAGAGAGCAAGATATTGAAAACCTATTTGAAGAAATAATGACAGAAAACTTCCCCCACCTGGTGAAAGAAATGGACTTACAGGTCCAAGAAGCGCGGAGAACCCCAAACAAAAGGAATCCAAAGAGGACCACACCAAGACACATCATCATTAAAATGCCAAGAGCAAAAGATAAAGAGAGAATCTTAAAAACAGCAAGAGAAAGAAACTCAGTTACCTACAAGGGAATACCCATACGACTGTCAGCTGATTTCTCAACAGAAACTTTGCAGGCCAGAAGGGAGTGGCAAGAAATATTCAAAGTGATGAATACCAAGAACCTACAACCAAGATTACTTTATCCAGCAAAGCTATCATTCAGAATTGAAGGTCAGATAAAGAGCTTCACAGATAAGGAAAAGCTAAAGGAGTTCATCACCACCAAACCAGGATTATATGAAATGCTGAAAGGTATCCTTTAAGAAGAGGAAGAGGAAGAAAAAGGTAAAGATACAAATTATGAACAACAAATATGCATCTATCAACAAGTGAATCTAAGAATCAAGTGAATAAATAATCTGATGAACAGAATAAACTGTTGATTATAATAGAATCAGGGACATAGAAAGGGAATGGACTGACTATTCTTGGGGGGGAAAGGGGTGTGGGAGATGTGGGAAGAGACTGGACAAAAATCGTGCACCTATGGATGAGGACAGTGGGTGGGGAGTGAGGGCGGAGGGTAGGGCGGGAACTGGGAGGAGGGGAGTTATGGGGGGGAAAAAAAGGAACAAATGTAATAATATGAACAATAAAGATTTAATTAAAAAAAAAAAACAAAAAAAACAAATTCTTTTCTGAAGCATTAACAAATCTTTGATATATTCTTTGATATAATACAGCAAATTAATAATTTAAGAAAGTAGATCCCTCTCCCCTCCCCACCAGAGGCATAGTGAGGAAGGTTACAAAAAGTTTTCTAATCTGGTCTACTGATCTCAGTTATGATCAAAAGCTTAGCACCAATGGTCCCACAAAGTGAGGTTGGGTAGGATGGCAGGAGAGAAGAGATTCCTTGTCCAGAAACTTTTGGATTTTTGTTTGTTTTTGTTTTTAGAGACAAAACTCATTCAAAGGAAACACAGAATTCCGTGATTGCCACCTGGTTTAGAGAAAAGTGCAACTTTGATACGTTTCCCCGTATCAAAAAGTATTTCCTCGTGGGTATTTCGTGGTATCTGTATCTAAAGATAGTGCGCACGATACTTTTCATTTGCCACTTCAGATCCTCTCTCTGCTCTTTTTCATTTTGCTCTGATCCCAGGAGATTGTCCTGTAATCACTGTGTCAGCGGTCGCATTTCACTGTAGCCCCTGGTGAGATTCAACAAATGAGGAGTAGCTTAGGGGAGGACAGAGTTAGGGGGCTAAGGGTTGACTATGTCCCTTGGGGACCATTGCTTATTCCTCACACAGTCAACCTATTTATGCTTCAGTCCTTACAACCCTCTGAACCCTCATGCCTAGATGTGGTAATCATCTCACCTCCCACTGTGACTGGCTGCTAGCGCCTGCCTTGCTACTTACTGGCTTCTTTTTCCTTTTTTTAAAAAAATTAATATGTTTTTATTGATTTCAGAGAGGAAGGCTGAGGGAGAGATAAAAACATCAGTGATGAGAGAGAATCATTGATTGGCTGTCCCCTGCACGCCCCACACTGGGGATCAAGCCCACAAGCTGGGCATGTACCCTGACCAGGAATAGAACTGTGACCTCTTGGTTCATAGGTCCATGCTTAACCACCGAGCCATGCCAATTGAGCCTTATTGGTATCTTTGAATTGTTTACACACATTTGTACAGAGTTTTCTTATCACTTTCCTTAAATTACCTGGGTTAAATATGCCACTTCTTTGTAAAGACATCTTGAACGATACTAATCTAAAAAGCCAGCATAATTTCCTAGTTAGTAATTTTTTACAAAACAGTGCTCCTGCTTTTAATCCTTCACCTATCCCAATATTGGTGGAATATTGTTGCCAGTTTGATGAACAATTTTGCCACTTTCCTGTTAAACAAGATGCCGGAAGCCGGTCCATCCTTGCTGCTTGACACAGTCGCTGCAGGAAAGAAACATCTGCACAGCATATGTTTCAAGGGACCTGGCGTATATAGCATACTGTTCTTAATATGTTTGCTCCCCTTAGCGCGTAGATCAGACATTGCAAGTTATTAGAAAGTAATTTTCAGATCTATATCTTATTCATTATATGGATGATATTTTACTAGCTCATAAAGATCGGGCTACTTTACAGGAAATTCTTACTCAGACCATCCTTGCTTTAGAAGAACATGGTCTAAAAATAGCCCCAGAAAAGATTCAGACTGAACCTTCTTTTTCATACTTAGGCAGAATATTACATACCTCTACTATCACCCATCAGCCTCTACAATTAAGAAAAGATCATTTAAACACATTGAATGATTATCAGAAACTATTAGGTGATATCAACTGGGTCAGGCCATATCTAAAAATAACCACTCTTGACTTAAAACCTCTATTTGACATTTTAAAGGGAGATTCTAACCCTAAGTCTCCCCGACAATTAACTGTAGAAGGAGAAAAGGCTATAGCAAAAATAGAACAGGCCATCAATAAACAGCAACTACAGTATCTAGATTATTCCAAATCTTGGGCCTTAATTATTCTAGCCACTAAATATACTCCTACAGGATGCTTGTGGCAGGAAGGACCATTAGAATGGATACATTTACCTGTCACTCCTAGGAAGATTGTACCACCCTATCCCTCCCTAGTGGCCACTCTCATTATCAAAGGTAGACGACGCAGTATCGAACTCTTTGGAAGAGAAGTTACTGAGATAATAATACCTTATAAAAGAGAACAATTAGACACACTATTACAATTTGAAGAAGAGTGGCAAATAGCTATAGGTAACTTCCCAGGACAAATTTTACATCATTTGCCAAGATCACCTGTATTACAATTTCTCTCCCTACATCCATTTATATTTCCTATTAAATGTTCAAAAGAACCATTATCACCTCCTGCCTCCTTAGTATTCACAGATGGTTCCTCTAATGGTAGGGCAGTAACAATCATTGACTCAATAACCCATGTTCAACAAACTCTAGAGACGTCAGCTCAGAGAACAGAGCTTTTGGCAGTCATTTATGCTTTTGAACAATTGCAACAGGTTCCCTTTAACTTGTACACTGACTCTCAATATATAGTTAAATTATTTCCTCATATTGAGACCGCCTCTCTCCCACAAGGAAGAACAGCCATTTTCTCTTTGTTAACTCAGCTACAAACTTGCATTCACAAACGAGAAAAGGCTTTCTATATTGGACATATTAGAGCTCATTCCTGCCTACCAGGACCCTTAAGTGAAGGAAATTATCAGGCGGATTTACTAACTCGCCCAGTAGTTTGTACAGCTCTAGAAGAAGCCCGGCGGTCTCATGCCATTCACCATCAAAATGCTTCTGCTCTCCGTCTATATTATCGCATATCTAGAGAAGCTGCTCGAAGTATTGTGCGTGACTGCGGCCATTGTCCTACTCATTTTCCTAGCCCTGCTACTGGAGTTAATCCAAGAGGACTTAGACCCTGTGACTTATGGCAGATGGATATTACTCATGTCCCATCTTTTGGCAAACTTTGCTATGTGCATGTTTGTATTGATACCTTTTCTCATGTTATCCTTGCTTCTGCACGTACAGGAGAAGCCTTTAAAGATGTAAGTCAACATCTATTCCAATGCTTTTCCTACCTAGGAATACCAAGGGCACTTAAAACTGACAATGGGCCTGCCTATACCTCTAGAGCTTTTAAAAACTTATGCTCTACATTCGGCATCGCACATACTACAGGAATACCCTACAATCCTCAAGGCCAAGCAATAGTAGAAAGGGCTCACCAAACTTTAAAAACACAAATTAAAAAATTACAAGAAAATGAGTTTAAATATTCCTCTCCTCATCATGTTCTACAACATGCTCAATTTGTAATTAATATACTAAATGTAGATTCTGAGGGAAATTCCCCGATGTACAGGCATTGGAACCCTGATCTATCTAAACCTAAAGCCCTCGTCAAATGGAAAGACTTGCTTACAGGAGCCTGGAAGGGACCTGATGTACTTTTAACCTGGGGGAGAGGATATGCTTGTATATTTCCACAGGACGCAGACTCACCTATGTGGATTCCAGACCATCTAGTCCGACCTTATGTCTCACCGCCCGCCATCTCTGCCTCATCATAGCACACCTGACCAGTGCCCGTCTGCAGCAGATGTGCAGCCCTGAGCTGGAACAATCTGTCCATTGGGAGGATCACATGTGCCTCCTTTTTGTCTTTCCACATGTCTCAGCTTTGCCCCACATCTCCTTTCCTTTTTCCTTTTTTTAAAAATCTAACTACTTGTTTGCTGGTTCTTTGGCCTTTCTCCTTCTTTCCTGAACACAGCCTTTTCTAGAATCTCCCTACCCTACTGTTCCAGGAAGGGCACCTCCCTTTTCTGCCATGACTAGGGGGTGTCTAGTATATGTCCCATACATGGAGTTGTCTTGTGCCAAGAGCCTGACATCCTGGGCTGAGAAAGCCCTGTTCCAGGACTCTCCTTTGTCCTGTATTGGCGCCTCTTACCCTTGTGCCAAGAGGGACCCTCTTCTTACAATCCAATTGCCCATAGCTGTTGCCTGAGCTCTCTGTTCATGCTGAGGTTGAAGCCTCATGGTGGCTGGTACCATGGATCTGTCTCTGGCCCAGTGGCGTAAGCTGGGCCCTCTCTAGAGAAGAAACCTGAGTTCCCTATGATCAATGCCAGAGCCCCGCCAGCAGGCGAGGGAATCCAAAGGCAGTTGCTGGGCATGGAGGCCAGAGGGACATAGGCTATCAAGGAGACAAAACTGAACCTACTTGGCCCAGAGATGGCTGGTAGTCAACGACGGGTAAGACTCCACAGGGTGGGGCAACCTAAGACAGGCACAGTCGGGGGCCAGTAGGAGAAAACTTGGGGTGCAACAAAGGTGGGGCACAGACCCCCCTCCCCAATGGTGCAGGGGCTTGAACACTCGCCCCTTCTGAGGAAGGTCTCCTGTCCCCATGGCTGCTTCCTGCTTCCCATGCCCAGCTCAGATTGGGACCCAGGTAAAGACAGAGACTGGCTGACAGCAGCTGCCCTCTCACTGCAATAGGACTTGTTTCCCATTTCTACCTGGGACCACAGGGAAAGGGGAAGCTGAAGGAAAGGGCTGTGTCAGGATGCTGCCTTCTTCCCTTTCTTCTCCCTCTTTTTTCTAAACACTTCCATGCCTTGTAGTTCTTTTGCTTTCTCTTCTTTTTCTACTACCCTCCATTTTCAATATCAGCTGGATCCAGAGGGCACAGCTTACTCCTCCTCGGACATCGACACCACCATCAACCACAGCCCTGATGGACCATTTGATGCAGCCCTTCAACTTGCTGACGCTTCGGGAAGCCTGTCGCCAGTGACGCCGCCCGCTAGCCATACCAACAAAGACAATCAAACCAATAACTTGAGGACAGCTGAAATCCCTTGACTGAAGAGGCTGGCAACCTTCTACAGGAATGGGGCTCCTTCTGCGCTCCATCCACTATGTTTATAGCTATGCTCACTATCATTGCTTGCCACTCTTCTTCCGAGACTTAAATGGCCCAATCTGAGAGGTGGCCACTGATTTGCATGCGTGAGCATTTAAAAAATAAAAAAGGGGGAATTTGCCGGAAGCCGGTCCATCCTTGCTGCTTGACACAGTCGCTGCAGGAAAGAAACATCTGCACAGCATATGTTTCAAGGGACCTGGCGTATATAGCATACTGTTCTTAATATGTTTGCTCCCCTTAGCGCTGTGTGTTTTAACCAAGGTCACCTCTCCGAGAAAGGTTGTTTCCCCAGGTAGGAATTTTTCCCTGAAGTCAGGGAGGGCATGAAACTCCTTAACTAAGTGCCAGGCGGGTAGTTAATCACTACAAATAATCATGCTTAAGCTACATAATCTTTACTCCCTGGAATGGAGATAAGAAACGCCCTAACCTTTGTAATAGAAATTGACAGGATTAAAATCAACTGGTATAAATACGGATGTAACAAGACAATAAACAGCAGAGCCTCTCTGGAGATCAAGACCAGAACTTGGCTGGAGATCCTGGCTAGGCTGCTGATCAACTGAACGCTGTCTCCGTGTCATTCCTTCTTCGCCGACTCCGTCCACACCTTTGGGGACCCCTGGACCTGCTGGGGCTGGACCCCGGCAACAAGATCCACTAGTATTTTGTTTGTTTGATTGCTTGCTGGTTTGTGTTTAAACTTACATATTCTGGCTTATGACAGTATTTGGTGAGTCTTTTTGCCTCTAGGATAAAATACTAAAGTACTTAAGCATTCAGCTTTCTTTAATTCCAGTTTTCTTTTACATTCTTATCCAGTCTCTGTCCTCTATTCTACCCATAGTGGTTAGCAATTGTTCCAAAATATGTCCAATTTCATTCAACTCCATTTGAGTCGATTCAGCACAATTTAAGTAATGCCACATTTCTTAAGCGTTGCTAATTTCCAAAAGTATTTTCTAGCTCCTGAGCTCTGGATGAAAAGGGGCTAGATGGAAGTTGAAAAGATTAGAACAGATACAATCCTATATAATAAAAGTCCAGGACCATAAGCGTAACAACCGGAATGACCACTGGACCAGTCGCCATGAGGTACATTGACCACTTCTCAGTCCTTCCCCCTCAGGCTCCAATCACAGCATGGCGAATGGGGAACCACGGTGAACAGGGGGTGGTGGTGGGGTGGGACTGGCGACTGTTGAGTGGCGGCAGGTGGCAAGTGACGGCAAGTGTTGAGGAGTGCTGCAGAGCATCATGGGGTAGGGAGCATCGAGGGCCATCGCAGGGCAGTGGCGGGGAGCGTTGCGTTGTGGAGTGTCATGGGGCAGCGGTGGAGAGCGTCGTAGAGCATTGTGGAGCATCCTGGGGCGGCTGACATGGCCCTGATCGCAGGCTAGGCCTAGGGACCCTACTCGTACACGATTTCGCGTGCTGGACCTCTAGTATAACATAAAACCAAGCCCCACAAAAGGTGTCACTGACCACTCTGTACACCCCTGTAGAATACATGGATGCATTTGAAAAGAAAAGCCTAAATGTATTTGATAAACTGAATCCCTGATCATGAGGAATAAATTGTGAAATCTTTTTGGGGGAACATAAAAGAAAATATGTACAAATGTACAGTTTGAATGCATTTCTTACCAGTGTATTGGTTTCATGCTCTCTGAATACCTTGCAGGAAATTTTTCATCTTCACCTTGTCTCTGGCTTAGAGGAAAAAAATAGGCCCACCATGCATCAGTATCATCCATCCATCTACTCATGTAACCATCCCTCCACTATCCAGTCATTATAAGAGTCTTTGCCTAGCACTAGCACTAGTTTCATAAGTTTTTTCAAGGTGTCAAATATGAAAATATGCTCAGATATACTTAATTCAGGAATGATTAATCTGATGTTTGTAAACTGATACCCTCTAACCACCATCAAGAATCTGTAAACTTAATAAAAAAAAGAATGTATAAACTTATACTCGGCTAGGGGTAGGGAACGCTACACTCAAATAATTTTTCAATCTTGAGGATAAGCTACAACAATTAACTGAAGTGTATTCTGAACTGCCTGGCTTACGACTATATTAATAAGCTGTTGCTGTGTAATAAAGAATAATGACATCATAACTCAGTGGCGTTCAAAATTAAACATGTATTTCTTACCTGTCGAGGGGCAGCTAGAGCAGCTTTGTTCCACTTGTGCTCACTCTGGGTCCCAAGGTGAAAGGGCACCTGCTGATGAATGCAAGGCAGAAGCGAAGCAGGGCAAGTCCAATATTAAAAGCCCCTTGAACATTCTGCTTATATCACCTCCGCTAACATCCGTTTGTCCAAAGCTTGTTAGATGTCCAAGCTCAAAGCCAGGAGTCATGGATGTGCACTCAGCCTCTGAGAGTGACTGAGAACTTATAAGGCACAGGATCTGGTGGGGACATAATTACTACTGCCAATTAGTCTCTCACGGCACAGCGATGGTGATGCAAACATTTGAATTTGTTTTGGTGAGTGATTGTGTTCCAGCAAATTGACAAGGTCATAGTTTAAACGGTTTCATAGATTAAGGGGATAAGAGTAGTATGATTCATGGTTCATCAGATAGCATACTCTACTCTGTCCTGTCAGACAGAGGTGAGTTCAATATCACCGGTCTAAAATGATCCCACCTTTGCAATTTCCTACTCATAGCAATCAATACTGCAAAACTGATCAATAATAAATCTGTAGTGAAAAATGACTAGTTATTTTTTAGGGTCCAGTAGTAATCAGAATGAGTATCCCTTGAATGCAACCCAGGCATGAACAACAGTAGAAAGGTAAATATTTGTCAAATAAAACACTAGAGAATTACAGGGTTATCCAATGAAACCTCACTAAAATTGCCATTTTTAGCATACTACAACGGTACTTTTTGTAAAGATTGTGTCTGATTATCCTACCAAAGTAATTATTAAATTACCAATGCATTTTTAAGATTTATTTAAAGTATTGTTCTTTGCATGAGTGTCGTTGGGATAGAAACCTATAAACAGACAAATATGAAACCAGACTTCAGTTTAAATCTCTCTCTTAAGCCTGACATTGATGATTGACTTCCAATATCAAATCATTACAAGTTATGTTCATTAGGTAAAGTGTCTGTTTTCCAAGTTTTTGCCAGTGTAAATTACCAATTATTTCACCAGTAGATAACATAGTTTGCCACTTGTTGGCCTCCTCAGTTCCTTCATCTCCCTGAAGCCATTGAGTTGAGGTTGTGTTTATATTGCAACACTCCAGGTCTAGAGATCAACCTGTGTCTGTTATACATTATCATTTTAATGCCACACAATCGCCATCCCCTAATCAGGTGGACTGGAACAATATACACTTATGAAGATTGTGATGCTCCAGGTCTGTGCTTTCGCTGAGATTTACTTGTGATTTGAGCTAGGTAGGCTTGCTCTCACTTGGTTACGGGTTGCTAAGAGCTCAAACACTGGTAGGCCATCTTCACTTCTGGCTGCAGCAACTTCATTCAGCTCCATGCTTCTCTGTATTCATCCAGCAGTTTAGAACAGGTTCTTTTCCAAAGGCAGAGATACAAGAGCAACTAAGTGGAAATACATGAGTCACCGAGGCCTATATTCAGAACTGTCACACTGTACTTTTGTCATATTCTACTGAAGAACAAGTCACACAGCAAAGAGTGTAGGCAGGAGTGGGATTAAAACTGTAGGAAGGACCATTATGCAGTCTCTCTCAATTTGTATTTAGTCAGTTTTAAAATTCTGTATGTTCTATAAGCATAAGGTGCTTCTGACTTGTTTTTTATTTACATAATTTTGGAGCATTAAGTGCAAATGATTCAATCAAGTACCTATTGATCTCCAGGGATTTATTTGTCCTTTTATTTATTTTTAACTTGAAAAGGAGTTCACATATTACTCATGTTTGAGAATCTCTGTCTTTTGATTAGAGGTTGCTTTAAGAATACAGAGGGTGGTACAGGGTAAATGTAACTTCAAACCATTAATTTGTGACACTGTCCTGGATAACAAAACATATTGAAACAGGAATTTTTGGAGGTGAAAAAGGCAGGTTTTAGAAAATTTTAGAAATTAAGAGGTCCATGGAAGAAGCACAGGGCCAAAGAGCAGCAGAAGGTATATTTCTATAGAATAGGGAAGATGAAAAGCTGCAACGGACATTTCCATAAAATGAGGGAGCTGGGAACAGCAAAAGGTCTATATTTACAAAATAAAGAGAAGGAAGCCCTTCATGCAGAAGGAGAAGAATAAAGCCCAAAGGGAATAGAAAAACAATAAGGAAGGAGAGGGGAAGAACTTCACGTGTCCCATGTAAGGTTCGACTTTTGAGCCCAGGAGTTACTATAATAACCAGTCTAAGGGAATAGTGACCAAACAGAGGGGATATCAAGGCACAAAGATCTACAGCCTTTATAAGCCATAGGGTAAAGGAACTCAGTGGGACCCTTTCTCCTCCCCATGTGGCAGTATGTTCTGTGGGACTCTTTCCCTCTCCCCCCATGGGAGTCTGTAATTGTTCTTTAATAAATTTCCACCTTTGTGCCGAAACCGGTTTGGCTCAGTGGATAGAGCGTCGGCCTGTGGACGAAAAGGTCCCGGGTTCGATTCCGGTCAAGGGCATGTACCTGGGTTGCGGGCACACCCCCCAGTGGGGGGTGTGCAGGAGGTGGCTGATCGATGTTTCTCTCTCATCGATGTTTCTAACTCTCTATCTCTCTCCCTTCCTCTCTGTAAAAAATCAATAGAATATATTTTAAAAAAAAAATTTCCACCTTTGCTATACCACCTTTTGTCTATGGATTCATTCTTCGACTTCGGCAGACAAAGAATCCAGTTCTAGTCCAGGGGAACACTGCTTGTTTCAGTCCAAAAATTCCTCTTCAAAATCAATGAATTAATAGGAAATCCAATGAAGAGGCATGAAACAGGAGTGGTTGAGGGCATGGCTGCAAGATCCAACCAGCCTGACTTCACTATCCTTAGCTCTGTGACCTTGAGCAAGTGAGGTTATTTCAGTTTCCTCACTAATATGTTGATAGAGATAAAAATGAGACCTACTTTACATGGTTCTTGAGATCATTAAATGAACACACACACACAGTTATGGTGAGCACATACTAAGAACATTTAAGTGTAGGGTGCAACCATTATGATAGACTGTTGTTATGACTTTTGTTTTCTTTTCTTCTTTTTTTTTTTTTGCTTTTACTATTGATAAAAATCAGTAATATATCTCTCTGGATATCTTACTCTGTAAACCCCTGTGAGATAGGCTGGAAAAAATTTTAGGCATGTCAGAAAAATTGCACAATTTACCTAAAAATTCAGTGCTTATGAGCTGTGGCTTATTAGTTGAGAGTAAAGTAACACATTACAGAACATGAAGATATGTGTGCAATGTTCAGTCTCGTTGTCTCATAATGAATCAAATTATTCTTCCTTTTGTTGATAATGCAATTTCCCCCAATTGTGTTTTTTTATTAATAAAAAAATGCATGTCTTGCTTATACATGTTTCCTTGCACATTACATGTGTTTTCCCAGCCTAAATGTGTAAAAGTTTTGGGTTAATAGACTCTGAACACATATGAAACTCCCTTTTTCTGTAAATTATCCAGCAAAAGAAGCAAAAATAAATAAAATAAATGTTAGCGACCCAATAGTTAAAAAGTAACAGTACAGTTTAATCCCTCCCTGATTCCTGTGCTCATCATTTATTAAAATACTTAGACATCTATTGGGCATTTAAGCTTTCCCTTCTGTATATTTTATTTGAAATGCTTTGCCATTTTTGTATTTATTGCTATTTCTCTCTCTCTCTTTTTCAATAGGGTGCGGTCAGTTGCTAAGCTACATTTTCAGAAAGAGAAAACTTGCTTATTGCAGGAGGATTTTTAATTTCTCTTTATCTTCGTATCTCCAAAGCCTATAACAGTAAAGTAAGATAAGCAATAATACATATTGTACAAGTTACAACTACAGCATTTAGTATTATGCCAGCTTGCATAATGTTTTAATAAGGTTTTGTTCTAATCACTTATGCATAATGACATCTTAATTTCAATGTACATGATTAAAGCAGTATCCTAAAGACTCTTTAGTGTATTGCAAAACTTTTGTGATGCTGTTGTGAGCTGTTTTGTAAACTTTATTACTTCAGTATTTTTTAGGTTATTACTCATCATTTTTTTTTCTTTTTGTTTTTCCTTTTTAAAATGTTCATATGGCCCTAGCTGGTTTGGCTTAGTGGATACTGGATAGAGCATTGGCCTGTGGACTGAAGGGTCCCAGGTTCGATTCCAGTCGAGGGCACATGCCCAGGTTGTGGGCTTGGTCCCCAGTGGGGAGCGTGCAGGAGGCAGCCAATCAATGATTCTCTCTCATCATTGATGTTTCTATCTCTCTCTCCCTTCTCCCTTCCTTTCTGAAATCAATAAAGATATATTAAAAGGTGTGTATTTATTGCTTGTATATGCATGTTTTTATTGTAGCTCTATAAAATTAATAACTAAGAAATAAATAAGAAATAACAGTAAAAAAGCAATTGCTTTTTTTAAAAAAAAAATTATACCATAATATGAGACTTTATACAGATGAGAAAGAACTTGACTGTTGGTTAAGAGCATAGAATCTGGTGCCAACTCCCTGAGGTCAAATACTGGATTTGCAACATGTTAGCCTTAGTCTGTACCTCAGTGTCTTCTGCAAAATGGTGAAAATTATAGTATCTGTCTGTTAGAATATTAGTATTGATGTGAGGAAGTATGTGAATATATCTAAAATGCTTTGATCATTTCTTTACACATAGTAAACTCTCAAAGCAAGTTCACTACTTTTGGTAAATAGGCATTCAATAAATGTTATGTGCTTATCCTATCTAGTCACAATATTTGCAAGTTAATCCTCTTCAGAATACAGTGGGACCTTGACTTACAAGTGTCCCAACTAACGAGTTTTTTGAGATACCAGCTGTCTCTGGGCCGATTTTTTGCATTGAGTTGATAGAGTAATTTGAGTTAACGAGCTCCTTAACGAGCTCCGTCTCCGAACGAATTAAACTCGAAAGTCAAGGCCCCATTGTATGTGTGTGTGTGTGGTGGGGGAGGGGGACTGGGAGACGGGGGATGTCCATTGCATGGGTAACCAATGTAACCTTTTATGCAGCATGACTTGAGTGCTCCTTTGGCTAAAATAATTTCCCTCCCATTTTCAAGACTCATGCTTCTTACCTATTAATCATTAATGACATTAGGCAATATAAATGGAGCTTTTATTTTCCTACATAAGAACACTTTTAAATTAATACAGTTAAAAATTTACATTATTTTTAAAATTATTATTTATTAAAGGTCTAATATACAAATTAATAGTCAACAGGTATAGATTATGGGGGTAGAGAGAAGGTTTGGAAAGGAATTTCATTAAGACAAATAAAGGCTTTCTGAATCTCCATTTTCTATCTGGTAAATCACACATTTTAATAATCATATATCTTACTGACAACTTCACTGGTGACAAAAATTCAACATATTGATTTTCATTATGGAAAGGTTGAAAAATAAATAGTAGAATACCTTCTAGAGCAAAAGGAAAAGCATTGGGGTTTACTAGTGTCCACGTAATCGCTTATTGACAGCTCTGTCGCTGCTGACCACCTATGCTATCATCTCACCATTACTTGACTTTTCAGACTTTTGAATGTCCTTAACTTACTCACCTATGTAATTTCCTTACACCTAATGAAATATTTATTAGAAAACTCTTAAGACAAATACTTAAATAATCTAAAATTACAAATCAGGCTAGATAGGGTTTATCCAATATTTGGAAAGCTTGATGCCCTTATAAACCTGATACTCCTGAGAAATATATCACTGAAAGATAATTCCCAAATACCAAAGAAACATATGTACATGTTTATTATAATAGTAAACAGTTATATTTAGGTTATCATGCATGTAGCAAAAATGTAATTGCAATAATTAGCCCTTTCTTAAAAGTGTTTCTTAGTATTTTCTCTAGTGTAAATTATATTTATATTTTTAAATTATGAATTAAGATACAGAATACAGAGTACCTTTTGATAAATATCAGTTTAACTCAGTTATACCCTCTGGGAGAGTTCATGCACACAAATGGATACTTTTTCCTATATTTAAGATATATTAAGTATGTTAATGTATTATACTCTGTATTTTTGTGTCAAATACATCCAACCCATTCTAATTCTCCAGAGATAAAGCTAAACTAAGAAGCAGAAGCTAGCTCAAATTTCTACAATATTTTTAATATTTTATCAACAAGTAAACAATTTCTGCTCAGCAATATTAAGGTGCCATGTCACATAGCTTGTTCAAGTTCATTCAAATCTATGATTTTCCAAATGTCAGCAATAATATAAATTGTTCCACATCAAAGGCTGTTGACAGTTGGTACGTAAGATAATAAACAGAATGATATTCACTTGGGGCATTGAAATTCAAACTTTCTTTTCTGTGGGCCCAGTTATCACATAATTTAGATATTACTTTGTCACTGTAGTTTTCAATTCATTCTTCATAAAGTTAATGTAATTGAACTGATGATCCTACTCACAGGTGTCAACAGAAATTTTAACTATCTGTATACAAACTGATATGAAGGCCAGTGCATTTTATTATTTCAGAATAGAATGTATAGCGTAAAAAATATGTGTTATCCACCAATCTTTCAGTTACCTCATTTTCTGTGTGATGTGGTTGTTTTTTAACAGATAGGCAAACAGAGAAGCATCGATCAAACCGTCAAACCTCAGAGGGAAGGTAGGGGAGGGTGGGGGTAAGGGGGAGAAATCAACCAAAGGACTTGTATGCATGCATATAAGCATAACCAATGGACACAGACACCAGGGGGTGAGGGCATGAGTGGGCGGGTGGAGGGCCATGGGGTGGAGGGGGATAAGGACACATATGTAATACTTTAATCAATAAAGAAAAAAAATAGATAGGCAAACAACAATTTCCTTTCCCAATGGAATTTTGGCATTATAAGACATACCAACTTGTCAAACTCTTGTAACTCTGGCTGTATGGATTCAGATACTATGAAGAGAAAAAAATCTGAAATTCTTTATTATCCTTTGCAAAAAATATTGGCAAGCAAATGAGGGGAAAGAAGCATAAAAGTAAATACTGAATTTTAATCACTAATTTTGAATATTATCCTGTTGTAATTTGTTCAAGAACCAAATAAAAGAAAAGTACAATTTTTCTGAGCTCTCCAATAATTTTCCTTATGTATCTTTTCTTCCTCCATTTTTACCGTGATGGGGCTGGTTGCCTTAATTTAAGTCAGATAAACAAAATCATGTTATGGTGTTAACAACCTCCTGAATTTCTTTCAGCAAAAAAATTTAAATATTCTAAAGGACTCAGAGTGAAGGCAGTGATAACTGCAGAGTGAAGAATATTAATTTTTTTTCTTTGATTTCCTTCTTCTTCATTCTTCAATGTCCAGATCAGATGTTAACTCCTTCTTTAGTGAACTCTGCTATTTTCCTCATAAAAACAGTAGAAATACCAGCCATTCCTATGACATATTGGCCCCATTTATAATTCCATTATTGCATCTATTTCTTTCAGGAATCTTCTCATAAGTTAAACTTTTTTTTTTTTTTTTTTTTTTTTTTACCAGAGACTCAATTTTGGGGAAAAAAGTAATGAAGCATCTTATGGAGTAACTAGGGGCCCAGTGCACGAAATTCGTGCACTGGGTGTGTGTGTGGGGGGAGTGTCCCTCAGCCCAGCCTGCCCCCTCTCATATACTGGAAGCCCTCAGGCGTTGACCCCCATCACTCTCCAATCGCAGGATCGGCCCCTTGCCCAGGCCTGACGCCTCTGGCCCAGGCGTCAGGCCTGGGCAGGGGACCCCCAGACCCCTCCGATTGCTGGCTCTGCCCCTTGCCCAGGCCTGATGCCTCAGCCAGAGGCGTAGACCCCCATCACCCTCTGATCACCTGATCGGCCCCTTGCCCAGGCCTGATGCCTCCGCCAGAGGTGTCAGGCTTGGACAGGGGACCCTCATCTCCCCCCGATCACTGGCTCTGGCCCCCGCCCAGGCCTGAGGCCTCTGGCCCAGGAATCATGCCTGGGCAGGGGACCCCCATCTCCCTCTGATCGCTTGCTCCACCCCCCGCCCAAGCCTGACGCCTCTGACCCAGGCTTCAGGCCTGGGCAAGGGGACCATCATATCCCCCCAATCCTCGGCTCAGCCCCCTCCCAGGCCTGATGCCTCGGCCAGAGGAGTTGACCCTCATCACCCTCCGATCACCAATCACCGGATAGGCCCCTTGACCAGACCTGAGGCCTCCGGCAGAGGTGTCAGGCCTGGGCAGGGGACCTCCAGCTCCCCGCGGTTGCAGGCTCCACCCCTGCCCAGGCCTAACGCCTCTGGCCTAGGCGTCCGGGCCTGGGCAGCGGGCACCCGCAGCTGCAGCGGCCCCGCGATCGTGGGCTCTGCTTTAGCCCAGGCAAGGGACCCCTAGCTCCCGGGACTGCCAGCTTTGACCGTGTCCAGCTCCCATCGCTGGCTCCACCCCTACTTCCTGCTATCACTGGCCAGGGCGGAAAAGGCACCTGATTCTCTGATCATGGCTGGGGGGCAGGGCAAAGGCGGCCCCAGGGCTGCCTTTGCCCTGCCTCCCAGCTCTTAGCTCCCCCCTGGGTTTCCGATCACAGTCAGTGGCAGGGGGCTTCTTCCTGCTTTCCCTTTCGCCTCCCTGCATTGTGCCTACATATGCAAATTAACCACCATCTTGTTGGCAGTTAACTGCCAATCTTAGTTGGCAGTTAACTGCCAATCTTAGTTGGCAGTTAACTGCCAATCTTAGTTGGCAGTTAACTGCCAATCATAGTTGGCAGTTAATTTGCATATAGCCCTGATTAGCCAATGAAAAGGGTATCGTCGTACGCCAATTACCATTTTTCTCTTTTATTAGTGTAGATTGCCAAATTACTTTGCTGTGAATGTTCATGTTTTGCAGAATGTTTCCCTGATGATTGATCACTTTCTTAGGTTTTAATCCAAGGTTTTAAGGGAATAAATTTAATCCTTTTCACAATTGATACTTGATAGTTTTACTATATATATATATATATATATATATATATATATATATATATATATATTAATATATTAATATATATATTATTTTTTTAATATATTTTATTGATTTCAGAGAGGGAAGGAGAGGGAGAGAGAGAGAGCTAGAAACATCAATAATGAGTAAGAATCATTGGTTGGCCACCTCCTACATGCCCCATACCGGGGATTGATCCCGCAACCCTGGTATGTGCCCTGACCTGGAATTGAACTGTGACCTCCTGGTTCATAGGTTGATACTCAACCACTGAGCCACACTGGTTGAGCTTACATTATGTTTTTTATTTAGTTAGCATGTTAGAGATTAAGAGCCCTTTCATAGCAATACCTAATTTTATGGATGATGAAAGTAGTCCACTCAAAGGTTAAACATCTCTGAGCTCCAGTTCCATCCTCTACAAAAATGGAAATCATTCCTAACAAGAGATTATTTTAACAATTAAACGTGTGCTTAGCACATGGCATTGTAGTAAGCATACAAGAAAGGGTAGATGCTTGGATCATTTTTGTGACAATTTGTCATTAACCTTAGAAAATCTCAAATTTACTGTTACCTTATTAAATAAGTTCAGCATGTTTCCCAAGCAAATAAAACCTTGTCTTTTCCATTACCATCTATATTTATATGTCAATTCAATAATATCCGACCAACCTGCTTTTTACAGAAATGACTCTCCCCAGTCTGCAGATCCTGCGTGTTCTACAGGACCCTCCTGGCGACATGTGCCCCATCCTTAGCCACCTCATCTCTGCACAATGGCCATACAGTCTCAAGTTTGAGTCACTATAAAAGCCATTGGTAGAACTCGTATAATAACTTATTTATTATGTCTTTCATATCTTGTTTACACACTTTCACTTACAGCGGTTCTCAACCTGTGGGTCGTGACCCCTTTGGGGGTCAAATGACCCTTTCACAGGGGTTGCCTAAGACCATTCGGAAAACACATAGATAATGACATATTGTTTTTGTGATTAATCACTATGCTTTAATTATGTTCAATTTGTAACAATGAAAATACATCTTGCATATCAGATATTTACATCATGATTCATAACAGTAACAAAGTTACAGTTATGAAGTAGCAACGAAAATAATTTTATGGTTGGGGGTCACCACAACATGAGAAACTGTATTAAAGGGTCGTGGCAGTAGGAAGGTTGAGAACCACTGACTTAAAGTCTCTTTCTACAGTTTTTCCTGTTGCCATTGGAGTTATATTATCAATAAGTAGACTGCATGGTATCTGCTTCAATTTTATACTTTCATTATATTTTTCACATTTATAATGAAATGTATATATATGTATGTATATGCATATTTTTTTTTCTGGAAATGTCTCTTCCCATTAGGTTGTAATCTGTGGGAGGCATGTGTTGATCTCATCGTATGGTTGTATATGCTTGGACTTAGGAAACACAGGCCTATATGGTGAGTGATTCCCCCCTCCCCCCCACACACACACATTATTTGCACTCATTAATTTACTTCAACTTGCAATATGTAAATTACTAATAAAATCACATGTATTCATTTTATTTCAAACCAGCCATTAGTTTACTTAGTCATCTATACTTATCTTCCCTTTAGCCTTTACTTACCAATTGTTTTCATTAGTTATTTTACATTAATTATGTTGATTTCTACATAATTTATAATTATGTGATAATGGCATTAAACATGTGAAAATGGCATTTAAAGGCACTCTATCAATAGGTTTGCAATTTTCCAAAAATAAAAATGCTTATATTGGGCCTTTCTATCAAGTTAGAGAAAATGTTAGTGAATATTTGTATTAATATCTATTTGCTATATGTATGCATAGGTCTACACAGTCGCCCTCTTTACACTTCTCTGTTCTGTGCATAATGAACTTTATAATGCTCTTGTCTCTAAAATATTTGCTTTAATATACAGCTGTATGGGTAGCAAGCTATTCATGCCTATGTTTTCTCACGTTTCAGAGCTTACATATGTCCTCCGCTAATGAGAGTCAGCAAATGTTGTCTAAAGGGCACTTTTGAGCAAGGTGGGTAAATACATCATATTGTAAGTCCTCTCATCCGATAGGTGGTGACTTCCTCTCTTTGTAAAATAGTGCTTTTCTTTTGTGGTCTCACTCTCTTCTGACCTGGAGGGTGATTTGTCTGACACTGGGAGAAAAAAGGATTGCAAGTGGTAGTGCTTGACCTGCACCAAATAAACAATGGATGAGTATAACACTGATGTTAAAATACAGTCACCTTTAAAAAAAAAAAAAAAGAAAGCTTTGTAAAAACAGAGTAACGATGAGCAATTTAATATTGAAGGGTTCAGAAGGATCAGCGTAGCTTGGGGACACCAGTAATTACATGAAGCGTTCATGAAAACATCTCTAACCTGAAGTACATCATAAGTCACAGGAATTTGGAGATGAGAAAGAATGAGTGATAAACAGGCCTGCAACCCACTGTCTCCCTTTATACTCAGGGAAAAAAGACTCATTCAAATAGCCTTGTAAACATCTTAACAAGAGCTCATGGCAAACACATTAATTATCCTTACTAGTAGAAAGAGTTGTTATCTGTGAAATTCCTTTAATAGGATATAACTAGTCAAACTAAATTGCTTATTAAAAACAAATCTTCAATTTATGGATTTATGTGGGTATGTCTAGCTAGGGAATATCATGGCAGTTCTAGAACTAATGGGGTATAACAGGGAGATGCTTTACAGAGAAAATGGTTTTCTTCATGCTAGCAATTTCACTTAGAAATGTTAAAACTAAAACAGAGTGTAATCCAATGATAAATGAAAGGACCAGGAGATTTGCATTGATAATCTCAGATTTCTCTATTTTCCACATGCTTTGCTATTGTCCTTGTCTCTTGAATTGTCAGTGAAATGAGAGGAACTATAGAAGTGTGTTTTGAGAAGTCCACTCCTTATGTGTTCTAATGTAAGATACCTGGAGAGCATCTCCATAGGGTTTGTGCTATAAGAAATCCAGTCTAAATTGTGTATGGGCTGAATTGTTTCCATCCTCAATGTTCACATGTTAATCTCCTAACACTTAGTACCTCAGAAGGTACCAATATTTGGAGATACATTTTTTAAAGGGGTGATAATGTTTCAATAAATCTACCAAGGTGGATCCTAATCCATTATGGCTGGTGTTCTCATAAAAAAAGGAAAGACACCATGGACGGTCATGAACAAAGAGAAGACCATGTGAGGACACAGTGAGACCAGGGCTGAGAGCCACGAAGAGTAGCCTCAGGAGAAACTGAATATGCAGGCATGTTGATACAGGACTTCCAGCCTCCGGAGCAGTGAGAAAATAAATGTATGTTGCTTAAGCCACCCAGAGTGTGCTACCTTGTTATAGCACCCCTGGCAGATTAATACGAACTGGTTTACTTTGTACAGTTATACAAATGTATTCCCAGAAATAGATGTTGTTGCTTAAAATGATATGCATTTCACGTGGTACATGTTCATCAATGATTGAACTCAAGATGAGACCTTCATGGAACCCTGGAACTTTAGTGATAGCCATTATTTATTTATTTATTTTTAAAAAATATGCCGAAACTGGTTTGGCTCAGTGGATAGAGCGTCGGCTTGCGGACTGAGGGGTCCCAGGTTCGATTCCGGTCAGGGGCATGTACCTGGGTTGCGGGCACATCCCCAGTGGGGAGTGTGCAGGAGGCAGCTGATCGATGTTTCTCTCTCATCGATGTTTCTAACTCTCTATCTCTCTCCCTTCCTCTCTTTAAAAAATCAATAAAATATATTTAAAAAATATATATATATATCTTTATTGATTTCAGAGAGGAAGGGAGAGGGAGAGAGAGAGAGAGAGAGAGAGAGAGAGAGAGATGATGAGAGAGAATCATCGATCAGCTGCCTTCTGCCTGCCTGGAGTCCACAACCTGGGCATGTGCCCTGATCGGGAATAGAACCATGACCTCCTGGTTCATACATTGACGCTCAACCACTGAGCCATGCCACCTGGGCAGTGATGACCATTATTTAACACTAGAGACCTGGTGCATGAAATTTGTGCACTGGGGTGGGGGGTCCCTCAGCCCGGCCTGTGCCCTCTCGTAGTGCGGGACACCTTGGGGGATGTCTGCCTACAGGCTTAGGCCCACTCCCATCCCTCTCACAGTCCGGGATCCCTCACTCCTTACCGCCCACCTGCTTGCTGCTCCTTAGTGCTGCCATGGAGGCCAGAGAGGATCCCACCACCACTGCTGTGCTTGCCAGCTGTGAGCCCAGCTTCAGGCTGAGCAGCGCTCCCCTGTGGGAGTGTACTGATCACCAGGGGGCAGTTCCTGTGTTGAGGGATCTGCCCCCTGGTGGTCAGTGCACATCATAGTGACCAGTCGTTCCACTGGTCATTCCACTGGTCATTCCTCTTTTTGGTCCTCTTTTTGGTCTATTTGCATATTAGAGTTTTATTATATAGGATAGGGGGAACAGAGGCCAGAGAAGCAAGGTGACAAATCATATGTTCCTAAATATAATGGGTTTTGAGACAGGCCAACAATTAATACATTTTTTCATAAGATGCATTATAAACATTATAAAAGGCTAACTAGAGAAAGGAGCTTAGAGGAAAGAAATGGGCTTGCTAAAAGCATTCCAGAATTTATCATAATAACACACCCTCTCAGGGCAGTGCTAGATTAGAGCAGACATCCTCCAATCTTTTCTATTAACAGTCAGACTTTCCTCTTAAGAAAAGAAAAACAGAATGCTTGCTCTTTGTGTGCAAATTGTACTGAAGAAAAGAAAATGCATGTGTATATGTGTGCAGTTTCGCTTTAATTATCTATTGCTGCATAACAAATCATCCCAACATTTACTAGCTTAAAATAACATTTACTTATGTGTTCATGCATCTCCAATCGGGATAGAGATCAATGGAGAAAGATGATCTCACATCCAAATAGCAGCTGCGGGAACTATAACATCCTATAACATCAAAGATGATTTCTTCCCTGAGATGTCTGGTTCCTACCTAGGAAGGCTGGGGGCTGGATGGGCATTTGACTTTCTCTCCCACACAGCCTCTCTTTGTAGCTAGTTTTTCTTTCCTTCCTATGTTGAAGTCTCACTTTAGCCAGAAATTTTAGCTGGTGGCTTACTTCCTCTAGTGCCCAAAAATAGAAGCTACTGGGTTTGCTTAATAGCTAAACTTTGAAGTCCCAAATGTCATTTTTACCGTATCTTCTGATTAAAATAGTCAAGGAGTGAGACAAGATGCAATGGGAGGGGAAATAGACTGCCTCTTGCTGCAGGTATAACCAGGAGATATATTGTGGTGGTTTTAGAAATATGACCTGCTCAATAATCCTAGCGTGCCAAGTTCATTCTTACTCAATTTCAATCAGGTAAGTAACACAACCTTACCAGATATGGAATGGATAGGTATCAGATTGAAAACAGCAATCTAATCTAATAATAGAGGAATATGCAAATTTGTCCATTACACCCTCACATCATGACCAGATCAGCAAGCTGCATCCCCGCACTTTGCTCAGGTAGCTGCAAGGCCCGGGGTAGGATAGGATACAATAGGAGGGGATAAGAAAGGAGAGGGAGAGGAAGGCAGGCCTGCATGCAGACAGACCAAGAGGAGAAACAGAAATACAGAAAGGGAACAAGAAAAAGACAAAAATGGGAAGGTATAATTTTGATTCACTCACAGTGGATGGCTATTGTGTTGAGCTGTTGTCATTTTCTAATATGACCATCTACAGCAGTGGTTCTCAACCTTCCTAATGCCACGACCCTTTAATACAGTTCCTCATGTTGTGGTGACCCCCAACCATAAAATTATTTTCATTGCTACTTCATAACTGTAATTTTGCTACTGTTATGAATCGTAATGTAAATATCTGATATGCAGGATGTATTTTCATTGTTAGAAATGTAACATAATTAAAGCATAGTGATGAATCACAAAAACAATATGTAATTATATATGTGTTTTCCGATGGTCTTAGGCGACTCCTGTGAAATGGGCGTTCGACCCCAAAGGGGTCATGACCCACAGGTTGAGAACCGCTGATCTAAGGGAAAAGAGGTCAGTGCCCATGACTAATAGTCAGGCATTGTTTATTTTAAAAATTCTTGCACCACATAGTTGAAAATCACGATTCCTCTGGTTGCCAGCTCCCATCCTTAGGTGCCCTAGGAGCTTTCCAAATGTTACCTTATTAACATAACAAAAGACACTTTTAGGACTTTCTTCACTTAAGAAATTTTAGGGGATGAAGGACCACTGAGCCAGAAATAGAAATAAGGCCAATACATATTTCTTATTATAAATTACAAAATTACAAGGACTTAATAGCTACCATTTTTAGTATGGTTGATATGCACCAGACACTGCCCTGTGTGCTCTGACTCTCCTACTTTTTATTTAATTTACAACTGACAACAATCTACCAGAAGCAGATGATGAAACTGAGGTTTAGAGAGTGAAGGGCCAGAGCCACAGTGAGAGCTTGTATGTGATTCAGCTGAGACTGGAAACCAGGCTCTGCCCATTACATAACTTTATGCAGCTAATCAGTATGCTCTAATAATGATGTGCTCTAAATTGGACATTTTATATCTTTCTACATGTCCAGACTTAGTTGATTTCATTATGTAGTTCCCTGTTTTAGAGATAAATAAAATTATCTCATTATCTTTGACATTGGAATATTTTATTATGTAAGCTATTCTTAATCTTTGTTGGGTCACAAACCTGTGAAGTATATGAAAAAATAAAAACAAAACAGCACAATGGACATTCAACTTCAGAAGGTTTGTAGACATTGAGAATCCGGTATCCATCATCATGTTTATACAAAAGGAAATCCAGTTTGGTGTTACTATGTCTTTACCACCTTAAAACATTAAGTTTCAACTAAGTGAGACTAGAACTCAGGCTTAAAGCCTTCAGCAGAAAATAATGTCTAACCATCCTATATAATAAAAGACTACTATGCAAATTGTCCCCTTAGGCAGTCATTCAACTGGGAGACGGGGAGTTTGACCGCTTGCTATGATGTGCGCTGACCACCAGGGGGTGGTGCGGAACATGGCAGGCATCAGTGACATGCTGTGACCTCTCACTGGCTGCTTGGGGGCGGGGGTGATGGGAACAGAGGTGCGGTGAGGATTCAGGGTGTCCGCGGAGCTCGCTCTCACTCCCCCTGCTATCCTCCCACTGGATGCCAAGGATTGCACACTGGGGAAACCCTGTGCTCAGGTGTCAGGTGCCTGTGAGGAGCCCACCCTGCATCTGGAAAGCATCTTCTGGATGAGCCTGGCCGTAGCTGCAGGGACCGTAGGGGCCGGTGGGGCTCCCTGTGGGTTTGCGCAGGATCCAGTCTGCAAGGCTGGCCCGGAGAGAGCGCACTACCCACCCAACTTCTGTGATGTGCTGCTGGCCTGCCCAGAGGCCCACGCTGTGCCCCTGGCCGCGGCATCAGGCTGTGCTCACTGCATCTCTGCATGGGGACTTGGGCACCATGACTCAGGCAGAGGGGGACACCCAGGGGCCCAGGGGCCCAGATGCTTCCTAGGGCCCAGAGGTCAGCTGGGACCTGCCCTTCCATGCCAGATGCTCATTCTTCGATAGCCAGCCAGGCCTAAGGTCCACACCTGTGCATAAATTTTGTGCACTGGGCCTCTAATATTTTAATAAAATTGCTTGCCTTTTATAATATCATTTTGAGGGCATTTAGTTTTTGTTTATTCTGTACCAGAAGATTTTCAAGCACAATTTCAAGTGCTTTACAATATTAGCTCACTTATCATCAGTGACCTATGGAAGTGATACAAAGTTTTCTTTTAAATAAGTGATTTAAGTTTACAAAGTCAGCTAATTAAAAGAAAGCATAGGCATACAAATTTTTCATAAGATTATTAATATGATATGTACATTATTAAAGTTTGTAAAATATTTTCTGAATGAAACAGTGCAATTCATAAAAATATGTGGCTGCTGATACTATCACTATAATATGAAGTCCATGAGATTGTAATGATACAGGAATTGTTTTTAAATTGTTAAAGAAAAAATTGTGTCATAAAAAAATAAACAGAAAAAATATATTTTAGAGAAAAAGGAGACTATAAAAAGAATGTGTGTTGATCATGATCACTGATACATGAAATGATCAAGTTTATAGTTGTCCTCCATGTTCATTATATATAATAGAGAGATAAATGAAAAATAAACCCATTTAAATATCTTCCCAATCAATTGTTTAATGTTAAAAAATGTTCTTTTTCTTTTTTTTCTATTTCTTCCCACTCCTCTCAACTCCCTGGAATATGTTTTTCCTCTGACTTATATCCTTCCCTCCTCCAATCCTTTCTCTCTTCCTCTTTTTTTCTGTCTTCTTTCACTCTGTCTTCCTCATATTGCCTTCCTATTCTTTCTTTCCTCCCACTCTTCTTTATAATTCACAAATATTTTAAATCAGTTATATTTGTCAAGAAAGACACTAAAAATGTACAATATGAAGTGGTATTTTAACAATTTTTCATTTCATGCAAATATCCTATCTAATAAAAGAGAAACATGGTAATTAGTGTACATCCGCTACCCTTCCCATTGGCTAATGAGGGTGATATGCAAATTAACTGCCAGCCAAGATGGCGGCCAGCAGCCAGGCATCTTGAAACTAACATGAGGCTTGCTTGCTTCAGTGACAGAGGAAACCAACCTTCCCCGCCTGCCTTGCCGGCCTCTAAGCTTGCAGTTTGAAACATAGTTACAAATATAGAAGCTAAACAAAACCCCAGAACCCTGCTTTCAGCGAGCCGGGATCTTAGAGCTGGAGTTGATACAGTGTTTCGATTATAGAACACAAACAAACCAGATACCTGCTTTCAGCAGCAGAGGCCTCAGAGCTGGAGTCAGAGCTAAAGCTGGCCCAGAATAAAAAAAAGAAAAAGAAAAAAAGGAGCAGTTGGGAGCTTGAGTCACCTGCCAGCCTGAAAACAGCCCTCAGCCCCTCACCCAGACTGGCCAAGCACCGCAGTGGGGACCCCCACCCTGAAGGGTGTGTGACCAGCTGCAAACAGCCATCATCCCCTCATCCAGGCTAGCCAGGCATCCCAGTGGGGACCCCCACCCTGATCCAGGACACCCTTCAGGGCAAACCAGCTGGCCCCCACCCGTGCACCAGGCCTCTATCCTATATAGTAAAAGGGTAATATGTCTCCCAGCACCGGGATCAGCGGAGCTGAGAGGCCTCCCAGCACCGGGATCAACGTGACAGGGGGCAGCACCCCAACCCCCAGATCGGCCCTGCTCTGTGTGTGACAGGGTTCGGCACCCCAGCCCCCGATCGGCCCTGCTCTGTGTGTGACAGGGTGCGGCGCCCCAACCCCCACCCACGGGCCCTGCTCTGTGTGTGACGGGGTAGAGCCATAACCTCCCCATCTGCCCTGCCCTGAGTGTGAGTGTGGCGGCACACCAACCCCCTGATCGGCCCTGCTCTGTGGGTGATAGAGGGCGGCGCCCCAACCCCCTGATCCGCCCTACTCTGTGAGTGACAGGGGGGAGCTCCCCAACCCTTGATTGACACTGCTCTGTGCATGACAGGGTACGGAGCCCCAAACCCCTGATGGGCCCTGCTCTGTGCGTGACAGGGGGCAGTGCCCCAACCCCCTCATTGGCCCTGCTCTGTGCGTGAAAGGGAGTGGCGCCTCAACCTCATCATTGACCCTGCCTTGAGTGTGACAGGGGGCGGCGCCCCAACCCCCCAATAGGCCCTACCCTGAGCATGACTGAGGGTGGCATCACAACCTCCTGATCCGCTCTGCTCTGTGCATGACAGGGGGCGGCACCCAACTCCCCAATTGGCCCTGCTCTGAGCCCGACCAGGGGCTGCACCTAGGGATTGGGCCTGCCCTCTGCCACCCGGGAGCAGGCCTAAGCCAGCAGGTTGTTATCTCCCAAGGGGTCCCAGACTGCGAGAGGGCACAGGCCGGGCTGAGGGACCCCCCTCCCCATGGAGTGTACAAATTTTTGTGCCCCGGGCCTCTAGTACACTAATAAAAGAGAAACATGCAAATTAACCATCCCTTCACAATGCCCACAAGCCATGCCCACCAGCCAATCAGGAGTGAGTATGCAAATTAGTGGGACAAAGAAGGCGGAAACCACAGAGCCAGCCAGAGCAGGCAGGAGACTTGGGTCGCCCAGGTGACAAAGGAAGCCAAGCTTCCCGCATGCCTGGTCTGAGGGCTGAAGGAGAGGCCTGTGGGCACTGGAGGCTTGGGTCACCAAGGCCAGCTGCTGAGAGGGGCCTGCAAACGACCCTCAGCCCTCACCCAGGCTGGCCACACCACCAACGGGGTGAGGGTTCCCACTGGGGGACATGGTCAGCCTGAAAACGGCCCTTATCCAGGCTGGCCAGGCACCCCAGCAGGGACCCTCACCCTGAAAGGGGTGTAGCCATCCTGAAAACGACCCTCAGCCCCTCATCCTGGTTGGCCAGGCCCCCCAGTGTGGACCCCCACCTCAATAGGGGCATTGCCAGCCTACAAACCCCTTGCCAAGGCCACCCCGCTCCCCCCAAGGGAACCCCCAACCTGATCCAGGACACCCTTCATGGCAAACCAGCCAGCCCCCACTCGTGCACCGAGCCTCTATCTATACTAATAAAAGGGTGATATGCTAATTAGACTGGAAGACCTTCCAGGAGACCTTCTGGATAAAGCTATGGTGACGGGGCCAAGGTAGAGGTGGTTAGGGGCCAAGAGGGGAGGGCAGTTGTTGGTGATCAGGCCAGTGCGGGGAACTGTTGTGGGTGATCAGGCCAGTGTGGGGGGCGGTTGGGGTGAGCAGGCCAGCAGGCAGAATGGTTAGGGGCAATCAGGCAGGCAGGCAGGTGAGCAGTTAGGAGCCAGCAGTCCCAGATTGTGAGAGGGATGTCCGACTGTTGGTTTAGGCCCCATCCCTGTGGGACATCCCTCGGGGGGTCCCAGATTAAAGAAGGTGCAGGCCGGGCTGAGGGACCACCCCCCCCCCCCCGCATAAATTTCATGCATCGGGCCACTAGTATACATATAAAAAAACAAGTTTCTAGTCAGAATGTTCAAATGTTACATCCCTTTGTTACTGGTTGGTGCTAGGGCTCCAGTTCTTCCAATTTTAGTATATGTGCTGCCGAAGCGAGCACGAGCTCCAGTTCTTAAGATGTCTTTCAAATTGTTATATAAAGGTAAGCAGAGTATCTTCAACATTAAATATTTGTTATTGGGACTTCCTCCACTGCGAATTCATTTAAAACCTCTAAAAACTTATTTAAGAGTCAAATATCTTTCTCGATTCTAACATCCCATCAAAATAACCAGTGAAAGATATACTTTAAGTTAACGTGAGTTTTCCTTCTGAAAGTAGAAATACCTCACCATTTTAAAATGGTTTATATTTTTCATTTAAAAATGAATTGTGCATATTAAAGATTTAAACATATGCGATTTTCACATTCAGGTTATTGTTTTCATTAAGTCATCAGCTTTAAAATATATGAGCCCCTTCTCAGTTTGACTAAAGACTGCGCCTTACCCTCTAAATGTAACATGATTGTTGAGATTTGTAGTAAAGCTTTTGAAGTGAATTGAACAAGGAGATTGGAAAGAAGGGGAAGAAACCATTTACTAAAGCTAACAAGGTAGACTTCTTTCATTTATGCTTATTTGCTATGGCAGCAGGGAATAAAAATAGAGGTACTGTACTTTCAAGGTGAATCCCAGAAGCATATGCATTGTCCTTTGGAAAGGAAAGCTCCCCAAACAGGACCTACCTTGATGCATTATCAGAACTGTGCCAGTGAACTGCCATCGGATTGCAATAAAAATGGTTCATAGAGGTGAGGGGGAAATATATATTTGTAGCAGCTATGAAAATAACATTTTTCTGTTTCACAGGGCTTAAAATAAATCTTTGCAAAAACTAATAAAATGGTTGAAATGTAAAGTAGTTACCTTTATGTTTTGCCATTTTTCTCTCTATACATCTAGGCGACTACTAAATTTCCATGTTTTCAGCAAAATTATTTCAAAGTGAAAACTATTTAATGCTTATTTATGTCTTTAGCTGAGAAGGATATATATATATATATATATATATATATATATATATATATATGTCAATTCTCCAGATTTTCCATCTCAATTAAATCTTTGCATGTTATTTATGATTTATATGCTTTTATTATATATATGGTAGTCCATCTGTGTGAATAAACTTCATAGTTTTCATTAGTATCAATAGCAAAGTGGGCCAAATGGCTATAAATATTAAATAGTTGGAATTATGATAGGGTGCATTTATGGATATTAGTGGAAGTTTATTTTTCTCATCTGCTGAACTTGACATGTGGCATATGATTATGACTTTCATACATTAAAACATATTGGGAAACCAGACAACATATTAAACGACCCCCAGTTTGGTAAGCAATGTTAAATGCATACCATTTGAAAAGCCTGGGAAGGATTTTGAAGGTTTGTATTTTAAGTAGCGAGAAAATAAGACACAAGACTGAGAGGACTACATTTTTTGTCAGTTTCAAGTAGGTAAAACTTTAATAGGAGACAAATTAGAAATTTTTTCTATGTTGCTTTACAAAGGAGTACTAAGACCAGGAAGAATATTAAAGAGAAAGAGATTATAACTTTATCATTGATTTCCCCCCAAATGTTGATTGAGCACCTGCTATGTGTCAAACACTGCTCTGAGTATTAAAGGGACAGCAAAATGAAACACACAAACAGATAAACAGACCACATAAGGAACACTGCCCTTTGGTAGTTTATGTTCTGTTGAGGAAAAATTGAAATAACGAGCATGTAGTTATTAAAACTATTTAAGAAGAGCTGTGGATAATCAAATGTAAGTATACTGAAGAAAGGATTTCTGACTTGAGTGGCAGTTGACTTTCAATGGTTCATCTAAATAAAAAACTTTTGCGTTTATATAACTAAGTTTCATTTCTGGTGCACTGAATTACTTCCTAATGCATTTTTATGGTTTTAAAATACATTTATATTCATGAATAATACCTATTGTAGATCAAAATTTCTCATTGGACTATGATGACATTCATCTATATTATTTATCATATCATTGTTACTGGAGCAAGACCAGTTCCTGTGGTTTCAAGGGAGAAGCATTTCAGGGACACTCACCAAGGAAGATCTGAGCAATATTGGTGAGATTTATTAGTGTGCCCTTTAAAAGGCTGCCACCTTTGAGGAGGCACTTCCCTGGTGGTCCAGTAGCAGAAGTTGGTCCACCATCCTGAGGTCTCATCTCAGAAGGGTCAGGTCCCAGAGCTGTAATGCCCTTACCCTTGGCATCTGAGGCTCTAGTAGTCCAGCTTAGTTAATCTCAGTACCAGGCTGGCATCAAAAATTCATAGCTGTGTGACTTTGGGCAAGTTACTTAACTTCTCTGAACCTCATTTCCCTAGCTGTATGTCTGCTGCCAAGACTTGATGGCACTAGGGCAGGATGTGCTCCCAGCTGCATGGCTGCCATGGAGACAGGCCTTTGTTCAACTTCTATATATTTCCTGGGGTTGGGGAAAGAGCAGGCTTTCTCTTTCAGACTACTCCACATCTTTCCTCTCTTTTCTTAGACCTGGGCTGGTGCCCTGCCCCTATAGAATTCTTTCCTGGATTTTTACAGGGGGTCATGCCCTTCTTCAATATGAGTCTTTTCCCAGAATTTTCCAGGGTAGTCCCTTACCCATTTAAGGTCACCACTTTGGCTCCTACTGAGGATGCCTCATAGTTCTCTTTCCTCATTTGGCTTCTACTGGGATGCGCTCACCCCCCTCATGGGATTCCCCCATAATTCTGGGGGGGGGGGTGCCAGTTGTTCCCTGGGGTGATTAGAAAGACAGCCTTTCCTGCCCACTCAGATGTTAATCCATTTGGTGAAGCGATGCAAGCTATTCCCTGGAGTGACTATGAACATGCCCTTTTCTAGTTAATCTGGTTTAATCAGATGTCTGGCTCCCTTCTCATTAATATCTAGCCGCCTACTGTAACATCATGACAGCAGCTAATGTACTATTCTTCTTGGTGACGATATTATCCTAATATATAAAAACCCTGGGTCCATGAGGACGGAGGCCGAACAAACTGGAAGTCAGTCCTGCAGTCAGCAAACCAGCACTGACTGCTGCGTCTACAGGCCTGGTTACCCAGCACTGACTGCTGAGGGGGCTGTAAATCAGGCCCGGAGAGAGGCCTGAAAAGAGAAGCAGGTTCTGATTCTAGCCTGTGTGGCAGCTGTTGATGAGCACTTGCCTCTCTCTTTCCCTCATGGTGGGGCCAGCAGCCATGCCTCCATTTCTTTCCAGGCCTCCACTGGGGCTGCTGATCAGCCCCTCCTTTCTAATCAGGCCCAGTTGATAGGCCCAGAGATGCTAACTGGCATAGAAACTGACCAATCACAACCAAATCTGGGTCAACTATGAGGAGCCAATGGCTGCCTAGGAGGCAGAGCTTTTGACACTGACTGGCATAGAAACCGACCAATCAGAACCAAATTGTCCAGCAGAGAAGGGCAGTTGGGGGGGTGAGATCAGGCCTGCAGGGGAGGGCAGTTGGGGGCAAGAAAAGTTTGGCAGGGGAGGATTATTGGGGTGAAATCAGCCTGGCAGAGGAGGGCAGTTGGGGGCAAGATCAGGTCAGCAGGGGAGGGCTGTTGGGGTCAAGATCAGGCCGGCACGGGTGGGCAGTTAGGGGTGATCACGCATGCAGGCAGAGAGGTTAGTGGCGATCAGGCAGGCAGGCACAGGGGCAATGAGGCAGGCAGGCAGAGGCAGTTAGGAGGCATTGGTCCCAGATTGCGAGAGGGTGCAGGCTGGGCTGAGGGAACCCCTCCTCTGTGCATGAATTTCATCCACCGGGCCAGTAGTTTATAATAATAATGATGTACTTATCTATTATCCTGGAAATGACTATTTTCGAAACAATTAAAAATCAGTATTCACAGAATTGAGATATTATAAAAAGCAATGTCTGTAAAAATGAAAACAAGTTTTTTATTTGAAAGTATCTCTCTTTAGGAGATAGTCATTATTCTGCAGTTATGTATTCTAGAGGAGTGCAGAACTGAGATAGAAAGGAAAACAAATCTATAATATGGGTGTACATAGCTAGTAGATTGACCCAAGGCTTCTAGGGGAAAAAATCTGACATGTTGTAAAGCTGTGAAGCTGGAAATTGTACCACTTACAGTGCAATAATTTCACCTGTAGGTATATAGATTTAGATAAGCTCTTTCACATGGACATAGGGAAAGCATTGACATAAATATTCATAGCAATTTTGAAATAATAAAAAAGTGGAAACAACTCGGGATTTTTTTGACAAAAGATACAAAAATGTTGCAGTATAGTTATACAAAAAACAGCATTTAGTACAAGAATGAGTAATTATAACCACATACAATCCAAGTGACTGAACATTGAAAAATATATTTTATTGAACAACAAACCATGGAAAATAGAGTATACACATAATATATTGAAAATTCAAGAAGAGGAGGTAGATATGAGTGCTGCAGAGCACAAATTGTCTCTCTCTTATCAAACTAAGAGAATTGCCAAAACACTAATATATTCATTATTTATTAAGAGTTATGTAGTAGCCTTTTGGAAAAAAATACACTTATAAATGTACAATGTATGCAATATACACAATATACATTTTAATATCAACTTATGTATACATATTTAGAACAATATATAACATGCAAAATGCTTATTTTATTTATAATTTTATTTTAAATTTATTTTTTATTTGCATGCATATTTAATAACAGACTTAATACATCTTGTAGTCTTTGCAAGTGATATCTAGCAAGTATGATTTAAATCACTTCCTTAGTGTTACTTTTGCCTACAAAGATTGAGCCCTTCTGAGGAAATACTCATCAGATTTGCAAATTAGATGGAACATTTTGGGAGGCACTTGACCGGTAAATTGGAGGCAGATAAAACAAAAAGTAAAACAATCTAGAAGAAGCTTATTTTAGTTTTTACAAACCAGATGATGAGTTGCTAAACTGTGTCACCAACAAGGTAATGGAGAGGAGGTATATATCTTTAATTAACAAAGTTTACTGAATAATTGCTTATATGTGGGAATTATGATAATGAGTGAATTATAAATCTAGAAATCTTGACACATTTCTTGATCATATCACCAATTGTTTCACCAATTAGCGAGTAGAAAATATTAAGTCGAAGAAGTCTTAGAGAGAATAAGTATGGTTTGGGATTTGTTCAGTGTGAAGTGTTTGGGGTAGATCTAGATAAAATGGTCAGTAGAAGATTGACTATAGGAGTCTGGAACTTTGGTAGTAGGTATGCTCTAAAAATTTCACAGTTGACTAAATTTTTTTATAGAAAGACAATCTAAAATTAGAAAAACATAGAGAGAACTAAACACTTTTGGACACTAAACCATTTAAAAATGAGCCTATTACATCAGACAATATCTATGGAAATTTTAATTTGTGTAACTTGGACTTGTTGAGAATGGTAAATATCAAATTTAAAATTTCTGAAGTGCCTGGGAGGTATAGCTCAGTGGTTGAGGGTCAACCCCGGAACTAAGAGGCCACCAGTTTGATTCCAGGTCAGGGCACATGTCCAAGTTGCAGGCTCGATGCCCTGTGGGCATGCAGGAGGCATCTGATCAGTGATATTTCTCTCTCATCTTTCTATCTTCCTATCCCTCTCCCTTCCTCTTTATCTAAAAATAAGTCAATACAAACATATTAAAAATAAACAAATAGCTCTAACCGGTTTGGCTCAGTGGATAGAGCCTTGGCCTTCGGACTGAAGGGTCCCAGGTCCGATTTCGGTCAAGGGCATGTATCTTGGTTGTAGGCACACCCCCAGTAGGGGGCGTGCAGGAGGCAGCTGATCAATGTTTCTCTCTTGTCGATGTTTTTAACTCTCTATCCCTCTCCCTTCCTCTCTGTAAAAAATCAATAAAATATATTTAAAAAAATAAATAAGTAAACAAATAAAATTTCTGAGGCAAATAGAAAAAAACTGAGGAATTTATTATAAGGTGCTATGAAATGCTCCAATGATTGAATAAATTCATATTTTGGAGGAAAAATGAAAGTAGAGCTTAGTGTCAACTATAACCAGGAACCAGAGCACCACTTTCTCTTCATACTAGTACTTTGTTTCTGAGTTAATCTGCTAACTTTTTTATTTTATTTTTATTTTCCCTAGCAGTACGGGTTCTTGTTTGAGAAAAGAAAAAGAAATAAACATAGAAACATGTCCAATGATGTGAAGAGGTACATGTTCAAATTATAGATAAGGGTCTTTTTTTTCCTATTTTGTCACTTTTGCTAATCAGTTATGGCCAGGAGCCAACGTCATGTGAACAAAATGGATGCTCCTATATTAATAATATACATATAAAAAATACGTTAAAATCAGGAACAAATTAAGAGAAAATGTGAAAACAAAACCAAAGTCCTGATGTACCCAATATGCCCATGGGCAGGAGAAGAATTACATTAATCTACCAGTTTTTAATTTAATCCAGTTCTATTACAAAAATACTACTTTTTAGAAAGCACTCACTATTAATAATATCTTTATTTGGAACTTCATGCAATCCATAGAGGCATAAGGTAGCTTCCTAAATGGCTAATATCATTCTAACTTGCTGTGGATTGTGTTTACATGGGTGCACAGATGCATGTGAAAAACTAATTAAGCTGTACACATTGATGTCAATATCTGACAGTTCAATTAGAAATAAATGAAACTGATCTTTTGAAAATATTTCTAAATCACATAACCATTTATATATAGTTATAACTTGATTTGTTTTCAGAACAGAAAACATTAAGCTTTCTACAGCACATTTTTTCACTAGGAAAATATTTTTGAGCCTGAGTTATGGCCACCATTAAAGTAACAATTCATTAAGCAGTTCAAAAATAACGTCATGCTGCTGGGGACATTATTGGCACTTTGTATCTAAGCCATTAGCCCTCTGATGAGAGTGCTACAGGAGTGAGCAATACATTGGATTATAAGATTCCATAAATGGGTTTGTAGTTGAAAGGAGTTTGGAACTTTATTTGGAAGTAGTCTATAAATCACTTGGAGATCATTTATCTCAACAGGTTGCTGTAATCATCAGAAATATTCAAGACAGTAATTCATTACAATTTCCATCTTATTCCAGACCATTCTTTTTACTACATGAGATTACATAAAATAAAACGTTAAGAAATTGTTGCAACACTCAAACACGGTAAAAGCTCATTATAACTGTGAAAATTGTATGAGTTCTACAAGGTGATTGCTTAAAATTTCCAGATAAATTGATATTTCAGGCACTTTCTCTCTCCTCACTAACCCCCACCCTCTACCTTCCTAAAAAACTCCAGGATTTGGCAAAATCAGCTGAGAAAACTTAGCTGAAAAAATAAAAGTGACAGTCGTGTGTGTGTGTGTGTGTGTGTGTGTGTGTGTGTGTGTGTGTGGTCTAATTAAGGCTAATGTAGCCACATAAGGCTTTTACTGAGCTATCTTAGGTTTGACTTTTAAATAGTCAGTTTATTCTGGTTTCACAAAGTCATAATCTCTTATCTAATAAAAGAGAAAAATGGTAATTGGCGTACGATGATACCCTTTTCATTGGCTAACCAGGGCTATATGCAAATTAACTGCCAACAAGATGGTGGCTAATTTGCATATGTAGGCACAATGCAGGGAGGCGAAAGGGAAAGCAGGAAGAAGTCCCCTGCCACTGACAGTGATCAGAAACCCAGGGGGGAGCTAAGAGCTGGGGGGGAGGGCAAAGGCGGCCCTGGGGCCGCCTTTGCCCTGCCCCCCAGCCATGATCGGAGAATTAGGTGCCTTTTCTGCCCTGGCCAGTGATAGCAGGAAGTAGGGGTGGAGCCAGCGATGGGAGCTGGGCACGGTCGAAGCTGGCAGTCCCAGGAGCTAGGGGTCCCTTGCCTGGGCCTAAAGCGGAGCCCACGATCGCAGGGCCGCTGCAGCTGTGGGTCCCCGCTGCCCGGGCCGGACGCCTCGGCCAGAGGCGTTAGGCCTGGGCAGGGGCAGAGCCTGCAACCGCGGGGAGCTGGGGGTCCCCTGCCCAGGCCTGACACCTCTGCCGGAGGCCTCAGGCCTGGTCAAGGGGCCGATCCGGTGATTGGTGATCGGAGGGTGATGAGGGTCAACTCCTCTGGCCGAGGCATCAGGCCTGGGCCGGGGGCTGAGCCGGGGATTGGGGGGATATGATGGTCCCCTTGCCCAGGCCTGAAGCCAGGGTCAGAGGCGTCAGGCTTGGGCGGGGGGTGGAGCAAGCGATCAGAGGGAGATGGGGGTCCCCTACCCAGGCATGATTCCTGGGCCAGAGGCCTCAGGCCTGGGCGGGGGCCAGAGCCAGTGATCGGGGGGAAATGGGGGTCTCCTGTCCAAGCCTGACACCTCTGGCGGAGGCGTCAGGCCTGGGCAAGGGGCCGATCAGGCGATCGGAGGGTGATGGGGGTCTACGCCTCTGGCCGAGGCATCAGGCCTGGGCAAGGGGCAGAGCCAGCAATCGGAGGGGGCTGGGGGCAGAACCAGTGATGGGGGGAAATGAGGGTTCCCTGCCCAGTCCTGACGCCTCTGTCTGAGGCGTCAGGCCTGGGCAAAGGGCCGATCCTGCGATTGGAGGGTGATGGGGGTCAACGCCTGAGGGATCCCAGTATGTGAGAGGGGGCAGGCTGGGCTGAGGGACACTCCCCCCCCACACACACCCAGTGCACGAATTTCATGCACCGGGCCCCTAGTTTATTATAACCGTTTTTAAATACATTAATTGAAAACTGTGTAACAGACTCTCCATAGATTCATCTGTATTACCTCCAGGAACGTAGGGGCTTAACACTAATTCTGGATTTTCCTGCCAGCAGAGTTGCTCTCACCATCCTACGGATGCTGCTGGATTTTATGTCATTTCCCAAGTTCACAAGCCTTAAGATAAGTGTTCAGATATGTATTACTTCATCATGACTGATGATATCGATAGAAAGAACATGAATTCTACCACAAAATCAGATTTCCTCTCTTCCTGATTGCTGGGAGCCGGTCCATCCTTGCTGTTTCAAAGGACCTGGCATACATGGCATACTGTTCTTAAAATGTTTGGTCACCTTCTTGGCACTATGCGTTTTAACCAAGGTTTCCTCTCTGAGAAAGGTTGTTTCCCCAGGTAGGGATTTTCCCCTGAAGTTAGGGAGGGAATAAAACCCCTCAACTAAGTGCCAGGCAGGTAATTAATCACTTTATGAACAATCATGCTTAAGCTACATAATCTTTACACCCTGGAATGGAGATAAGAAACGCCCTAACCTTTCTAATAGAGATTGATAGGATTGAATCAACTGGTATAAATACAGATGTAACAAGACAGCGGCAGACAGAACTCAGAACACAGAACCTACACTCAGAACCTAGGCACAGAACCTACACAGAACGTTCTCTAGAGACAGAAGAACTTCGCTGGAGAGCACATGGCAAAAGATCTTGGACAGAAACTGGCCTCAGAACCTAGAGACAGAACCTAGCAAGAGAACATGGCAAAAGATCCTGGACTGAACCTGACTATAGAACATGGCAAGAGAACCTGACTAGAACCTGGTGACTGGACCTGGCTGGAGAACCTGGACAGAACCTGGCTGGAGATCCTAAGCAGAACCTCTCTGGAGATCCAGACCAGAACTTGGCTGGAGATCCTAGCTAGGCTGCTGATCAACTGAACACTGTCTCCGTGTCCTTCCTTCTTCGCCGACTCCCGTCTACACCTTTGGGAACCCCTGGACCTGCTGGGGTTGGACCCCGGCACCTGATCAGAGTTTAAGATTGTACTTTAGAGTCAAATAAACGCAACAAAAAATAAACTTCTTAAAGACACAACTCCTCACAAGTGTATGTTCTGCAGCAGATACTGAAGATCATGCAGTTAATGCTGAGAGAGTCAGTGACCAAGCTGAAATGGAAAGGCTTGATCCTCATATATTGTACATGAGAAAGTGTTTAAGTGTGTGACACTGATATAGGAATGATTGACAGTGATGAGTAAAACAAGAGGAAGAACTAATTACAAGTCTGAAGGTGGAGAATGTATTTTTATATCTGTTGAATATCCTAAGTTCTTATATTGATCTTAATACATTCTGAAGTGAAGATTTATTCCCTTCTCCAAAATTAGTCTATTTTAGTTCTAATGTGATCAAAATGTAGATGTGATGGAAATTCCACGACACTAAGATGTTGTATTGCTGCTCCTGTATCCATGGTGGTATTTTCTGTTTGTTGTTTTTCATATTACCTGAGAAATTCTAGGCCTGACACATATATCCAAGCAGGACACAAATGCTTTTGTCAGCAAACACCAGTGTGCATCCAAGGGAGAGTTCCAGAATTTTTTTTACTCTCACCTGAGTCAGACATAATTGGCTGTGGAGATATTCAATCATAATCATAATTCAAGGTAGATGTTAGTGGAACTTTTCTGTTCTATGGTGGCCACACTAGCAAGCATGCTGACATATTTTTAAACTCTCCTTTTCATTGCAAAACTTTTCTCTAGAAGCATCACATATTCTACTTGTTCCAATGCTGGAAGCAGGTCCATCCTTGCTGCTTGACACAGTTGCTGCAGGGAAGAAACATCTGCACAGCATATGTTTCAAGGGACCTGGCATACTGTTCTTAATATGTTTGCTCCCCTTCTTAGCACTATGTGTTCTAAACAGGGCCACCTCCCTAAGAAAGGTTGTTTCCCCAGGTGGGGATTTTTCCCTGGAGTTAGGGATTAACAGGACTAAGGAAGGGAATAAATCAGTAAAACCCCTTAACTAAGTGCCAGGCAGGTAGTTAATCACTTTAACTACAAACAATCACGTTTAAGCTACATAATCTTTACTTAGGATAATCTCCTTCAGTTACTTCCTTATATCTTAGCAGAACAGTAGAGTAGTGACCTTGGAATGGAGATAACAAACTAGCCCTAACCTTTGGAGTAGAATGGATAGGATTAAAATCAACAGAACTAGATGGAGATGGGATTTTTGACAAAGGTCAGATAAGAAACTATGGGCATGAAACAAGGAACTGTAGAAGGTCAAGAGAGGACCCAAAACATACCATGATGTGACTATAGAGGCATGCTTATAGGACTAAATGGTATAAATACAGATGTTACAGGAGAATAAAGAGAGAACCTGGCTATGCTGATCATCTGAATGCTGTCTCTGTGTCCTTCATTCTTCGCCAACACCGTCCCCACCTTTGGGAACCCCTGGACCACTGGGGCTGGACCCCAGCAACTGGCATCTGGCATTCCAATAATGTGAATTCATTTTTCTGAGAAAGGTACATCCAGTTCTTCAAGGATATTATTCAGGAATAATAGAGAATAGGTGAAATTTATATGCATTTCCCCTAGAGAAAAATTAAATATATAATAAATATTCAAAAAGGTTTTTAGGTCTATAGACAGGAAACTGGCTAGTTTCCATACCTCCATGTAAAATTATCTGAGTATCAGTTGGAAGTATGGGAACAGCTCAGGAAAAGTCAAGACAAAGGATGTATGAGTTGGAAATCATTTACATACAGAAAAGAGTCTGTGCTACAGAAATCAGTTAGAAGAGAAAAGATAAAGAGTGATAAGAGAAGGCAGATGAGGCAACTCATAAAAAGAAAAAAAGTGCCAGTGACTAAAAGAATGGAGAGAAATTGTACAAATTAGTATAATGGATATCATTGAATCAAAGAAAATGTGTGTTGTTGTTTTTTTGTCACTGTTGGTCAACAGTGTCATCTGAAGCATTTAAATTAAAGGAAGAAAACTTAAAAAAGATCCATTTGAGTCAGTTAATTCATATATTTTGAGAAACCATGAGGGAACAAGTGAAGTGGGTAACATTCCTATTGTTAAGTCTTGTTAATAGATGGAACCTCCTACTAGAAAAGCATTAGAAGAACAAAATCTTCTGTTAAATAAGAAAAATATTATTTTCATGATATTTCAAAAGAGCCAGAGGACACTTTTTTTTTCTAGTTCAATAGCAGCAGAAACATTATAGTCACAGTTGAATTAATACAGACATTAATTTTAAAGTGTGTTTAAATTACATTTATTTAGTAATGAAGCACTCTAACTCTTTTTTACAGGAAAAAATCAAAATAATGTTACACTGGTGTGCCTTAAATAATAAAACTATGACATACTAACAGATGAGTAGGCCTAGAGAAGCATGCCTTTAAACCAAAGAAATAAGAGTCATAATTAAAAAAGGAATCAGTGACATAGAAAACAAACAGACTATAGGCAAAATCAATAAAGCAAAATTTGATTCTCTGAGAAAGTCAACACAATTGATAATCACTCATATAGTTTAAAAATAAAAGATGATAAGGTACAAAGCACCAATATCAAGAATAAGATGAGCATTATTATAGATCTAAATACATTAAAAAACCACAGTAAGAAAAATTTTGGCATTATATTTAATAATTTAGATTACACTGAAGCATTTTTATAAACTATAATTTACTAAAGTTACAGACAAGTAGGGTAAAATATCTTAGTAGTAGTATGCCTTATAAAACTTTAAATCTACAATTAATTTTTTCTATTAATAAGACAATTCTAAAATTTTATTAAAATGTGATAGTGGTATAAAAATAGACTAGTAAAACAGAATAGATAAAGTGAAGGAAGTGGTGAAGGAGAGGGGTAAGAAACAGCCTTGTGTTCTGATTCTACTCTTTGTGACCTGCTTGTTCAACATGATCCTTATGTATTTATTCATGTCTATATTGCTTGAAATATTAAAAAATCTATCATTTTTTTACATTCGTGATATTTGTACAAAGAGACGTTAACTTAATTTAGTGTAATCAAAGTCTAAGTGATAAGATGGCATTTATTATATACCAGAGGCCCTGTGCACTAAAATTTGTGCACTCAGGGGGTCCCTCAGCCTCGCCTGTGCCATTTCACAGTCCGGGGCCCCATCAGGGGATGTCCACTTGCTGGCTTAGGCCCTCTCCCTGGGGGAACAGGCCTAAGCTTGGAATCAGACATCCCTCTGGCAGCCTGGGAGTCCTCGGGGGTTGTACACTTGCCAGCGGGGAGCAGGCCTAAGCTGCAGTTGGACATCCTTAGTGCTACTGAGGAGGCGGGAGAGGCTCCCGTGACCACCGCTGTGCTGTCAGCCATCAGCCTGGCTTGTGGCTGAGCAGAGTTCCTGCTGTGGGAGCGCACTGGCCACCAGGGGGCAGCTCCTCCATTGAGCATCTGGCCACTGGTGGTCAGTGTGTGTCATAGTCATTGCCAGTCATTCTGCTGTTAGGGTCAATTTGCATATTACCCTTTTATTATATAAAATAGAGGCCTGGTGCATGGGTGGGGGCTGGCTGGTTTGCCCTGAAAGGTGTCCCGGATTGGGGTGGGGGTCCCGCTGGGGTGCCTGGCCAGCCTAGGTGAGGGACTGAGGGCCGTTTTCAGGATGGCCACACCCCCTTCAGGGTGGGGGTCCCCACTGTGATGCCTGGCCTGCCTGGGTGAGGGGCTGATGGCTGTTTGCAGGCTGGCCAAGCCCCCCAGCCGGGACCCTCACCCTATGGGAGTGCCTGGCCAGCCTGAGTGAGGGGTTGATGGCCGTTTTTAGGCTCTCCATGCCCCTGGCGACCCAAGCTCCCAGCCTCTCCTTTTTTTCTTTTCTTTTCATTTTTTTCCTGGGATTTATTTATCTTCTATAATTGAAACTTTGTTGCCTTGATTGGAGCTAAGGGCCAGCCAGGGCAGGCGGAAAGCTTGGCTTCCTCCATCACCAGGGCAACCCAAGCCTCCTGCTCGCTCCAGCTCTGTGGTGCCGCCATCTTACTTGGGCTAATTTGCATACTCACTCCTGATTGGCTTGTGGGCGTGGCTTGTGGGCGTGGCTTGGGCATAGCAGAGGTATGGTTAATTTGCATGTTTCTCTTTTATTATATAGGATAAGCATATACTATTTAATAATATGCATTCTATGTTAATAGAACATATATGTAGTTAGATGACAGATAAGATAAACTATAGCATTAAACAAGTTACACAGAGCTAGGGTTGTTTTTCTCTGCCAAAATACCTGGGAATGTTAATATATCAATGCCAGTTAGGAAATAAAGGCAGTGAGTTATAAAAGCTTACAGGAGCACAGTATATGGCCCCCTATAAAATAGAGCTCTAATATTTGCTCCGCCACTTACTCATTGTGAGTCCTTAGACAAATCATTTAGACTCACTGAATTTTGGTTTACTCCTCTTTAAAAGCCAAAAAATTTAAAAAATGGTATAGATATATAGAGCTCTTCTCAAGAGTAAATGAAACACAATTCAAATAAAGCCATAACATGGTTCTTCAAATAGCATTCAGTTGCTGTTAGGAGTTATTATTATTACTGTCATTGGAATGCTGTAGTAAAAGGGACTAATGGTTGTTAGTTTGATGGGGTATAAAGTTTATGTGAAGTTGTTCTTTTAACAACTGTGATATAGGACAACCAAGACATCTAGTGAGGGAGCAGAGGAGCCCAAAGAGATGGCTGGGAAAAGGAGGAATGATCATTGTGACAGATGGCTGAAGAGGGAATAGAGAAAACTGCACATTTAAGGCAGGTGAGGATGGAGAACACCTCCTATTTTTGATTGAAAGAAGGTGAAAATTGGTGAGAAACTGAAAGTGTTTGTGATGAAAATCAGTGCCATGATATCTAGGATGCAAATATTCAGGAATCTAAAACGGACGACTTACATAATGATAATTAGGAAGCAAAACATCTATGGGGAGTTATGGAGGTGGACTTGTGATTTGCGTCTTGGATAGTGAGGGGAAATAAAGATAGAGATGGGTTGTCACTTTCAATTTGATAGATGGAGTTTATTTCCCACCCCCTTGAATTCAGGGGTCCTGTGAATGCTTTACCAATAAAATACATCAGAAGTGGCATTGTGACAATTTCATAATTGGAAACATCCTCTTTCTACTTCTTGGAATAGCCACTCTTAGAATTCACTCTCTTTAGGGAACACAAGTGACCCTGTGGAGAAACCTACATAAAGAAGAAACAATATCCCAGTCAACAGCCTTCAGCTTAGCTTCCATCTGACAGCCAGCACCAGCTGACAGATAGCTGTGTGGGACATCTTGGAAATGAAGGTATGAAAGTTCTAGTCCTACTTAAGGGGACTTAGCTTATGACACATGAAGCAGCAGAAAGTTGCCCTGCTCCAATTCCAAAACTGTTGGCTTTAACCTATTAAGTTTTCCAGTGCAACAACAGATAAATAAAACAAGTAGCAAGAGAAAGTTTGAACCAGCCTGATATATATTTAAACAAAAACACAAAAACAACCCAAAACAGAAGAACAGAGAAGGTAGTAGGAAGTGGAGACAGCGATACATTACTTAATACTCTATCAATGAGGTTACTCCATCTGGGAAACAAAAATATCCAAGACTAAAGGAGAGATCAATAAAAGCTAAATTACAGGGATTCTTTGGAGACTGAAAATTTAGAGAAAAATAGCTAACTTCCACAAATTGGTTTGTTTACCTGCACCTTCTGTTCATACATAAGGAGCACAAATTATGATTTATGGGAGACAGAAGTTCGCTTTACATATCTACAGAAGGTTTTCTTGGAATCAATCTGGACTTATGGCAAAATTAAGTGGCAAATGCCCTGAAACATCATCACATAAATTTGGGACTGACTCATACAATAGCAAGTAGGTAGAGTCCTTCTGCTAATAAGTGAATGAGATGCTGAGAATGAACATTGCTTTTTACTTACCAGTGCACATAGAAATTTAAGGTGATAGATTGATATTTTTCTGCTTATGAGTAGTTAGTTATTTAAGTAAATGCCAAAGTCGATCAGGATACATACTTTCAATCTGCCTCATTTGGAAAGATAACTCTAAAAGTATACAAAATAACATTTTAAATTTAATTTAAAGTTGTATTTCTTAATATAATATTATACATATGTATATCAGACATACTATATAGGTATAGTCATATGGATATATGCACATACATACGCACATATATATGCTCAGGAACACATTATAAAGGAGGTGGTGTTAATAGGATTGTGAATGACTGTTTTTTTAAAAAATGGAGGGTCTTAGATTGACACACAAAAAGTTAGATTTTACTCAGTAAGAAACTGCAATAATTTTTTAAAAAAATTTTATTGAAATAACATTATTATTTTTTCTTTCAAATTATATAATACCTGATAATTTTAGAAAATGTAAGATAACGTTTATTCTATATTTTAATTTTTTGTATATGTCATATTTTGACATTTTCAAATTTATTTTAATTTTTTTTCATGTTGGTAATCTTGTCATGATAAAGGCCACAATGAAATGGCTTTTGGGTGTAAAATTTAAGAGACATTTGATTAATGATACTCAAAATACAAGTGTTGTTACTTACACAAAAGTCACTATGAGGGGTTTAAAGTACACAAAGAATAGTAATTGCTTTTCTGCACAGATAAACAGATAAACAGAGGTAATGGGAGTTTTGAGATGGCTGATTGAGCAAAAAACATATCTTCATAGATACACATATCTACATCTATACCTATATCTAAATCTATAGCTATCTAAATATCTATATCTACCCATGTGCATAAACAAATATATCTCAGAATAAAAATGATAGTATATGTAAGTAGTAAAGATAAAATTTTAAAGTCAGAATCGCTATACTTTATTTGTTGCTGTAGAGTCAAGAGCACATAGGCAAAAAAAAAAAAAAATCAATAAAATACATTTAAAACAAAACAAACAAAAAACAACAACAAAAAACAAACAAACAAACAAAAAGAGCACATAGGCAATTTTATGTTGAGTGATCCAGGATGAGTGCAGTTGACATTTAAATATTGTATGATGATTAATAGACTCCTTAGTAACACCAGGGAAGAAAACATAGACATAGCCATGTAATCATTTGAATATACTAAAGTTGTGGATTCTTATTTTTATTTTGACATTCTGATTATTTCTAATTTTTAAATACATATTATAAAATAATACATTTAATTATTTTTCAGTTAGATTGTTGAGTATAACAACATCATAGATGTTAGCATCAGTTGTATTTATTGCTGGGATTTAGGCAGAACTGAAGCACTAGGTATCAGCATTTTCCCTGAAATTATAGCTATTAAGTGTGATGGGGGCAGTAAAGAAGGAAATAACCAAATCTTAGACTTCCCTAAGAAGTAGTAATTTTTACAGAGAAGTGGAATTTAAAGTCTTAATGTGGCAATTATGTAAAAGGGAAGGTGGAACATGTGTAGACTTATTTCAAGAAGGCTGGAGGAAAGTTAAATATGCAGAACTGACCTACATTTAGTAAAGGCAAGGGATGGAGGGTTGAAGGGTATGATATGTTGTTGGTTTTTGTTTTGAGAAAAAAATAAAAACATATATTTATTATAAACTTAGAGGGAAAATTAAGCTTTTGTAATATCTGACATATACTAGTAGATTGACAATACTTTATAGGCATAAATATAAACAGACCTACATATACTGTTTTTCAACATGTTTTCTCTAATATAAGTGACAACAGTATTTGGAAAAAAGCCAGGGAACACTCTGAATGTAATCACATTTGTTTTTCTTCCTTGTGTTCTTTTGATTTACATAGTAAGTAGTTACCACCTGTTTTATCTTCCAGGACAGAGATTTTATAAGTCTTCTAGTGAAAATTCCTCTTTTCTTCTAACACTATGATATGCTATGGGTAGAAGAGAGGCTTTTCAATAAGTGCAGTTGAGAATACTAAGTAACCACATGCAAAAAAAATTGGACCCCTATCTCACACAACTCACAAAAATTAACTCAAAGTGGATTAAAGAATTGAACATAAGACCTAAAGCCATAAATCTGGCAGTAAACATAGGAAAAGGTTCTTGATTTTGGTCTTGGCAACATGTCTTGGGTATGACATCAAAAGCACAAGCAACCAAAACTAAAATTAACAGGTGAAACTTCATCAGACTAAAATGCTTCTGCACAGCCAAAGAAACAATGAACAAAGTGAAAAGACAAACTATGGAATGGGGAAAATATTTGCAAAGCATATATCTTAGAAGGGTTAATATACATAAGTACATAAAGAATTTGAACAACTCAATAACAAAAAGACAAACTGATTTAAGAACGATAAACAGAACTAAACAAATATTTTTCCAAAGAAAACATACAAATGGCTAAGCTACACTAATAAGAGAAACATGCAAATTGGTGTCACTCTGCTACACCCACCAGCCAATCAGGATGAGTATGCAAATTAACCCAACAAAGATGGCAGTTAATTTGCGTATGCAGGCGAGGAGCGAAGTCTGAAGACGACTAAAGACTGAAGAGGCTTGGCTTCTCTGCTGCAGCCGGAGCGGAGAAGCCGAGCCTCACTGTGGCTGGCGCGGAGAAGCCAAACCTCGCTGCGGCTGCAGCGGAGAAGCCCAGCCTCACTGCTGCGGCTGCTGCGGCCGGACCAAAGGCCTGGGTCCCGGGTGCTGGAGGAAAACCAGTGCCAGCAGCCAAGGGAAGGAAGGCCCATTGCGCAAATCTTCATGCAACAGGCCTCTAGTAGGTACATAAAAAGGTGCTCAACATCACAATTGTTAGGAAAATGCAAATCAAAACTACTGAGATATCACTTCACATGTATTTGGATGACTACCACCCTTCAAAAAGACCAGAGATAACAAAAATTGGTGAGAATGTGGAGAAAAGGGAACTCGTGGGTTCTCTTGATAAGAATGTAAATTAGTTCAGTTGATGTGTAAATCAGTAAAGAGCAGCGGTTCTCAACCTGTGGGTCGCGACCCCTTTGGGGGTCAAACGATCCTTTCACAGGGGTTGCCTAAGACCATCGGAAAACACATAGATAATTACATATTGTTTTTGTGATTAATCACTATGCTTTATGTTCAATTTGTAACAATGAAAATACATCCTGCATATCAGATATTTACATTATGATTCATAACAGTAGCAAAATTACAGTTATGAAGTAGCAACAAAAATAATTTTATGGTTGGGGGTCACCACAACATGGGAACTATATTGAAGGGTTGTGGAATTAGGAAGGTTGAGAACCACTGGTATAGAGAGTCTAAAAATATTAAAAATACAACTAGTGTATGATCCATAAATTTGACTTCTGGATATATATCCAAAGGAAATAAAAACAGAATATCAAAAATATATCTGCAGTTCCAAGTTTATTCACAATAGCCAACTTAAGTGTCCCTTTCACAGATGAATAGATTAAGAAAATGTGAATACATATAAGCACAATGGAATATTGTTCAACCAGGAGAAAAGAAATCCTGCTACATGCAACAACACGGATCGACCTTGAGGGTATTATGTTAGCAACATAAGTCAACAAAGAAAGACAAATACTGTTATGATATCACTTATACATGGAATCTAAAAAGGCTGAACTTATGGAAACAGAAGCTAGAATGGTGAATACTAGGAGCTGGGTGAGGGAAATTGGGGAGATATTGATCAAAGTGCACAAATTTGCAGTTAGAAGAAAGGTAATAAAGATGTAATGCATATTATATGCTTCAAAGTTGTTAAGAGACTAGATCTTATATGTTCTCACCATGTAAAAGAAATAAATGATAATCTGATGTTATGAAATTGTTAGCTAACACTAAAGTGATAATCATATTACAGTATATAAATGTATCAAATCAGTAACTTATATATCTTAAACTTACACAGTACATTATCTTAATAAAAATTACTCTTTTAGTAGGAGATTTGCAGGGATATCACTCCACTTCTGACCCATCAACTCACAAATGTAAATATGTGAGTTAGTCATCAATTTCACCTGATTTTTGTATACTCCTACATGGTTTTATTGTGTCTATCCTTGCTCAACAATTTCATCCATTTTCACCACAGGGAGTGGGTGGGAAGAGGTTAATGAGGGGAAAAGTAGGACCTATGTAATACTTTCAACAATAAAGATTTAAAAAACAACAACAACATTAAAAAAAAACACACCCTACAAAGTCTAATAAAAGCTTGTTTCATTCAGAGCAGCAAATTTGTAAGATTTGGTCGCATAGAATATGGTCTTCTATTACCTCTCTGTTCTGTTTATAAAACTCAGAACATACCCATCTTTCCCCAGGAAACCAGACACCTGCTTTTCCTCGCACACACCAGTGTCTGCTGTCATCTCAAGGAGCACTTTGCACTTTGCACTTGCTCTTCTCTCACTCACCTCTTGCCAGGCCTCATTCACTTGTCACCTTTTCAGTGATGCTTTCTCAGGACACTCTATCTATAATCACATACATGCGCACGCACACACACACACACACACACACACACAGTTCATAATCTTGCTTTGTTTTTCTCTTTGAACCTAATGTCATTTAATATCCTCTCTCATACATATGATGCATAATATACACATGATACATATATATATATCATATCACATACATATCTCATATCATACATATTTAGTGACAAAATATAGAAATCTAAGTTCTCAAAAATTACTTAAAGTTAATTTGGTAGATTATATAAATTTTAGTCTTAGGTTAAGCATTATCTTACAAACATTACCTTACCTTTTAATGGTATTTGTTGATCTTTATAGATATGCTTGCATCAAACTGTGCTTCAACATTCAGTCATTGCCTTATATTTGATAAATATTTTATTACAATATGCGTGATATTTATTTCACATGTCAAGAGAATGAAATGGTCATTTGCTATATGCACACTGTTTTCATGTTGATTACTCAGGAATACGTATGTTCCTCTGAAGTGATTCTGTTTCCTCTTTGCTTTAGCTACCATGGAACTGAGGCCAAATATACCTGACAATTCCAGCAAATAGAAAAGATCTCAATGTGTGTTTTGATCACCAATATTACATGAGTTTATCTTATTTTTCCTATTATTTTAGTTTTCTATTGCTTCCCATTTATTTTAATGCTATATTTTAGTGCCCATTATGTAGTTTTGGCATTGACACAAATTAACTTATATGGACACAAGACATACATACAAATAGAATTCTGATTTCCCAATGCCAAGTATAAATGCCAGCATTTACAGCACAACAGCGTGCTCATTCCCAAACATGTAGAACAAATGAATTGTTCATCCTCCACAAGGATCAAGCTCATCAGGATCAAGGCCAGTAGGCCCTTTCACCTGTCATTACCAGCACAGAGCATTGTGGGCTCTCTTACTCATTAAATAACTGTTTTAGGATAAATATTTGTTAACGAAATTATTCTAAAAACACTCCTTTTAAATCTAGAATACAAGCCTTCATTTTTTAAAACTCGGAATAGTTTAAATTTCTATGACTTATGACTTAATTTAGAAGACCAGAATATAAGAGGAGTAATTGATTTAACTAAATTACGTAAAAAGAGGATAGGAGATACATTTCAAATTAATATATAAGTGCTACCAGAATTCAGCTTAAAATGAAATTGGTTATGTTTAATAGCTTTTTAATAATATGCACAACAAGCATAGGAGCATCCAATTGGCAGAGCCTACTCATGCAGAAAAACTCGGCTGGTGAGCACATGGGCATTAAGAGATGGAAGGAAATGGCCCTTAAAAGGGGCTTTACCTCCTACCACATCTCCCCCAGGCACTGGAATGACAAACCTAGGTAAACACACCTAGGTCTCAGTAGAGAGGAGTAAATATTTATCATGGTTCTTCATTAAGTCTTAACCTTCATGTTTGGCCAGTGTGGCTCAGTGGTTGAGCATGGACCTATGAACCAGCAAGTCACAGTTCAATTCCCAGTCAAAGCCAACCCCTGGTGGAGAGCTTACAAGAGGCAGCCAATCTCATCATTGATGTTTCTATCTCTCCCTCTCCCTTTCACTCTGAAATCAATAAAAAATATATTTTAAAAAAGATTTAGCCCTCATACAAAGGAAATAGCAAGTTTTGTGCAAAAATAAAGTTTTCATTTCCACACAGGACATATTTAATTCTGGCTGCATTTGGAATCAGTGCTGATATGACTATATGAGTCAATTACTTCCATATGGATTTAAAAGGACAGTCTGTATAATTTGACAGTGTGAGTCTTTCTCAATACTGAAAATCTGGAAAGAATTACAGCAAAACATCATTCTAAGTGAAAGATGCCAATTTGTATCATGTCTATTTATATAGGACCATCAAAAAAGTAAAAAGCCATATTTACACATTTCAAACTTATACTTGTTCTTTCATGCTAAGTACTTCTGATATGAAAAAATGTTACATCTAACACTTATTGTTTCTGATATAAAAATTATGTTTCTTACCTTTCTCTTCAATATAAAATAGTAGCGCAAACCAAAACAATAAAGTGAGGTGAGCCTAAAAAAGTGACTAGAGTATAAACTTTGTTTTCACATCCTATATAATAAAAGGCTAATATGCAAATTGACCAAACAGCAGAATGATCGATTGCTATGACACACACTGACCACTCACACAGGGGGAGAGTTGCTCAGCCAGAAGACGGGCTCATGGCTGGTGAGCTCAGTGGTGGTGGCGGGAACCTCTCCTGCCTCTGCAGCAGTGCTAAGGATGTCTGACTGATGGCTTAGATCCGCTCCACAGAGAGCGGACCTAAGCCATCAGTCAGACATCCCCCGAGGGATCCCGGAAGGTGTCAGCTGGGCTGAGGGACACCCCTCCCCCGAGTGCACTAATTTTGTGCACCGGGCCTCTAGTATTAAAATAAAAGTACTTGTATTAACTATTTTGTTAAGTAAATGCCCTGCAAGTTAAGGTACAGAACACCTCAAAAAAGGCTATAAGTACAAGGATCTATGGAAGGATGCTTTATTATTTGGAAAATAGCAGAGACTTTGCACAATTTGTTAATTTCACAGTCATACTCAATAGCATTTATAATTGTGATTTCTTACGGACTGGCAAACATTTTATGTGGGGGAAAACTAGGTTTTAATAACATAGTGCCATATAAATGGTTACAATAAAGAGTCAGAAAAGTGGGGAAGATGAGGGGCAATGGAGATTAGTGATTAAGAGGGTAGAAAATGAGTAGAATTTCAGGTAAATGGTTCCAAGCCATTTATATAACTTTTCTGTACTTTTGTGTCTATTTTTTCATCTGTGAGATTGGGTCAACAGTTCATATGTCATAAGACATTTTTATTATAAAATGAATTAATTTATCATAGAATAGTGCATGGCACTTATTAAGGGCTGAATGAGTGTTTGCTCTATTATTAAATATATTATCTGCTACAGAAAGATTGAAATTCATAAAATGAATGCAAAAATAGATTCCAACAGTTAACACCTAAGCCAAGAGCAATATGGAAGATTCATGACACTAGGGAGATTTTGAACCATTTTGGGGACTAGAAGCAAGTCTTGTGGAAAGAGAAAATGAAATATTTATTGAAAACCTACCATGTACTAGGTACTTTGCATACGTGATGTTATTTTCATTCTCCCTACATCACAACAAGCTTGAGAAAATTGTCACCATTTCATTTAGAAAAATACTAAAGAAACCTTAACTAAGTTGCTAACATTTTATTTTCCTATAGAATCAACCACAGATCTAAACTAATGTAGATCTGGCTCTTAATTATGAATTGCTATCATGTATTGTTTTCAGATAATGCTATAATTGGTGCTGCCTTCTAGAAAAGTGCATTGCATCTTTCAAAACCCTAAAACATTGAGGGTTTTAATATTTCCTGTAGAATTTCTGTGTCTATTTTCAGAAACAGACAAACAAACATTTTTTTGTTTACCATCTTTATAAAGCACCTAATTCTGACCTGCTCATGGGATGTGAAAATAATTGTATTCATTAATATATAAACCAATGTAAAGAAGAAAAATGATGGGTGGCTCCATGGAGAAAAAAACTGAGTTTCTTCCTTCCCAAGTCCTCCCCTCCACTACTCCTTAAATAAAATGCATCTGTGGCTCTGTTGGTTGGAGCATCATTCAGTACACCAAAAGGTTGCAGGTTTGATACCCCATCAGGGCACATACCTGGGTTTCCGGTTGGGGTTCTTAGGAGAGTCAACCAATTAATTGGATGTCTTTATCTCTCCCTTCTTCTCCATAAAATCAATAAACATATACTCCGGTGAGGGTAAAAACATCCATTTTGGCACAGGACTATAAAGTTGTTTAGGTGCAAGCCACAGATAGAAAGTAAATGACAATGCACAGCAGTGGAGGAGGAAAAGAAAAACTGATTCAACATCTTGAGTTGACAGTAGGATTGGAAACACAGTAAACTATTTCTCGTACAAATCAAGTCAGTGGTACCTGGATAGACGTTTCTCTCTCTTCCTGGGGGAATCATGCATGGCTGGAGGGGATGATTAGATACTGAAAATTTAAGATTTGTTTGCATTTTAATATTAAGACAAAATCTGAAGATTTCTATTACAGTGTTAACATAATTAAGTGTGGCTTGCGCTCTTCAGAAGGTTATATTTTTATGACCAGAGTCAGTGAATGGCCTTGCTATTCTTGGTGTAACAACACCAAATAGTTTTTCATAACTGTTTCAAAACGTTGTGCCAGAACATTGTTGAGAGATAAAGTAAATAAAAAAATAAAAAACAACAACAACATTTGTTTCAGGAAGAAGGTAAATATTTCAGTGAGTTTCATATGGATTGAATGAAATAGAGAAGTTTTTCCAACCTATTTTTTCTCATTTCTCAGTGAGCACAGACTTCCTTCCCAGCTCTCACAGGTGCCCAGAGCCTCACTGGGCCCCAGCATGACTAGGACGCCCCTGCTGCTTGTCTAAAGCTTACTCCACAGTGTTCCCTCTGCTTGTGTCCTAATCTCCTATCAGCCTGCCCTTCCGCTGGCTTTCATCCTGGAACTGTTCTAATCATAAACTCAAAAAGCTATCTTACTGGTTAATTGCTTAACATGTGAACTTGCAAAAGCCAGTAGCTGTCAGTACAGTCAGTACCTGTATATGGACAGAGACTCTGGTCTTCATCCAATGATAACAACAGTGAGAAAGGTAGAAATGTTACTGCAGGTTCCCAGTGTTGTAGAAGGGCACATACGTTGTATCCTTTGCTCTTTTTGTTAACTCGCAGGTAGCTAGCTCCTCTCTCTGAAGTCTAAGCCTCCCTCTTGTCCATGACAGCTTATTCTGTTTCCTCCCTTTACGGGAATGAGGTATACACACACCTACAGTGGCTTGCCTTCACCTCTGGCCTAGTGCTGCTATGTTATGTAAGGACACTTACTTGTCTTATAAGCACTCAGAAATGAACAAGTCCTTGTGCTAATGCTTTCTACAAAAAAAGCAAATGCACGAAAAGAAAAGGCAATGGAAAATTCACTTGAATAAAAATATCATCTGAGAGCAGCCGGTCATGATGGGACATTCCACCTACTCTGATAAACAAATGTTGTCAAGGAAAACGTGTAATTTAATAGAAATGTGACAGCAAAGACCAACTGCCAAGTGGTTTATAAAGGCAAAAGTTTCTTGACATTTAGGAAAATGCAACTTTTAGAAGTCACCGGTCGAATTGTCACATATTCATGAAAGTTAATAGCTAGTGCATCACAGTGACCCTGCATCTCATCAGAAACTGTTCTTTTCCATAATTAATCACCACTTCTTTTATATGTGCAGCTAGACTCTTTATGTGTGCAATCCCTGAATGTGTAACTCTAGAAAAGAATAAATCGTAAAGGTATAGAAGTGGATTCTGATACAAACATTTTTAAAAGGTTCATTTATTGCAAATCTACCACATAAGTGCCCAAGGCATTATGGAAATAAAACATTTTACCTAAGTTAGTTTCAATTGCTCTACCAGTTGTTTTTTATGTGGCTGTTGATAAGAGACACTATTACTACATCAGGTGGCCCATGTCCTAAAGAGTAAGGAGAACACTCTTTTCAAAAGCAATGTGTACTTTAATTTTATGTTTGAAATATTAGAGTTGGGAATAGTAAAGAGGAGAAAAACAATGGAAATTGTTAAAAATTATATTTGGAGGCATTGCAGAAATAAGTGAAGGTGTGTGGTTGCATATATGCATGAAACATATCCATACAAGACCATGAAAAGTTGGCTGAAAATTTTAAAGCTCAATGTGACTTCCAATATGAATGATTTTTATTAAAATGTATTTCTGGCTTTTTTTTTATTTCTAATTTGGGACATAGCACAAATTCCTACTGAAATGAAGGTAAATCAGAAATTTATTGTTCCGGGACATTCAGCTCTTGTTTTCTCTGCTGACACCACCAATAGGAATAATGACAAGCCCAGCTATGAGGGTGTTTTTATGATGCAAATCTCTCCAGAAGGAGAGGATTATAGTCATCATGAGTTTATTTCACAATTCAGCTACTTTCTCCAGCAAGCCACTATAATGAGATCCACTGTGCCCTTTCTCTAGACTGGAAAGTGAAATTCCAGTGGCTCACAGCAGGATTGGTTTGGGTCCTTCAGCCATCCTGGCTGTCAGTGCCTAAGGACTCCTGATCCACGCAGAGATTTGCATCTCTTATTATGATAAAATGAGCAGGAGGACACCAAGGTGGTTTAGCCCATTTTGAGAAAGTAAAAATCTGCCAGTTTGTGTTTGTGAAAGAAAATATAGGTCACATTTTAATATCAGCTATGTTCACTTCATAATAATCTATCTTTTTACACCAACACAATTATTTCATCTATTGAGTGAATTATCCTGTAGCTCCCCCCCATCATGTACTCACTCACTCTCTCCTTAATATGTGAGCTAATCACTATCATATTATTTCACTAGAAGCCTGCTGCACAAGATTTGTGCACTTATGGGGGGGATCCTTCAGCCGGGTCTGGCCCCTCTCGCAGTCCAGGAGCCCTTGGGGGATGTCCGAATGACAGCTTTAGCACTCCTGCAGAAGCAGGAGAAGCTCCCGCCACCGCTGCTGTGCTCACCAGCCTGTGAGCCTGGCTTCTGGCTGAGCGATGCTCCCCCTGTGGGAGTGCACTGATCACCAGGGAACAGCTCCTGCATTGAGCATCTGCCCCCTGGTGGTCAGTGTGGGTCATATCGACCAGTCATTCTGCTGTTCAGTCAATTTGCCTATTAGCCTTTTATTATATAGGACAATTACTGACAAACAATAGTTTCTTTAACTAGAGTGTAAGCCCTTGGCCTCTAAGAGCGTTAGGTCTGGTAAGAGCTACAAGACTGACAAAGTGTTTGGGCTATAGTACTTGTTCAATAAATTCTTCACCACCCCCACCAAAAAAAAAGTAATAATAGCAATAATGCATCAAATCTATCATATCACTTGTTTAAAAATGGATTTTCCCTGCATTATTTCCTGTGACTAATAAATATCAGAAGACTACCATCTGATAGTCCTTACCAATGTCTATACAGAGCATATGAAAAATAAAGCTTAAAGCAAATAACTAGACAAATACATTTTAAGTTCAATTGTTTACAGAGAACATTTTAATATAACGATTTGTGGAACAAAAATTCTAGAGAACATACTTCAGGAAATGAAAACTAATTAGCAATGTTCATTTGGGCCCTGTTTCATATACAGTGAATCATATGATGAAATATTCATTTACCCATGTCAAATCATTATGAGAAATATATTCTTAGGTGTGTTTCTCTGTGAGTTATACACACCCACTCATGGAGAAAAATAGAAAGGCTTTACTGATATCATTAGGCGTGGTTTTACACATGGCAATTTTGTGTGAAATTTTGGAAATTAGCTGATTATTGTGGTCATTGCTTAGAGGACTATACATTTGTTTAGGAGGCAGGCTGAAGAATTTTATTTCATATCCCAATTTATCTATTGGCTGTGGCTCATCTTGTTTGAACTTTCTTTTTCTCCTATACTTTCATTTTCCTTCCCATATTTGCAAAAAAAATATTGCCAAATGTTCACTTTCTTTTCAACTGATTAAAGACATTCTGCTCTATTTGAAAGCTTTCTCCACACCCTCCACTCCCATCTTTTCTCTCTCATTCCATATGCCTTGCTTCTTTTCTGGGTTTTGCAACAATAAGTCTCGAGTAAACAATTCTCCAGTAAACTATTCTCAGAAACAAGACTACATCATCAGGGTTACTGTGGCAAACAGAAAACAAATGAACATAAGCAAGCTTTAGCTCGATTAGTTCCACAGGGAAAAATCAATGGCATGGAAAAGAGCAAAGTTGCAGAGGGACGAGGTTGAATCTTCCAACTTGTACACAAAGGAGAATAGAAAGAAATGAGACGCTGGGTTACAAAGCTGAGTTGATGTCGACACATGAAAAGTAAAGTGCAAAATGAAGGCAATTAACTGGATAATTGGAGCAAAACCGAACAATTTTGCCCCAATTAAATGGTTACTTCACTTGAAAGTAATTTTGGACTTGACTTATCCGGGATGGTCTGAAAAAAGAATTCATTAATCTGCTGCGGGAGTGGGAGGGGTACTTTCTTGTCTCTAAGAAACTCCCTTGAAAATGAGATTGCAGAACTTTTTCATATAGAGAAAATGACAGGTGGGGAACCTTATCTATTCATGACCAGATGGTAGCTGTCTTTGTAACTTTATCCCTGGTCTGTTTCTCACCTCTCTGTCAATAAGCGTTCTCTTCTAACAATTTGCCCTTTGCCCTTTGATATTATCTAATTGGGAAATCTGGAGCTCTGACTATGCTCAACAGAGGTCTACAAAGCCAAGTTCATTGTTTTTTGATATTTGAATTCTGGTTGTCCAACCTATCCAGACATAAATAATAATGAGAAACAATGTTTATTGATTTCCTGCTCTGGACTAGATGCGATAAGCACAGCTCCAATCCATACAGAAACAATCAAGATGAAAATCATTATTGCAATTTTGCAGACGAAGAAGTGGAGGCTGCAATGATTCAAAGAACTTGACTGAGGCTGCTCAATTAGGCAGTGACCACGTTGGAATTAATTTCTAAGTTGGTCTGACCCTAAAGACCACAGTTTTCTATTGATATTATTTTTCATGTTAGTTCTGTGATATTGTTTTTAATAATCTCACCTTATTCTGTATTTTTTTTTAAGAGCAGGTGTAGGAAAGTGAAACATCAATTTATGTTTAGGATCAATGGCCTTCAAACAGTTTATAGCATGCTTGCATAAAAGAAAATCAGCATATCCTCCAATACATTTTTCGTTTTCTCTGTGAGGGAGTCAGAAAGATAATTTAAAAAGGTAAATCAGATTGTGTCATTACCTCAGCTGCTCAGAAGCCTGCAGTGACCTACCACACTGATTAATATCCCAAATCCTGGTTATGCCATAAAACCTCTCATGAGCTGGCTCCTCTCCTTGCCTCTGCCTCCTTCCGCCTCCCACCATTCGCTATTCCCTGTATTTCTGGCATCTTTCTTTTTTATCAGACATGCCATGACTTTTCATGCCCAAGGGCCTCTTCTCATGAGTCACCTCCTTACCTCCTTGTGACCTTTGCTAAAATATTACATGTAGTCCAGCCTAACTTAAATAGCATCTTTTTCATACCTCACCATCTTCTAGCCACTTTCTCTCCTGTAGGATATTCCATTCTGCTTATCACATCTAAAGTTAAATTGCAGACTCATTTGTTTGCTTTCTCATTTTGTGAAGCCTTGACATTGAGCAGCTCTGTTAGGTAGTGGATTTGTGTCTGCCTCTTTCATCACTGGCTCCCCAGAACTGAGTGGGTGCCTGGCATGTAGTAGTTGTTCACTGGATATTTCTTAAGTGGAAAACATATAAAACTGTTCTTCCTTATATTAAATATTAATACAGCAATACTTATTTCTCATATTTTTAGATAACAATAATAGAAATTCTAATATCATTTTAATACTCCACAATGGATTATACTGTACTCGATAGGGAGAGAATACATTATTTTGGAGCATGGTAATTGGGATTATTGAAATACTGTAAACTAGTAATTATGTTAATATGACCTAACAGTCCTCTTCCCCATTCAAATTGGAAACTATTGAGAGTTAAATTTAAGTCAACCAATTAAAATTCAATTATCACCAATTTCTCTCCCTCCCTACCCCCCCAGCTAAGCTATGCAGACAAGCCTGGCTTGGGCACGGTCACATGACCGGCTACTATTGCACCACAGAAACAGACTTATTTCTGTGATGAGATGGACCATAGACGCTGCCCTCTCAGGTAATCTACATAAAACTCAGAGCATGGGAGCCAGAAGAATAGATGTTTACCTGAGTAAACTAGATAAAGGAGAAGGAAGATGCGAGCCAGGCATGGCCAACCATTATTCCAAAACTACACAATCAGAGAGACCACCTGCTTCTTCCTGAAGAGAAGCCAGTGAAGAGGTAGAAATGGTGTAATCGTGTAACTATGATGGAACTCCTGCGTGGGAATCTGAAGCCAAGGAATGGAAGTTTCTCTCCCTAATATTGCACTGGCTTCAGTTTGACTCAAGTAACAGGCCTCTGATAAGTCAAAGTTGTGGATGCCGCTCACAGGGAAGGAGTTCTCCCACCTCGAGGGCAGCACAGGCAAGGCCTGCAGCTGCTCCTGGCCCCCGGACATGCTGTGAGTGTAAATTTGTGCTCCCCACAAGCCTCTAACATTTGATCTAAAAATTCATTGGCTTTTTTATGTCCTAGGGCATTGGCTGATTCTTGTATGTGCCCTGACCGAGGATCAAGCCCACAACCTTGGCATATCGGGACGATGCTCTAAGCAACCGAACTACCCAGCCAGGGCTAAAGTACTATAATAATAGAGCAATAAAATAGAATATAATTGTATAATCATTAAAAATTTACTGATGTTATGAAAGTGCTCACAATACAATTGCAAATGGAATAGCATTATTCATGGCTGTATGTGCAGTGTGCTCTGAATTTTTAGCAAACATTCACATGCATCTACACTCATATCCAAAAAAAAAAAAAGACTGAAGGAAATATAGTAGAATGGTCATGATGTTTATTCTCTTCGAGGCTTCTGGCAATGATTTTTCCTTTAAGATTTTCTATATTTCTTATTTCTCTAAATAAATTCATGTTACTTTCTTTTATAAATAGCAAAAACTAGAAAATAAATAAAGAAGAATTTATAAAGAAGAATTTATTTCAATCTGTATTATCCTTTTTCATTATGCATTTAAGTCATTTTGAATTGGATTAGTCAGTTGAGAGCAAGCCTATAACTATGTGGGCATGTGGTATTATATAATCTTGGGCAAGCATTTAGGATTAAGACCTCCTTGCCCTCAAGTAATGCTAGATAATGTAAGACTATGAGAGTCTTTTTATTTATTTATTTATTTTTTACATATGTGCTGTCTGACCATTCCCCATTCGTGTAGCTTTTGTGTAAAGTTATCCCATCTCTTTCATTGCATATCATGCATGATTATAATTTTTGTGTATTGTAAATAGATTCAAACTTTAATATTATTAAAAGGTACCTTTAAAAAATTCTTCTATTCACTATGTAACATTTAAGGACAAGTATATAATCAGTGTCATTTTATAAATGCAAAATAGTTTATGTAGTTAAAAGAGGGAGAAGTCAAATAAATGCTGGATTGTTTATATTCTACAAACTAATTACAAACTGTTTTTGATAATAATCATATTTTTATAAAGTAGCCTTATTCTTCTCATCTCATTGAAGGTCTAATATTACACAAGCTTCTTGAGGGGTGATGAGAGAAACATACATTTTTATGTATTTTAAACAGCTTTGGTTTTGATGCTGTATGAATTTCAACACTTACTTTGGAAAAAGTCAATGCAACTCCCCCCAAAAGCAAAAATTTATAATTCTAATACACAGCATCAGAGAAAAACCACAGTGATTATTATTGATTTACTTCATGTCAGAAAAAAATGCAGTTTTTTGACATTCTTAAATTCTTTTAACTTTAAACATATTAAAAATCAAGGTGGTTGACTATATGATAGTCATGTTTCCATTCAGTGACCATTGTGTAATCCTCTCCCTCTTGAATATGGTGTATGTGATGGTACAGTCAATCCTGTGATTCATGTAAACAAAAATGTAAATATCATAATTCCTTCAGAACACAGTAATTTGAGCTATTACTTACCTCGAAATCATTATCTCATTGCCTGATTATGGGTAACTGGTACATTTTCTAGGTGTTAGTTATTGAGAAGGTTGAAAAGTCAAGCATATTTAGCTGCAGATTGTTTTCAGCATATTTTCTTTTCCTAAGCAGCAATAAGAGATATCTAGTTTCTAATTCTGGTAGCATCTGTAGTCAGCAAGGAATTCTGTAGCTCATTAGGGTGCTGTACCAGACTGGGAGATTTTTTTCCTTGTTTCTTTGATACTAAGTCTGAGTGTTCATACTTCCTACCTTGTCAGTATTGGGCCTAATAAGTACTTCCATATTTGGAGTTTAAAAGGCAACCAGGGTGGCATTCAATTTCATTAGTGATAAAGCATTTCAGAAATCATCACTGAATAAGATGCCAATGCATCTATTTTGTTCACCTAAAACAAAAACTCAGCATTTTTTTTTTCTTTTACTTTATTTTGGTGTAGTTATGTGAATGTTGAGGAAACAAGGGAAGTAGGAGGCAGAAACTCATATTTGTTTCCATATCGCATAATTCTTTTTTAAAAACAAGATTTAAATTTGAATATACAGTAGAACATAAAATCAGACCTCATTTTCTAAAATGAAGTCAACTGGAAAACAAGAAACTTTTGTGACAAATAAATGTGTTAATTCATGATAAATAACTATTCACGATTGCATTTCCACATGGAATTCATTTTCATCCCTGGAGAATATAATCAGGCAATGTTATTGTATTTCTATTCTAAGATTTGATCCAGTGATTCAATAAAACAAGACATATCAAGATAAATGTTTTACACATCTATTTATTAAATTTTCTCACATAAGATTGTCTATTATTTCATGTTTTTCTGGTGGTACCCCAAAAGTCAATGATTTATATAGATAGGAAGTATTATTTCTCAACTTATATTGTAGAACAGGGATCCTCAAACTATGGCCCGCGGGCCACATGCAAATACAAATATTGTATTTGTTCCCGTTTTGTTTTTTTACTTCAAAATAAGATAAGTGCAGTATGCATAGGAATTTGTTCATAGTTTTTTTTTTAAACTATAGTCCAGCCCTCCAACAGTCTGAGGGACAGTGAACTAGCCCCTGTTTAAAAAGTTTGAGGACCCCTGTTGTAGAACAAGATAAGGTTCTACTTATTTCAATATCAGTTGGTTCCATCATTCAAGTACAATGAATAGTTTCACACCTAATTTGTAAGTGATTGTTTTGTATTTTCAGAATTCATCTCAATGATAGAAGACAAGAGAGTTGCTTTAGTTTCTTTCCCATCCTTTACCACTTATGTCAGATAAAATCATCATTTTATATTCCTTTATTTCTTGAACATTCTCCATGATATCAGTCTCCATTCTTTCCATATATAATTTGCTAATTTCAAGTTACCTTGAACTTATCAGTTCATGACGATGAAGTGACAAGGTTTAAATTTACTCTCCAAACTTAATTTAAAATACAGACAAAATACATACAATTAATATTTTCTGATTTTGAAAGCTAGATAAGAGAGGACATTGGTAACATGAAGAAAAGAAAAAACAAGTTGAACCATGTGATTGCTCAAGCTTACTAACTAAAGAGAATTTCCAGGCAAAAGCACAAGGAGTTGAGATTTAAATAGAGGCTGGCTGTATTCCCTACTTGAATGAGAATCAGAGTTCAGGAAAATCAAGGTGACTAGAATTGACAGAGAAGACACCAAATAGGAGGCAGAGAGACAAACAGACAGACACAAACACAGAAAGAGAGAAAGCTCTCAATAGATGTGCAGTTTTTTCCCCTCAAGTCTACAGCATATGCTCATGAGTGCTCATCAGCATATGTTTATGAGAAAACTAAATCCATAAAAAGATCACTCAACATGATCAAGTTGAATAATATGTGGAAATGATTCAAGGCCAACGGTCATTCACATTTCCACCAGTCAGAATGAATGGAAAGATGTCCTAACACACAAGGTTTCAACTAAAGTCTATAAATGATTATTTCTCTATCGTGAGGCCATCTAGCTTTAGATAAAAACCTGTCTGGAATATCCTAAGAAAACTTGAAAGCAAGCCTGAAAAGGTTAAAATTGTTTCCAAGTAACTCAAATCCATTTCAGGGCAAAGCCCAGAAATACTTATAGGAGTACAAAAAAATTCCAGAAAACAATCATGTAAAATTCACAGTGTTTGGGATTTACAAACAACAATAACAAAACAACAATGACAAAAACACCAAGAACAAAAAGTGGGAGAAAAATACAATCCATATTAAGGAGAAAAATCAAATGAAATAGGTTCCAAAAAGGTCCAAATGATAGAATTGGTAAAAGACAAAGACAAGAAGTCATACATGTTAAATGGAAAAAAAATATACATCATATGTTCAGAAAAATAATGAATGAAGATGATACAGAAAGAAATAAATGATATATGGAGAACCAAAGTGAACTTCTAGAGATGGAAATACGACCTCTAAAATGAAAAATATATCAGTTGGAATTAAAAGAAATTTAGGCAACGAAGAAAAAATAGTAGATTTAAATATATGACAGTAAAGAAACTAAAACTGAAATACAGATTTTAAAAATTTTGGAAAAGAACATCAGTGAGTTATGTGACATCAGGTGGCCTAAAGAAGTGGTAACTCAACTATCAGAAAGAGAAGTAGGAGCACCAGCGAAAATATTTAAAGAAATAATGACCACATTTTTTCCAAATTTGAGAAAATTTTAGGCCCGAGAAGCTCAATGAACCTCAGCTATAATAAAGAAGGAGAAAACTACATCAAGGGTCATCATTATTATATTGCCTAAAACCAGTGATAAAGGGAAAATTTTTAAAGTTGTGAGAGAAAGAAAGATATTATGCACATAGGAATAAAAATAAGAATGAAAGTAGATTTATTGTCAACAGCAATTCAAGACAGAAGAAAGAGAGAGGAATCTTAAAAGTATTGAAAAAAAAAATTCAGCTTAGAAAGCTATTATAGCAAAATATTTTTCAAAAACAAAGCCAGAGTAAAGACTTGGGACATGTAAAAATTTGAAAAGATATATCATCAGCATTACTATCAGGATCAGCTGGGTGAAAAAGTTGAAGTGATTAATCAAAACAAACAAACAAACAAACAAACCTCATAGACACAGACTGCAGTATGGTGATTATCAGGGGGAAAGGGTGGCAAGGGTAGAAGAGGGCAAAGTGGGGATAAATGGTGATGGAAGGAGACTTGACTTGGGTTGGTGAACACACAATATACAGATGAAATGTTATAGGATTGTACACCTGAAACCTATGTAATTTTATTAACCAATGTCACCCCCAATAAATTCATTAAAAAATAAAGTAATAGCATATTACTTAGGTCAATAAAGATAACAAAAGTAAAAAAAAAAAAAAAACAACAAAAAGACAAAGTAAGGGAAGCAATCCAACACTTTTTCAATGAGGAATCAGGTAGGAGTGTTTGGGTCTTCCTGGTGCTACTGGGATTATGTACCCTCAGCTGCCATGCTCCTGCTGTGTGCCTTTGCCCATCCATTCCTGACCAGAACAGGGCTAATTCATTCCATGTACTATCTAGCAGACATTTAGAAAAAGAATGAATCAGTTAGCATTTCCCTGCAACTATACCTTTCAGAGGAATCCTATAGTCCATAGAGAAATCATCCTTGGGCTTATAGAATAAAGAACAGAGAACAGTTACATGGAGAAAAATACATATGAGAGGCATAGAGAAGAAAAGATCAGAATACAAAACACTTAACCTTTCTCTTTTTATCTTCTAAGTCTTAATCCTGAAGATATAGGTCATCTTGTAGAAAGAAATTCACTGGTTCATTTGATACAAGGAATTTTGATACAAGGAATGGAGCCCTTTTCAAAATGATCATAGCTTCCATGTTGTTGCAGGATACTCTAGTCATTTTTCCAGGGTAGATAATAAAGTGCAAATTCAAAACTAAGTGAAAGTTTCTGAGACTAGAGCAGAGAATTCTAAGCTCAGTGGTTCTATGGACTTTACGGGGGATAGATGCTTTAAATACTGGAGCTTAATAATGTTATCTCTTCCTCCTCCTTCTTCTTTCCATCCTTCACAGATTATCTGTTACTTCTCATTTATTTTTGTATTACCCATACTAATTTACTATTAATATTTTCAAATTTATTATCATCATCATGTAAGATATAAATGATTATATTTTTTAAGTTCTAACAAAACAATATATTCTGATTTTTCTCAAAAAACTTTTGACTCTCTTCAGAAGTTTTATTCCTTTACTGATAATCCAGTGTTGATAGTGTTTTCATTTGGAAACAACTGTACATTCCCAGTGTGGGATGTAATTATAAGTTTTAGAAGGGTCAACTTGGTAATGACAATTTCTAGAATTGTTGAAGGCAGGACAATTTATTTTGCTAGCACAAAAAATGCTGAGAATAGACCTTTGTTACTTGATGAATTAAGGTCCCATGAGTTTTTAGTCAGAGTTCTTTCCAGAAAAAGGTAATTATTCTTAAGTTTTTTCACATATCTGTGTTACTTGGCTGCTCCAGCTAAAGAAATACAAACAAGATCAAGAACTTTGGAGAAAAGATCAAGGGATAATCCTATATAATAAAGAGCTAATATGCTAATTAGACCAAAAAATAGAACGACCTTCCAGACGACCTTCCAGATGAAGCTGGGGCTGCGAGGGCTGAGCCCTTTGCACAAATTTCATGCATCAGGCCTCTAGTATAGTGACAAATGGAAAAAGTAGTACATATGTAGTACATGATTTAAGACAATTTCATAGAGCATAAGACAGTTATCTCACTGGCAACCAGTGAGAGGTGATTCTAGTCCTAGATCATTATGGAACTTTTAAAGGAGATTTCTGAATGAATTTTCCCCCCATATTTTTAAAAGAAGAGTCACAGAGTATGCTGGGAGCACAGTTTCCTGCTGTGTGGAAAGATATAGCTTCAGTCTGCATTTCAGTACTTCTAGGCTCTCGGGACAACTCCACAGCATGGTTCCTCATCACTAGAATCCAGCACCTGTGGTTTTCTTCCCACGTTGGCTATATCTGATGATACTGGTAACTGAAATCTGAACATTGTGTAGGAAGTTCATGGAAACATAGCAACCATTTGTCATGGTGTCAGCAACAATCCTATTCTGATTTCTTCCAGTTTTACATTCTGTGAAAATATTCTCGGTGACACAAAAGTTAGGGAAAATGATAGGTATTAGTGTTGGAGGAGGGAATCGAGAGCACATGACCACCAGTGGATTCGAGAGCTGGACCCTGGTAATCGGCAGCCTCTCATCCTCTGCCCTGTCTGGGGAATGTAAGTTCTGCCTAGCGTGTCACACTGAGAGCTGTTTCATAGCCTTGAGAGAGTAAGGTGCTGGGACCACGGGGACTGAACATGTGACTGAGCCCAGCAGGGATTCCACATAAACTTTTAAGATTCTGACAGGCGGGACAGGAGATCTATGTACTCCTCTAGCCTCCTGTATAGGTCCCCTTCCTTGATCATTGAAACTGCCACCTACCAGTCTGGCATGGTCTCTTTCTTTCTTTGGTCTCCTCTTACCCTCTGTGTACAAGGGCCAGTTTCAGATTTCACCCAGTAAATTCTCAAAGTGGTGAGCCAACAATGAAAGATATTATCTAGGAAAATGTCACTCTGCTTATCCGCATGAAGTAAAACAGTTTTTTCTTTGTTTTCATCTTGGCTCACCTTGTTCACTTTGGTAAAAATGCTCCTAGCCTGTGCATATAAGATTTTTCATACATTAAAATGTATGGAATATATTACCTAAATATCAGCAAATCTGGATTTTCTTCAGTTTTCTCAAACCAGTGTGAATTAACAGCATATTAAGAAACTGGCAGAATGATCCAGACACCACTTAAAATAAACCAATATCAAATAAAGCTTTCTTGTTTAGACAAGCTTTCGCCTATCAATATTATTTTAAATGAGAAAGCAGCAAAGGTAATAAATAAATAAACTTGTTTAGAAAAAAAAGTTTCTTAAATGATTTCTTCCCATTTACAGTAAACTCACTTTAAGCATTGATGGAGCTGACAAATGTAATATTGTAAACAACAAACACATTTGTTTGAAAGCATCACAGACTAACAGTTCACCATTTGTACTGAAAATTTTCATATTTTAAATCGGCTTTCTTCCCCCACCCCCATTTTCCTGCTCTATCATTCATTAGCCTTACATTTCCTTACAGTTGCCTGCTTTCTATTTCTTTACATTTCCTTTTTGGTTGTTCTTTCACATAGTTCTGCCAAAAATAAAATATCTCCTAGTCTTTATTCCTCTTTTTGTCTCACTTATCTACAATTTTGTTTCTATTAAAGATCACCAGTGAAGTGGGCTGAGAGTTGCTTATTATGAGAAACCATCTTACAGAAGGTTTCTGCAGAGAATGCTGGGCTCTGCTCTTTTGAAAAGTGCTTCTTTTTAGAATTAGCCTGGCTTCGGCCTGTCCAACGGTCCATTGACTTGCTTCGTCAGGATTTTAGCTGCTGCATCACTTAGCTGTGGGTTTATTTGGAAGCAGGTCAACCTGTGACTTATGCCTTAATAAAAGGTTCCTGTTATTAGCTTACCTTGGCCCCTGTGTGTTCAGTGCTGACTCAGTGGTACTTCTAATTAGAGTTCCTAATTCTTGCCATTTCAGTGCTTGACTATTGTATTGCAGGTGCTGTTTTTAGTGAACTAATCAATAGTAAACAAATTATAGAGAAGTAATTCCCCGATTGTCACGCTTATATTCTGCCGGGCGTGGTAATTGTTTGCCTTCTTTATCTGATCACCAAATTTTGCTAGATTATCATGTTCCCTAGGATGACAAATCTTGAAGTAGCCCTGAAAGCTTGGTTCTATATTATTTGTAAGTGAGAGTATCTTCCCATGGTGTGATAGGCAATTCAGACATCACTGGGCATTCTGAGTGAGATGTAAGGCAGGCCATCCTCGGAGTCGGGAGGAGATGAATGCGGTACAGCACCGTCTGGATGATGCTTTAGTCTGCTGACCTTGATGTGGGAGTGAAAAGTGATTTTAAATTCAAAGGAAAGTTAGTAGAGCTTTTCGGCAACTTATTAGACTGATATCCTAGGCTTGCATTTTTTTCCACCTCTTTCTGCCTGACCCCATCAGCCTCTCAAATTCATCACCATGATCTAAACGCCCTCTTCCTTTGTCAGTACCTAAACACTTCCCAAGCTTTTAGCAAGCTAATGCAGCACATTCCTACACGGCCTGCGGATTCAAGCTTCCTCCTCTCAGGCTGGCATCTGGTGACTGTCTACACTTAATTCAAGAAGAGCATGAGCTCCTTTCTCTATGAAGCCTTTTCTGAAAGCTGTAGGCACTTACCCAGCACTCCTCAAAGTGCTTCTATTATCAAATGCTGTTTCACACCATTATCTATTCCTTGTTAACCTGTTTATTTTCCTTATCAGATGGCAACATTGGGGAGTAAAAAAGACCACATCCCATCCGAATTTGTATTCTCAACACCCAATGTGATGCCTCACATATACCGGGATTTCAATAAATAAATTTGTAGAATGAATGAATATCTTTGTTGTGGAGAGTGAGAAGTGACAGCCAGCACCAGAGGAATCAGGAAAGTAAACCTTTATTTCGCAGTGCAGCTAGTCCAGGGGACTTTGATCCACAGCCTGAACTGCCAGTGCGGGGAGGTTTTGATACATATATCTTCTTGAGGCGGCCCCTCAGGGTGGGCTTGGCAGCTTCGTCCAAGTCAGTTGGAATGGGGAAATAAAATTACTGTTTAACTAGGTACTGAACTAGGCTGTAAGCCCCCAAAGTTGCCCCCGCCCATTTTCCTTCTCATTCCCCCCTCTTGTTCCATAAGCTAGCCTTAGCCTTGAGGATTACAGAAGACTCAGGAATTGGGGATAAGGTTGCCGACTGCTCTAGTTATTTCCTGCTGAAGGGAGGCAACGAAAAGGGGAGTGTAGCATGCCCCGTCTTTATTATCTCCCCTAAGGGTTGTAATAGTAGTTCAGAGTAGCAAGGGCAGAGAAGTTCTCTTCCCGGTACCAGCCTGGGGATCTGGCGACACTTGTATCCAGAAATACCGAAGTCAGGTCGGTCAGCCGGATCCACTGTCTTCTTGAAGATGATTTGCAGGGAAGGGGTGGTTCAGGTCAGAGGTCACCTTCCATTCTGGATGCTGATTGTCCAGTTGATGGGTTGCTTTCACCTGGGAGTGGTGGATTTAGGTGTTCAGTCCTGCAACTTTGAGAGCTGAGGAAGTGGTTAGTATGGCTGGATAAGGTCCCTTCCAGGTTGGCAGATGGGTTGTTTTTTTTTCTTCCAATTTTTTATTTATTTGTTTGTTTGTTTGTTTGTTTGTTTGTTTATTTATTTATTTATTTATTTATTTATTAAATATATTTCTCTATTGATTTCAGAGAGGAAAGAAGAAGGAGAGAGAGATAGAATCATCAATGATGAGAGAGAATCATTGATTAGCTGCCTCCTGCACACCCCGCACTGGGGATGGAGACCGCAACCCAGGCATGTGCCCTTAGCCGGAATCAAACCCTGGACCCCCTCAGTCCGCAGGCTGACGCTCTATCCACTGAGCCAAGCCAGCCAGGGCTTCCAATTTTTTATTTAAATCTGGTTTCCAGCCTTGTGAGGGTGTACAGCTGTTCCTAAAGAGATGGGCAATTGATCAGTAATCCATTTATGGACTTCCAGGATAGTTTTTCCAAGTCCTTGTAGCTGTTTCTGAATTTTTAAGTTTTTTATTTCCCCCAAATCTTCCTTTGGCCCAATTAAGGGTGGGGGTCTGCCATATAGAATTTTAAATGGAGAGAACCCTACCCTAGCCCTCAGGGCACAGCTTACCCACAGGATTACAAGTGGTCCCATGTGAGGTTCAGCCTTTGAGCCAGGAGTTACTATAGTAACCGGTCTAAGGGAATAGTGACCAATCAGAGGGGATATCAAGGCACCAGGATCTGTAGCCTTTATAAGCCATAGGGAAAAGGAAATCAGTGGGACCCTTTCCCCCTCCCCATATGGGAGTCCATTCTGTGGGACTCTTTCCCTCTCCCCATGTGGGAGTCTGTACTTGTTCTTCAATAAATCTCCACCTTTGCTATACTACCCTCTCTCCATGGATTTATTCTTCCACTCCGGTGGACAAAGAATCTGGGTTCCAGTCAATAATTCCGTTTCACCATTGACCCCCTCTGCCTGTCCCAGCTCCCCCGCAGGCCTTCACCACACTATTGTCTGTGTCCATGGGTTATACATATATGCACACAAGCTCTTTGGTTAATCTCTCTCCCCCCAGACCCTCCCTATACCCACCTCCCCCGGCTTTTATTTCACTACATCCTCCTGGCTTATTTTTTCCAGTCTTGACATGTCTTTTTTCAGTTTTCTTTGCCTTCTCTATGTTTACTTATTCTGTCTTAGTTGTTATTCTTAGCACTTGCCATTGTCTCCTAGTAGGATATATATGCGATTTTTAAAATGTGCAGTGCCTTGCCGGCTTATACTACCTTGTAATGGGTTGAGACATTCGATCATACTCATCTCTTTCCAACTCCATCTTTTGTGGCTTCATGTTGGAACCTTGAAATCAATTTTGGTAGAAGTTTATACACTGAGAAAATTGAAAAATACTATAATCAGTGCTTCTAAAAAATTCTCCAGCTGCTGCTGCGGATAAATCTCTCTCTCTGACTAGCCCAAGAGGGTATTTTTGTTTAGTGCTCTAAGTAAAATACTTAGAAAAGTACCTCAGACATACTGGGTGATCCTAAATTATTATTACATGGATATAATTGAATAATTAGTCATAAGCTATAAAATTAATTAGAACGCAACTTTTTTAAACAACCATTTTAAAAGATTGCAGTATGCTATACTCCAAAAGAATTCAACACCTATTTTCTTAGAAAAATAGTGAGTGAAATGAGTGAATAGAACTTACAAATGCACTTACTGAAGATGAGTTGCATAAAAACGATTCCTGTAATTATGCCAGATTGACCATTGTGGAAAAAATACTGGAAATACACCTTGGGGAGACAGTCTAAATTCTGCCAGGCACTTATGCTTTTTAGAACATAACTGAGTAGTGCTTTCACCTGCTTGGGAAGCATTGCAAAGCAAACATACAAAAGTGAGTAGAAGATGCAAGCAGAATGGACTTGATCACTTGTAAAATTAAATTATGCAGAATTTAAATTTATCCACAACTCCATTGGTTTCTATGAGGTTTCTCCTCTTTCTACAAGACACACATGCTCGTATGTCCTCATTACAAAATGAAACGTTACTTTTATTTTTTATTTATAGTTCAGTTACAATTTACATTCAGTATTAGTTTTAGTGAAGAGCATACTGATTAGACAAACATATAATTTGCGAAGTTTTTCCTCTAAACATTCTAAATGCTACGGTGGCTTACTTCTAAATCAGTCACCAAAGATTTTCATTGAACCATAGAACTGATGTTTAACATTTTAACTTTTATGTTCCAGCCTTCTTCTGTAAGCCTTAATTTGAAAAACTGGGACAGAACAGAATAATGGTTAAAAAAATACAGACTCTAGACTCTAAATTCAGACTGCTAGGGTTTCTATCCATGCTCTACTAAATAGCTATGTGATTTAAGAAAATAATTATCTTCTCTGTACCTGTATTTCCTAAGCAGAAAAATAATGGTTGTAATAATATTCCTTTAAGTTAGAGTATCATTATGAAGCATAAATATGTTAAAACCTGTACAACTCCTAGAATAACACTTGGGACCTGCAGTAAATCACAGCTATTTAAACACACCATATTTGCTGTGATTATTTCTGGCTGATGCTTCTTTCACATTTAAAAATTCCATGGTGTTTTAATTTGGTTTAGGACATTAATTTATTTGAAGTAAATGAATGATTGCATTGTGTGTGATTAATTTTGGAAGACCATAAAATATTCATTCAAAAATTCAGCATTTACTAGGTAACCAGAATGTTCTAGGACTTTAGCAGTGAAAAATAACATACAAAAACCGTGCTTTTGTAAAACTTAAATCCTGTTTTTCTTAAACCTCTGAAATTTTATGTTCTGATCAGTGGAGGAGGTACATACACAACAAATTATGTTTCACAAATACTGTAATACGGTAAGTAAACCCTGCATAGTAAGCAACTCACAACTGGAAAATCATGATAAAAAACATTGAGTTGCACAACTTGAAATATGAATAACATTGTAGTAACAAAAATGTAATATAAGTAGAAAAATGTGAGTGGGGCAGTCTAATGCAGCTTGATAATCCTATATAATAAAAGCCTAATATGCTAAGTGTCTGGTCCTCCAGTCGGCTGTTCATCCAATCAAAGCGTAATATGCTAATGATATGCTAACACCATTCAACCACTCGCTATGACATGCATTGACCACCACGGGGCAGGTGCTCAATGCAGGAGCCCTGAGCCAGGCTCACCACTGGCGGAATGCAGTGGTGATGGCAGGAGCCTCTCCCTCCTCCGTGGCGTCACTAAGAATGTCCCTGCTAGGAGTAGGTCTAAGCTGGCAGTTGGTCATCCCCCGAGGGTTCCCAGACTGTGAGAGGGTACAGGCCAGGCTGAGGGACACCCCCCCTACCCCCCGGCCCGAGTGCACAAATTCTGTGCACCAGGCCTCTAGTTAGAAATAAGACAAAATGTGATGAGTGATGAAGCTGAAAATGCATGGTTATGAATAGGCCCTTAAGACCAGATGAAGGTGGGTGAAGTTTCCTTAAATAGGCAATGGAGAGGAATTGCAGGTTTTAGCCTGAGTATATAAGTGATTATGTTTTACATATTGTAACAACAGTAGTTATTATGGGACCATTTAACAAATACTCAAACTGTAAGGCAAACATGGAGTTGAATATTCTTTCTGAATGAAAAAGCCCTGTAAAAAAGTAGTTGACCAAAAACAACTTACAATCTTATAGTAGAAATAAATAAACCAGATCATTTTCATGTTGATTATATAACAAACTATGTTAGCCTAAAATGTTTTATTGTTTCAAATCATGATATTTACTTCTGATTTGTATATCCTAGGGAGACACACACAAAAATAAAGGAAAAAAGTGTAAGCAAGATTGGTAAATAAGAAAGCCATCTTCTTTGGTCTCATGATTTTTCATAGATAAAATATATTTAATGGCAAATGGCATAAAAAATAATAACAAATTTGTTAATTTGTCTAGAAATGTTAAGATAAGAAAGCTGCCAAAAATGTTTTTCTGCTGAATTGAAAATTAATTATACAACAGAAAGTTGGGGAGAATAGATATTCTATACTTTGAAACATTAACATAATATTAAAAGAACATAAACTGAGTTTTTAATGACAGGGTTCATATTTATACTAGAGGCCCGGTGCACAAAATTCATGTGGGGGGCCGGGGGGTTCTCCCTCAGGCCAGCCTGCACCCCCTTCAATCTGGGACCCCTTGGGGGATGTCCAACTGCTGGTTTAGGCCTGATCCCAGGCATGTTTCACTGTCTCAGGCTTTAATAAACATACCCTCAAAATTATCTGGACTTGAATTGTGAAATCTTTCCTGCCCAAAGTCAAGAACCCATATACTACTGGCTGGTCTGAGGCAGACGCCCTCTGGGCTCAGTCCCTTTTCCCTTGAAAATATCACATTCAGACTGCTCCTCTTAATTTAAAATAAACTCATTCTGTGAAATGACAGTAAAAAATCAGCAAAATAAAATTTCATTGCAAACTGGCTTATGCTTTTATGGCCAAAGATGATAACATTGATCTTTCATGATCAGGTTGACAGTGTCAATCCTGGCTTAAATTTACCAAAGTAATAAACACCAAATAATAGACAACACATTTAATAAATTAATACATTAAAGTTAGTGATGTGTTGAACAGTGAGAACAATATAATAATAAATGCAATAAAATATATTATTAAATTAGTGGAATTACTATGACTTGGATTATGTTTGGGAGACTATATATAAATATTTGCATTTTTTTCTATCATAAACAAATAGGTAAGTGCTATAGACTGAATGTTCATGTCCTAAAATCCATATGTAAAAACTGTAACCCCCCAAGGTGATGGTATTAGAAGATGGGGGTCTTTGGGAGGTGATTAAGTCATTAGGGTGGAATCTTCATGAATTAGAGAGGAGCCCTTAGAAACAAGACTTGAGGGAGCTCCCTCACCCCTTCTGCCACGTGTGGACATGGTTAAATGCAGGCTCTCACTAGGCAAGTCAGCTGGTGCCTTGATCTTAGACTTCCCAGGTCCTCAAAACTCTGAGAAATAATTTCCTGTTGTTTATAAGCCCCCCACTGTATGGTATTTTGATAGAGCAGTTCAAATTGACTGACAGTAAGCAAGAATAGAAGTGATTAAGCTAACTCAAAGTTAATCTATGCAAGGTTTAAATTTTGCTACTTTTCAATCTAGTGTCCATTTTCCCGTGTTCCAGTTATATTATATCAGACAAATTGAATAAACATAGTGTTGGTATAAAGCAAGTACTTAATAAATAAATGTTAGGTTGCATTTAGAGAGCATTATTTCAAAATTTCTTGACTACATTAGTGCTGAATTGAATAGATTGATTCAGCGGCACCCACCAAACTAAAAAGCAGTGTTCACATGTTGACAGCTGTGCAAAGGTTGCTATAAATGTGTAGATGCTTTCAACAGCATCCACACAGGCACAGCTAAATGCTGGAGTAGCATGATAGACAAAGCAGTGCACTGTTTGTGCTTGTGTGATATTTTCTTGTGTGGAAAATTGAACCTATGGGGCCTTGATTATGAACACCGAGAGGTATTGTGGAGTGGAGTTAAAGAGTTATATGTTGTACATTTTTAAAATGATTTCTCCCAAAACATCAAAAGTCCTTAAATAGGATGTGAAGAAAAGGGAACAGTAGTTCACTGCTGGTGGGAATGCAGATTGGTGCAGCCACAGTGGAAAACATTTTGGACAAAGGACAAGGGTAGGGGGTAGTATTAGATTTCAAAAGTGAGAATGGGCAATTTATAGGGAGTAGAGGGGGAGTGGAATACACATGGCAGGAAAATCCTTGCTGGGTGAATCAGGAACAGTGGGACTTGTATGCAGGCATCTAGCTAACAGGCACACCCTAGAGCCCTCTATTTACCATACTTAATTCTAAGTAGGCTAAGGCTGCACCCTAAGATCTCTTCCTGAAGGTTTCTCTGTCTGAATCTCTGGGGCAGGAAACGGGGGAGAGTCAAAGATTCTTTCTGACAGTTATTTCTTCATAATTAACTTAAAATCAATATCCCAAAAAGAAGCTTCAGTGTGACAGAATTTTGGTCCCTTCATTTACCTAAATACTATCTTAAAATCAGGAGGGTAAAATATCCGCAGGTCCCAGGAGATGGGTATCTTTGAGTAGGAAGATGTACATGATACTTTTCACATCATATGCCAAAATCAGTCTGATGAACTGTTTTAGCATCACATCTAATTATCTGAGAAGAGGTTACCCTAATATTTGTTTGTGATGTAAAATGCATAAAAATTAGGACCGATAGAAGCAAAATGTGTTAACTAACACTTATTTTGACAGGAATACTAGTTGCTCTGACTGGAACAGATGCTAAATTTTCAAAATTAGGAACAGAAATTCTGGGCAGTGCCCTTAATTCTGGCCCTGCGAAAGACAAGATTGGACTTCTTCCATGGCAGGACAGACAGAGATGGGACGCTGGAGGGGGAATCCCTTAATTTTAGATCATCAGTAAAGCTTTCCACGATACCCCTTCTTCCCACGGGGGTATTTTCCTTGTGGCACCCCAAGAACTCCATTTCCACTGATTACACAACAAGGCAGCACATGATGGGCACTCAATAAATTTCAGCTAATAAATTAATGAAAACATGAATGAACAACATTATTAAAGTCTAGAACTCTATTATCGGAATACTAATTACTTAGCATGTAAAAATCTCTAGAAAATGAATAATAATCTCTAATTTTAATAATATCTTTCATTTGAGTGTTGCTTTATGATTGACACACATTATTACATTAGTTTTTGAATTGTAATTTAAAGTTAGACAATCCAAAGATCATGTTTTTTCATCTTTGTATAAACAGTATCTGTCACAGGTTCTCCAAAAACAAATAGCATCCACCATCTACTGCTTACTTCCCATCTGTCAATCTTTTTCCCATGCTAAAGATGAGGAAAACATTGAGAATTTCAATTGTTTATTTAAGTATTTCATAGCTAGTAAGTGATTCAGAACCATTTGTTCCTGACTCTGTAGCTCAGCATTCCTATGTAATAAGGGCAAGAAGTAAAATTGTGTATGAGTATTGAAGGGGCATGATTTGAACAAAATATAAGTCTTGGTGATTGCTTAAATATAGGGAAGAGTTCACTGGATTCAACCCATACATTACACTAATGAAAATTCCAAATGCTATGGAGATTAAATTCTTAAAGCAACAAAAGTATGTTAAAGTATTATGAATTATTATCAGTTTACAATATTAGAAGGTTGAAGATCTCTCTCAACATGATTCACAATCCATAAGATATAATAGAGAAGACTGATATATTCAACTACTTACACATAAAGTAGTTGTGTATTTTATATAAAATACAATAAGTATTTAAAATAAAATAAATGATATAAAATACAATAAGTAACATTTGAAGGTTAAATAACAAACTGAAAAACTTTTCACAACTCATAGCATAAACAAAAAACTAACCTTCCACATGTATAAATAGCTCCTACAAATTAGTTAAAAAAACCTAATAGAAAAACTATCAAAGGATATGACAAAAGAGTTTATAGAAATTTCCAAATATGTAAAAATATACTTGCCAACACTTTAAAAAATGGAAATTAAAATAGCACTTTTTTAAAAAACAGAGAAATATCCAATTAAATTTTAAATTGACAGGGTTGCTCATGCATTATTGATAGGGCTGCAATTGTTAAAACCTATCTACGGAACAATTTGGCCATATCTATTAAAATAAAGTTGCACATACTTTCTGTCTCACAATTCAAATTCTGGGAATTTAATAACATAAATAGTAGAACATATTTAAAATAATATATACACTATTTTCTCAATGAATTACTGTCTATAAATGTTGGAAAAAAACGCAATGTCTATCAATAGGGAATTGTATAAATAAAGTATGGCAATTTCTGCAATGGAATACCATGAAGATTAAAAAGAAGAAGCTCGGGGAGGCTAGGGGACTGTCTAGGGCGGGGGGATAAAATGGATACATATGTAATACCCTTTGTAATACTTTAAGCAATAAAAAAAAAATAAAATAAAAAGAAGAAGCTCTTATGTGCCAATATAGAAAGTTTGTCAAGATAAATTGCTAAATGTAAAATTCAAGGCTTAGAACAATATATATAGGATCCTCTGTGTAAAAGCAAAGAGTTGGAAGAGCAACATATATTTGCATTTAACTATATAATTTTTAAAACATCTGTTGGAGGATCATTAATATTTAATACAAATTGTACAAAGATATATGAAGTATTTACTCTTTTCTTCGGCCAGTCATGAGGTAAACTGAGTGAATCAGACCAGTCTGGGAATCAAGTAATTTTGCAAATAAATTTAGTTTATGTGATGGGATGAAATGTCTCAATTTTAAGCTAGTTTATTTAAAGAAAGCAAATATGAGTAAAATAATGACCTTTACCCTTTCAGAAGAGAACACAATGTCTAATGGAAAATAGAATTATACATTATTGTATGTAAAATAAATACATTCTTTTTTCTTGGACAGCTTTGCTGGACAACACATTTTATTATTATTATCTTTGATTAGTAGAGCAAAGATTAAACTTATTTTGACTAATTTTCATCAATGTATTTTGGTTGTTTTTACTTAATGTGACATAATCATTTTGTTAAGGGGTTTTTTTAAGGATGAATTTTTTATTTTACAGTTTTGGAAAATAGAAGGAGGGGAGGGAGGAGCATTACCCATTATATATTAAAAAAAGGATAAACAAAAAAGAATAAGAAAAAGAAGGTAGAATTTTAAAATTACAAAGGATGTAGATTTCCCTTTTGTTTCCATCTGGCAAGAGGACAAAAATTGCCAGTAAAATATAGACAGGTCATAAATTGTAGAGTGAGAATTTCAGCTTTGGTCTAATTAATTTAGTCATAATGAAATTCAGATGACTTATCTTTCTGAAATGTAAAATAATGAGATAGTAAATAAGTACCAACATTTGCTGACTATTCAAGTATTTAGTTTTCTGTTTTTAAGTGACAGTATGTGTCAAAAAAGAGGCATGATGAAAGTGTATATTAAAGGTTTTGAAAAGAGTATGTTCATTTATACACATTATACATTATTGATGAGTTGTGTAGAGTAAATTGGCAAATATTTCCAAATGAGTTATATTCAAATTTACAATCTGTTCTCTCATTGCAGTTTTAATTTTAAATATTCTGTTCCTGTGTCCCCATAAATCAGCAAATGTTCCAGAAGTAATTTCTTTCAAGAATTTTTTTGTTAGAAGAAATGTCTCAAATTTTGTTTTTTGAATTAAAATAATTCCAGCTCTCTGAGTTTGTGTGTATGTGTATGTCTTACCTCCCTTATCTGAAAAATAAAGTGGTTTTAATTATTCATTTTTATAAATATAGGATTGTCAGATAAAGATAATGTGTGCAGCTTTAAAAAAGCATCTTTAAAAAAAGCATCTTGGTAAAGGAGCTATACAATTGGTATGAGACATTTGAGGTGCAAAAACATAATGGCATTTTTTACTTTCATCTGTGGTGACCTATGATCTTAGCAAATGTCACCTGTTACCCATGGCTGGACACGAAGACAGGCTGGGAGCCGAGTCAGGAACGAGGGATCAGCAGCAGTAGGAAGCGTCAGATGCAAGACTAGGAACCCAGTGGTTTTGAAACTGATTTTATTTGTCATCTATGACAGCTTCACAGGAATGAGCATGCTCATGTTAAAATGGACTTTTAATGAAGAGAATGTGTGTGCATCCATCATTGAGTAACAAAGTCCCAAAAGAAATATATGAAATGCCATAAATGTAATTTTATAATTAGAATTGAATAGCTGTACTTTAATAGTGCAACTTAGAAATGTGCACGTAAAATAGGAGCTCTCTGAGGTCACACTGGTTTGAGAACTGATCTGACAAGGACAATGTAGGGTCGTAGATAAGAAAGACCAGATATGAAATCAGGGTAAAGAAGAGGAGATTATGGCTCAGATTCAAAAAAGAAAAACTAACTCAAATTCTCTTATTGGAGGGTTTTAAGCCACACATTTTACAAGAAAGGTGGTCAGATTTACCTTTATGAATTTATTTGGCAACTAGAGGCCAGTGCACTGGAGGGGTGGGGGGGTTCCCTCAGCCTGGCCTGCTCCCTCTCACAGTCCAGCAGCCCTCAGGGGATGTCCTACTGAGGGCCCCTGCGGTGGGAGCGGCCTAAGCCAGTCTGGCCTCCCTCTGCAGGAGGCGACCAGGCTGATCAAGGGAAGGTGTTGCCCCCATCACCCCGCTGCTGCTGCCACTGCCTGAGCCCCGGGCCTCGCAGCCACTGTGGCTTTGTCTGGATGGACGTTTGCATGGACGTCCGGAAGATGTCTGCCCTAATTAGCATATTCTCTTATTAGTATAGATTCTTCAAAAATTTATGTTTAAGGCTATCGTTGCTGAACTACATGTGTTTGTGTTTAGAAAAGTTGTTTTTAATTGTCAGCTATTGTTCTTATTCTTTCATTCCTTATACATCATCTGAAACACTAATAGGTTCATGCACAGTGTTTAGCAATAGAAGATGAAAGAATAAATAAGAAATCATATTTGATTTTTAAGAACCTCGTTCACATTTTAAAATAAATTCCGGAATTAAAACAACCTTTTTCAGGATTATTGTTATTTTGTGGAATTTGAACTTATTACTTGATTACATAACCAGGTAAAATTTTCTTATATTATCTAAATTTTATGCTCTAGCCTTTTAAGAGAAAGCAGGAGTATATTTTGAAATAATCTTCACTAAATATAGAATTGGATGTACATTGCTGCATATACTTCTCTAATACTATTCCCACAGTAAGATACTTCTACTCTTATATGATGGGTCTAGCCTAATGCCTTTGATAGACAAGCCGAAATAAATGGAACAACTAAATACATATTCATTTTATTTTGATTAATTTTATTCCCTTTAAAATAATATTAGTTATACTACATGCTATAACTAACCCAAGCAAGTTAATTTAATGCTTGCTGTATGTGATATGCTATTCTGATACTATGCAGGTAAGGTTTAAGAAAAGCAAAATATAGTTAACAATTTAGGAGCTTGCATGACATTAAATGAGATGAAATAATTGTCTTGACATTGTCACTTACCTTGATCTCAGTAATCCCTGTTTTTAATTTAGATAACTTTCCAGTGTGACACTATGGCCATCACCACCCAAGTCTGGCTGTGTTATTTCTATTACTTGTTTATTCCGTGTGGGCATTCAGAATGCAATCCCCCAATAAAATATGTCTGCAAGCACTGATAATTCAAGGAAGAAGAATGTTCGATAAGGAGAAGTCTATACAAATCATGGGGAGAGTTTTCAGGAAGAGGACTGCTCTGTTTGAGACACCAGGATAGGTTTTATTGAGAGAATGGTGCGCTTGCAGAGTAAATTGTCTTTCTATTGTATTCTCAATGAAACCTAGATATCCTTATGCTTTCTGCAAGACGTTACCCAAAGTATCACTTGGGTGTTGCTCAGCTATTAATGGCTGTGCTGATCATTGTCAGAACTGAGAACTAAGATCAACATTGTTCCACTCCCATGGAGTTGACTAGTTTCTCATTGAAGATATATTTAAATTAGAAACCCCACCTGGGGAATGTCATCACAAAACGGAAATGCAGGGCTGCTGTATTTGTCATGCTCCCTTTGGAAGTGACTTTTCAGCAAGACGTTCACTTACGTTTTATAGTCACTGGAAATAGGGAACTCATAAATACACTCAAATGAGCTGCAAACATTATCTCAAATGCTTCACGGCAGAGCTACTATTAAATTAACATCTTGGAAAAAAGATCAATATCATTCTGAGTCCTGTTCAAATCTTGATAGAGCCTGCTAAGAGATAATTAATGATGTAGGTAACACAATGATTCTTTCCTGGATCTTCTCTTATAAAAGGAAGAATTCATTTCTCTGTTCCTTTCTGGTTATATGTTTATTCCTCTAGGATCTCACACATCTAATCTATCACTGTTTAACGTTCCCTTCTAAGCAGCTACTCTAAAAATCAGCTAAAATTTTACTGCTCTTCAGATACTGCTCATCTTAGAGCAATCTTCTGGGACATAAAATGTCCTACAACAAAATCTCAGTAGACACTATTGTTTTCACAAGCTGATATATAAGAGAGTGGAAACAGTTGAAAATATTGTGATTGCACTGATATGAAGTAACAATGACGGGAAATAGAGTTTACTATATCATCGTTCTGAAAGTAACAAAATCTTTACTCCTGGTATTTCATAAATGCCAAATTTTATCTACTTTCAGTATCTTCTCTTCTTTATACTTGGGATCTAGGGATAACATAGGAATGTTGGGATGATTTTGTTTACTTTTAGATAAACTATGCAAATAATTATGTTAGATCAACATTAGTAACTGTCATAATTTCTTGTCAACTTATCTATGTCTCAAAAATATATCCCTGCTTCTAATGAGAATATATAACATAAAAGGCATGTTTTCTGTTCTTAGTTCCTAAGCTTTAAGCATCACATGCTTCTCATGTGGCTTCAGTTACAGTTCTATAGAGAAGTTAATTATGTAAAAGGTTTTCCAGCTTCTTCATGTACCTACACACATGTGCTCACACATGTATCCATTGCATCAACTATTATAAGAATATATTAAGGCAAACACTGTTTTTACTTTTATTAAAGTACCCTTTATTTTATATTTTACTAGTCAATATAATGTGCTAAAATTAAAATGTGAGAATTACAAAGAATAAAAATTTACTTGGTTGAATATATTTTGGTGATATTTATTATTCACATCTTTATTTAATATTTGAATATGTGTGATAGAATTAACTGGTTCAACTTTTTCCAATAGCAGATTTCAAAGTACTGCAAAGATATCTCAAATGTTTATTTTAAACTGTTCATTTAGGTACTTTGGGCATTTAAAAAGAAATGAAATGGCTGTGTGAAGAGAAGACATTTTGTTTAAAGCCAGCAAGTCATAGCTTAGGGTCATTTTTGAAATAAGAATTTTAGGAAGAGCATATAGCCTAAATTTATATTTAAGACACTGTAGTCAGTTTTCTCAAAGATATTTAAGCTATCCTTAGATAACAGGAACAATTTCTTTAACTGACCTCTGGCCTTTTTATATATATATAGAATTTTCATTGAAAACTGGTATGTGTCATGTAGACAAAGATTTGTGATCTAGTTACCATGTGGTTTAAACAAAATTACCTTTAATTGGAACAACATATTGCTAAAATATATTCACTATCTAGTACCAATTAGTTAAACAGACAAAATTTATTTACTATGAAAATTTATAAAGATAGTTAAAATATATTATGAAACACAGTAAATTAGGTAGCTAAGTGATGAACTTTTAACATCATATTATAGGGTAAAAATACATACGGAGAATCTAAAATATAGTGAATCATTAATGCCTATATTTCTTTTCTATAAATTGAGGTATAAGGAGAAAATATCTATAAACATTTTAACAGATGAATTTTCTGTTCTTAAAGAATATTTTTTATGTATTAACAAAACACTTTCAAAATAATTTATAAGATATATGTTCTAATTATAAATTTTATTAAATCATGGAACCACATTTCTTTCTAGTGATATTTGCCCTAACTAGAGAAAAAATATACTTACTAAAAATGTACACTGTACTTTTAGAAACTTAACAATGAAACTTGAATTCTTTATACATTAATTTCAGAAATACTCACAATTAGATAAATAATATAGAAATGATTCAGATAAGGTAAATGAACTATTGCCTTCTACTGGGTTAAGCTAGAGCCTTATACATAACTACAGCAGTCCCTCTTAGCCTGGGTTCCACTTTCTGTGGCTTGTTATCCACTGTCAAGTGCAGTCTGAAAATATTAAATACAATATTCCAGCAATTCATACATTTTAAATTGCATTCCATTCTGAGTAGTGCAATGAAATCTCTTTGTCCTACTAAAAAGATGACTCATCCCTTTGTCCAGCATATCCATGCCGCATACACACCAATGGCCTGGTAGTCACTGAGTAGCCCTCAGGGTTTTCAGATCAATTGTCATGGTATCTCAGTGCTTATTATATTCAAGTTACCCTTATTTTACTTAATAACGGCCAGAGGATCAAGAGTGGTAGCTGGCAATTCAGATATGCTGAGGAGCAGCTGTAAAATGTATGTGTGTCTAGAAAACAACACAGAATGCAGAATCCTCTACTGTTCATGGCTTCAGGCATCCACTTGGGGTCTTGGAATGTGTCATCTGCAGATAAAGGGTGACTACTGTTCTACATTTGGTAGTGCATGGTTTCCATAAAAGCAAACTGACTTATTATTAAATTATATAAGCATTTTGTAGTTCAAATATTATTTTGTTTCAAAAATATAGTGTATCTAAAGTATACTTCCTGTAATGTTTGAATACATCTATGTACTAAGAAAATAGAACACACAAAAAAAGGAAAATATTAATCTTTATGACTATTCAGATCAGACAATAAATAAGATGTTTGTTAAGAGAATGGGTGATTGACAATGTATGTCTTTATGATCTCAATCATCATGATTTCAAAGACCCAGATGCACAATAAGGTTGTTGCTTATCACTAAGTTAACAGTGTGTTTTCTGGACATGGCAAATTGCTTTGTCATCAGGACCATTGTGGAAAGGTAAAGAACAATACCTCTGTCGTGTTTATCCATAATTTTTTTAACATCCATCATGTGAAGAGATGCCATTTCTTGGTAGATTTCTAGGATAGTGTGTTATGCTGAGGGTGAGGATTTGAAAAGCAAGTAGGTGAGAGCTATTGTGGATTGCAAATGTTGGCAGAGCTGAGTGTGGAGTGGTAGCAAAGACAGAGGAAGGGGGCCAAATATGTATTACCCTTTCTCAGTCGCTTTCCCACTAAAAAGGTAAGAGAACAAAATGTATGCAGTGAGTGGTCAATGCACAACCCAAAAATACTGCACCATGCATGTTGTAAAATACCTGGACTTTTAAATCACAATTCTCTAACACTTGGTGGTTCGCTAATTTAATGATGTTTTACTAAATCTGTAATTACCAAAATAAGTCTTTGATTACTGAAAAAAAGGAATACGAATGACAAATTTGTTGCACAGATTTAAATACTTAAGGATTAAAATAGCTATTATCTCACCACCTGTGTTGTTATATCCTTTGTGTATTTTGTTTGTGTGCTTGTGTATTTGAAAATCTCACTGAACACTTTATGACTGACAACTGACATTCCAGAGCCTCAGCTTATACAGTACTTACAAAATAAAACTAGATATGCATTTTAGATAACTACAAAATATTTAAACCTAAGAGAAAATTTGCTATTGCAAGGTTTACTCAGGCAAAAAACAAAAATAATGTATAAATTATGTAAATGGTGTTAATATTTGATTGAAAACTGCACTGAATCATTAAAAGTGATTCTTTTTTATTTGCTAGGACAAATCACCTTGGCGGATATACGATATGTAACCTTTAGCTACTGCTGACTAACAAATCACTTCAAATCCCAGTGGCTAAAACCGGCATCGTTCACTATCATACCATGTGTCATGAGGTCATGGATTTGCAGATCCCACCTGGGTAAAAAAACCATTGAAACCTGTAAAGAATTTTTGTGAGTTTATTTGAGCCAAACTGTCGACATATGCCAGGAAGCAGAACCTCAATGAATTGAGATAATGCTCTGCAGAATGGCGGGGTTACATTTTGCCGGGAGCCGGTCCATGCTTGCTGTTTCAAGGGACCTGGCATATATGGCATACTGTTCTTAATATGTTTGCTCACCTTCTTGGCACTATGTGTTTTAACCAAGGTCTCCTCTCAGAGAAAGGTTGTTTCCCCAGGTAGGGATTTTCCCCTGAAGTTAGGGAGGGAATAAAACCCCTCAACTAAGTGCCAGGCGGGTAATTAATCACTTTAACTACTAACAATCATGCTTAAGCTACATAATCTTTACTCCCTGGAATGGAGATAAGAAACGCCCTAACCTTTGTAATAGAGATTGATAGGATTGAATCAACTGGTATAAATACAGATGTAACAAGACAGCAAGAGACAGAACTCAGAATCTAGAGACAGAAGACAGAGCTTAGAACACAGAACTTACAAGACAGAACTTCAGACAGAACTAAGAAGAGAGAACCTACAGACAGAACCTACACAGAACCTACAGACAGAAGAACTTCGCTGGAGAGAACATGGCAAACGATCCTGGACTGAACCTAACTACAGAAATTGGCAAGAGAACCTATAGAACCTGGCAATAGAACCAGGCAAGAGAACCCAACCATGCTGATCAACTGAACGCTGCCTCTGTGTCATTCCTTCTTCGCCGACTCCGTCTACACCTTTGGGGACCCCTGGACCTGCTGGGGTTGGACCCCGGCAACATTTGTATTTATACATTGCAATCAAAGGAAAGGGACATAGGTGGGTTACATGAAATCCACTGGTGATAGATTAAGGAAGTGGGATAAAGCAAAGTTACCCCTGGGATAGGATAAAAAGTGAAATGATGGACATATGCTTCTTTTACATAGATGGATAGAGGATAGTTTAACGTAATTAATAGCTGATAACAATAACAATGAGGGAATGTCCTGGTGCCATTTGTTGTGCCCTGAGGGGTCTGGAAAAAAAGGGGAATTTACAAGTTACCCCGACATCTCGCAGATATGTTACCTTAGAGGCAAAAAGACAAGTGGGCTCAGTAAAGATCTAAGTTGATCTTTGTCAGGGAAAATACTGGCATAGGATATGGCTACCCACAACAGCCTGTTTGTAGTTAAATATTTAATTTTAAGACCATCTTTTGTGGTTACTTTAGGTCTCTGAGTTTGCAAGGCTGCCATGCAGGCCTCCCCTGAGCTTATCAGGTTAGCATGTGGCCCCTTTTGTCCACACAATGACGTCATGGATTTGCAGATCTCACCTGGGCTCCCTCGGGTTTCCTTGCATTGTCTGTCTCATGCACGTATAGTTAGGCTGGAGGCTTCACCTGCACTCAGTCATGCTACTGGCTTGACTGGAGTAGCTTAGCTGGAGAAGCTCTGCTCTTTGTGTCTTTCATCCTCTTTTTCTGACATACAATCCAGCCTGGGCATCTTTCAAATGAAGATGGTAGAGGCAAAAAAGAGCAAGCAAAACATACTGGGCCTCCTGTTATCTAGACACAGAAATGGTAGCATCACTACTATTACCACACAATTAGCTAGCTCACGACCGAACTTACTGGTAGAATTACTTTCCACACCCAGTGGGAGGACACTGTAAAGGGTGTAGCTTCTGAGAGAGGGGACATGTTGGAACCATCAATGCAAAGTTACCACAAACTAAAGAGTCAACTTTCATTATGTTTTAAGTACATAATAAGAACACCCCCCTACATGTTTTGCCTCACAAGGAAACTGAGAAAAGGATATTAAAATAACATGACCTAGTGCTTTTCAATCAGATGTGCAATGACCAATAAAAGGAATGAGCATTAACCTTATGAAGGTATATCCTTTGGTCAAAGTGAGATAAATGAATGCCATCAATTTGGAAAATTATCAATATTTACTAATATTCAAAATATTGAGAAGTTATAACTGAGCAATGGCCTACTTTTGATTTGATGATCAAGGAAGTGTTTCTTAGAAGGCGGCATTTAAACTAAGGTATAAATGATGGGAAGAAGTCACCCCTGGGGAAAATAGAGGGTATGGTTGCAGGAAGTTGGAAGTCACTAAGGTAGAAATGTGTGTTTCCAAGGAAGTATAAAAGGCCTGAGTGTTGAGAACATTGTATAGAAGGATAAAAGTAGCAAAAATAGTCACAAAAATTTACATGAACCATATATGTAAGGTTAGTAAGCCAAGGTAGGGAGAGAGTCATAATTTAATTCCAAATGCATGTGAAGATCTTATATGGTTTTGCACAGGTGACATATAATACAATTTATGATTAAAATAATCACTCTGCTTCCATGAAGGCAATGGATTGCTGGGATAAGTGTTAAAGAGGAGAATTTCGGTGTAGCTTGAATAATCCAGGTGTGCGATGATAGTGTCTTGAGCAAAGGATAGAGAAGAATGGAAAAAACAGTAGACAAGTGCAGGATAAGTTTAGCCAGAGATTCCACAGGGCTCCCTGATGAATCAGGTGTTGCTGGAGGCTAAGAACAGTAGTTAGCATAATAAATGTGAGAAGTTCATCAGAAGGCTGATGGACACCTTTAGCAGGGCTGAAGATCTGCATATTAGTACCTGCTGCCGAACAGCTGAGGGCAGTTCCCCCAACCTGATAATCCTTTATTGTTTACCAAACCTTACCTTTGACTTGTATATCTGCTTTGCTAAAGGGCAGAATGTGTGAATAAAAAGCCCTGGGTCAGGACATTCAGAGTCACTCCACTAAAGTCTGGCTCTCCCAAAATGCCTTCCAAATTTATATTTCTTTTCTAGTATCTATCCATGTATGTTGCAAGGTTTGGTGACTGAAAAAAAGGGAAGAAACCAAAAATTATAGCAATTAATTGCTGCAAGATAATCCTTACTGATTATTGTGTGGTTATTGATTTTGCCTTCAATGACCTTAAAATCGAAGAGATAGATGCAAAGAAATACTTGTATAGAAAAAATACTTACAGTTTATTTATAAATTACCTGCACTCTCTAAAAATGTTAGCAGTGCCATATTAAGAAAGCACAGATTATTTGTTTTAAACTTAAAAAAAATTCCTCCTCGGAAAACAAATTCAGCAACAAATCAAAATAATTGCTATAATGAGAAGGGAGATTCTTAAATAATAAGGCCAGAGACAAAAAATTAGGACAGCCATGGTATTTATGTCTAAAATTTATTTCTGAGCCTCCGTCAGCTAAAGCCAAAAGGGAAATCTAATGGATTAACAGTTTGTAATTTTCTCCTAACCAGTCACATATGAGACATCAGCAGAGACTCCACACTTCTTCTAGCTCTGAGCTAAGAGGAACTGCTGAACAGAATATAAACAATATAAAGAACAGCATACTCTCTTGGTTTCTCATATTATTTCAGAATAATATTTGAGCTTTGCATTTACATTAGCCTACTGAAGCAAAGCCAAATTCAATTTCTTTGCTGCACAGAGAATTGCTGGCAGCATTAAAATAGCGTTTTGTCCCCAGTGAATTGACAATATCACTTATAGAATAGCCTCGAGTTCCTTAAGAGCCCAGCATGCAATGAATGATTTTATTCATTTATTTAACCAATATTTGCCATTTAGCATTTGTTTTAGTGTAATTTTGTCAGGATAATTTTGTGTAAACAGTAACTTAAAATACCATAGAGAAGGACCAAGTGTGTTGTTTGTCCATCGTGGCAAAATATGCACATGAGAGGCATACATTTAACACGAATATTCAGAAGTGAACTAAGCCATTTGCGGATAAAGTCTTGTGAGAGAGCTCCTTATTTCATAAGATAGGTAGAGATTTGTGTGTTGGTGTGTCTGCTTTCCAGAATGGAGCACCAACGTGGAAAGACCTAAGAAAGAAAGGTACTTTGGGATAGAACCTCAAAAACGCAACTCTTTTGGACATAGGCAAGTGGGGGAAAGGGAAAAAAGTAGATGAAAGTGTACAAAAGGGTGAAATATAATGAGAAGAAATAATGATGACTAGTTAAGCATGCCTTGAGGTTTTGTGTGATAATGATGAGTGCTGGAGATAAAGCTTCAACATGTAGATTAAAAATAGAACCTGCAGTAGCTCTTCTGTTTTCAAATTTATACTTTCCTGCAGAGAAAATGGAAATGTATTGGCAATGAAGGCATATAAAAGCCACGCTTTAGGAAAATCTATCTGACAGCAAAAAGAATGAGGAGGATGGATCCCCATGGAGCTAAGTTGGTGCCTTGCACTCACCACCCAACACTCAGACTTGGAACTATTGGCCCACTTTGTCAATGCACAGCCAAAATGCACAACTCAGTAATAACAAAGATTAAGGGAATTAAATAGAAACTTCTGGCATTCCCAAGGTACTGCTATTCATGAAAGAAAGAGACAGAATCCCAAATTAGAATAGAAAGTCATGACAAAGGGACAGGTGGAGAATAACGTTTTAGAGGCAAGAAATAAAAGGACTCTTCATGCTGCAAATTAGGAAGCTTGCACTGGTCACCGTTTTTCTGTACACTTATGCAAAGGAATTAGGACCTACTGATGCATTATTTTCCATGAAAAATTCTATTGAAAATCAATTTAAAAACTAAATCTTTAAAACTACAAATTAAGAAAAATCAAGCACACAGCAGGAAAATAGGAAAATGTTTCAAATTGAGCTTTGCTTTAGATTAATTTATAAAAATGAGAATTATCTCCTCAACATTTTATAAAAATCCATATGTGAAAACCTATCAATTTGTATTTTCCTAAAACAGTGTTTACTTTATATAATGCCAAGTTTATCTTCTCAAAGTTAAAAAATACAGTAAGATGTAGCTTGTCAAAAATATATAAGATTAATAAATGTCATAAAATATGAACACAATATTGAAACAACATTTTTGGACTGGAACCCAGATTCTTTGCTGGAATCGAAGAATGAATCCATGGACAGAAAGTGGTATAGCAAAGGTGGAGATTTATTGAAGAACAAGTACAGACTCCCATATGGGGAGAGGCAAAGAGTCCCACAGAATGGACTCCCACATGGGGAGGGGGAAAGGTTCCCACTGAGTTCCTTTTCCCATGGCTTATAAAGGCTGCAGATCCTGGTGCGTTGGTGTCCCCTCTGATTGGTCACTATTCCCTTGGACTGGTTACTATAGTAACTCCTGGGCACAAAGGTTGAACCTCACATGGAACATATGAGGTTCTCCCCCCGCCCCTTCCTTATTGTTTTCCTGTTCCCCTTGGGCTTTCTTCCTCTCCTTCTGGATGAAGGGCTTCCTTCCCTTTATTCTGTAAATATAGACCTGTTGGTGTTCCCAGCTCCCTCATTTTAGGGAAATGTACCTGTTGAAGCTTTTCAGCTTTCCTATTCTATGGAAATACACCTTCTGCTGCTCTTCAGCCCTGTGCTTCCTCCATGGCCCCCTTAATTTCCCAAATTTCCTAAGCCTGTCCTATTTTACCCCCAAAATTCCTGTTTCAATATAATGAATGTAGCAAAAATAATACAACAAAACATTGTTTGCTAAATACAGAAAAAGTAAAATATACTGAAATTTATTTTTATTGTTATATGATTATAATATAATGTAAAATATAGTTTGGCATTTGTTGGATTTCCCATTATAAGTATATGCACTTTTCTTATGTTCAATTTGGCCATTTGTTTGCTAAAAGTTTACCTTGATTTTTTTATTATTAGATTTTAATATTTATATATCCTATTATATTATTAGGTATAATATGTACATATTTATACTGTGTTCATTATATGTATTTATGACTTCTAATTCTTCAAATAAATGATTTTATTTTTTAATTAAATTTTGATTTATGACATACCATTTAAACATGTAAATTTTCTTCTGAATACAGTTTTTTCTCTTCTGTAAAGATTAATAAATAATGATTTTGTTTTATTTACTAAATATCCTTTAATTGCTATTTCACATTATGTTTCCAAATATGAACCATTTATTACTTTTATTTATTGCTTTTCCTGAACTGTGATGGAAGAATAGAAATATTATTTATTCACTTTTGATATTGCTCTTCTGCCTAATAGGAGGTATATATTTATAGAGGGGCCTTGACTTACGAGTGTCCCGACTAACGAGTTTTTCGAGATATAAGCCGTCTCTCGGCAGATTTTTTGCTTTGAGTTGCAAGCTAAAATTTGGGTTATGAGCCAGCTTCAGATACCCCACCGCTAGTTGGAGCAGCCAACGTCACAGTGAACACCACAACATCAGCCCAGCATCACGTGTCATTGTAATGGTGAAAATTGATTTGACATACAAGTAATTTGAGTTACGAGTTCCGTCATGGAACAAATTAAACTTGTAAGTCAAGGCCCCACTGTATTTAATATTTCAGGGCTTTGGAAAAGTTTTATTCTTCATCTTTTGGTACTAACGTGAGATGTTTCCATTGTGCTAGGCATATTAATTAAACAATCAATATCCTCTATGCCATTTGTTCACTTAACTTATTTTACTTTTTCTTTCATATACTGAGACAAGTGTGTTAGCATAAAAATCACTTCACAGTTGTGGTCACAGTGAAGGGAACTCCAAGTAACAGTGTAGAACAGTGATGGCGAACCTTTTGAGCTTGGCGTGTCAGCATTTTGAAAATTCCTAACTTAACTCGGGTGCCGTGTCACATATAGAAATTTTTTGATATTTGCAACCATAGTAAAACAAAGATTTATATTTTTGATATTTATTTTATATATTTAAATCCCATTTAACAAAGAAAAATCAACCAAAAAAGTGAGTTCGCGTGTCACCTCTGACACGTGTGTCATAGGTTCGCCATCATTGGTGTAGAGGGCAATACAGTGGTTAATTCACCAAGATCAAATATTTCAAATCAAATAGCATGGCTGGATAGCGCTGAGGCCTGTATTCTGTTGTCATATGTATTAATTAAATCCTCTTCCTATGGGAGAATGTGGCAGTAGTCCGCGGATAATATAGTCACACTTCTTGTTCCCTCTTGCTAAATTTTAGTGCTCTTTCTCCAACAGCCACTCATCCAACCAGGACCCTCATGCCTCGGATCTTCCTGGCAATTGCTTCAGGGATGTGAGGAGAACAGGCTAGGTTAAAGGTGCAGTAATATTCTATCCAATAAAAAAATAATGTCCTTTTACATTGAACGCTTTAAACAAGAGCAGATAAAGTAATTTTCAGAATAGTCTCTTTCCTCTCTATTCGAAGGCCTGGCACCTGAGTTTGAAATGAGTCAAATCTGAGATAGGTTTTTCTCATTCTCATTTTATCTGTCTGAGGTTAGGGGAAATTCCTTACAGATCATGGTCTGAGGTTATCCTAATATATAAAAATCCAGGGGCTGTCAAGACCAAAACAACCGGACGGACCACCGAACAGCAGGCTGCATGGGGTGACCAGGCCTGCAGGGGCGGGGGGGGGGGGATAGTTGGGGGCAACCAGGCTGGCAGGGGGGGAGGGCAGGGGGGCAACCAGGCTGGAAGGGGGGCAGTTGAGGGGAACCAGGCCAGCAGGGGGGCAGTTAGGGGCAATCAGGCAGGTAGGCAGGTGAGCAGTTAGGAGCCAGCAGTCCCAAATTGAGAGGGATGTTTGACTGCCAGTTTAGGCCCAATCTCCAGAATTGGGCCTAAACCGGCAGTCAGATATACCCCAAGGGGTCCTGGACTGGAGAGGGTGCAGGCTGGGCTGAGGGGACCCCGCCCCCCCCACCCTGTGCACAAATTTTGTGCACCGGGCCTCTAGTAAATGATATTAATATTACATATTTGTGGTTTTTTGCTGTGTCATCATGTGATTCCTACTGAAAAGTTTGCTGAGGCTCCATTGGAGTCAGACAACAGATTCAACCAGAAGTCATGTGACTCATACATCTAACACTAGAAAATCAGCTAGTTATTCTGCTAATCACTGACCCTTACCCCAGAGCTAGAAATCTTCTGTTTGTACCTCCATATCTATTATTCCCCTTTTCCATCCTGTTCTGTGGTCTGATATGGCTTCAGCAACAGTAATTCTTGCCCTCTGGCTTCTGGCTGGGTTTCAGCTGACTGGAAGAGGGACAGAGTGACCTGAGGTAGTTTGTTTTTGTGGTTCTCTCCCCCAGACCTGATCCCTGTTGGTTGGCTGTATTATATGTGCAGCCAGGAGCTCTCTCCACTCAACACCTCTGTCTTCAGGGTCCAGTAGAACTGATCCCTTTCCTACCTTTTTCAGGCTTAGGAGTAATGCAGCCTCTTTACACTGCCACTTGGGGTTCCCTTCACTATGACCACAACTTGGAAAATCTCTCCGTTATTAAAATAGCCCCATTATACAAGTGTGTGACATTTCTTTTCTCTAGGGACACTGACTGATATACCATTAAATGATGCCTGTACAGGCATTGCTACATTCAATTACTTATACACATATGGACCCCAGCCCATCTCTCTAAATTCCAATATTAACAATATTGACAGTTCTTGACCTATATGCAAACCTTCAGCCTGTAACCGTTCCATTAAAAAAAAAAAAAAAAGCATGATTCATGGGATGCCATCATAGTGGGATTTATTTTATCTATCATTGACACTTTATGTGCACTCTGAATGACTAGATCTTCCGCTGTGCAGGATAACATTTAGGAAAACGCCAATAAAATTAGTTGTGCCTTTGAGAGGCTCGCAAGCGCGCGCACACACGCACGCACGTGCGTGTACATACACACACCTTTACCTGTCTCATTTGAATGATTAATTTACCAGGCCTGGTTGTCATGGTTCAGATTTCTATCTAGCTTTGCTTTTTCCCTTAGTATCAGAATCCTGCAGGAAGGAAGCCTGTTCCATCCTCGCCTCTAGAGGGAGCCATTCCATTATGATCTCTTCCCGCCACGGGAAAAGCTTTGCCCCACCTGAATCCACATTATGTTCACTTTGACGTGCTGTAGCACCAAAGGATTCACATTTTCTCCATTTCTTCCTAGCAGCTCAGCAGCATTAGGTTTAAGTGAAAGCAATAAAAATGGACAATGTTGAACTTTTCCTGAGCCCAGTGCTCCTGGAAAGCAATTAAGAACCCCATTCTTTATGTCTGGGAAACAACTTCTTACAAAAAACCACCCTTCCCTGTTTGGCATGGCTAATTCTCCCAGGTGGGATGATTCTCTTGTTTACCTATGACAGTGAAAGACACAATCCCCAAATTCTCATAATTTGTCTCCTTTGCCAAATGGTTTGTCCCCACTGGCCAATTAGGACAAAATACTCACTAACTTGTCCTGACCAAAATTTAGTCAGGTGTCTCCTTTCCAGACAGACACCTGGTCTGACCCACTCTTGAGCAAACTTCTGAATGCAGAACAATTCCTCTCTTAATGGCCCCTCCAGAGAATCTACTGATCTCAATGGAAAACATTAACTGATCAGCTA